>NW_016107338.1:4005468-4088720 GCF_001604975.1 Cebus imitator
AAAAAAAAAAAAAAAAAAGGAGGGTTTGGTTATCAATAGAGTCACCAGTTACCTCCTGAATAGCTAAGACTATAGGTAGGTGGTGAGCCTGTAGTCCCAGCTACTCCGGAGGTTGAGGTGGGTGAAACACCTGAGCCTGGGAGGCAAAGGTTGCAGATTGAGCCACTGCACTCCAACCTGGGCTACAGGAGTGAGACCTTGTCTCAAAACAAAACAAAACAAACAATTAAAGAGCAAACAGTGGCGAATGGAAGGGAGTTGTGGGGTGTCCTGGGCTGGTGGGCAGGGGAATGGATAACTTGGAGGACACCCTATTCATCCTTCCCACTGTCAGCGGGAGGGAGCATATGCCCAGTTCCACGAAAAACACGAGTTATGCAGGGCCTACTATGTTCTATCAGCTCAGAAGACTTGCATCGACCTGGCGGGGCGGGGAGCACTTCAGCCGGCAAATCGTTGAGAAGCAATCCTCTTTGGCCCCAAAGTCTCCAGCTGGTATTGTGAGACTGCACCATTGGCCAACTCAAGTCATGGACCTGATAATAATCAGACTCCAATGTGCCGGGCACTGTGCTGAGGGCATTAGACACATGATAAGGTTAGAAAGTGTTAAGGATCTAGGAGAAAGGAGTAAGTTTCTTCAACGGAGGAAAGAAAGAATTAAAAAGTAAACTATAAGAGGTGTTAGAGTTAGCTACAAGCAAGATGATCTCGGTCCTTTCTTTTTCATGCCCAGGCGCAGCACTTGTACTGAATAAATAACTGCTGTGGTCTCTGACTCGCGTCCTGAGCTGTGTAAGCGGCCCTGGCTGTCCTGGACGGTGCGGGTGGTTAAGCACCGCGCTCGCCTCCCTCTTGCCCACCCAGAGCGAGTCCCGGGCCCGCTGGCTCCCTCCTCCCTGTGGCGGCCCGTCCTGGCCCGCAAGCCGGCGACAGGCACCCCGTCTCGGGCGCGGAGCGGAGCCGGGTATCCCCGCGAGATGCTCCCGGGTCGCCCACCCACTTCCCTGAGCCCAGGACCCCCGGCCCGGAGCCCCTTTGCCCCTCGTACCGACGCCAGGCTGCGCTCCTCCAATGCGGCTGCTGTGGTCACACCCTGCTCAGGGTAGACAGCTGGTCTTATCCCGGACGGATCCGCCCCACTTTGGGGTGGAGACTGAGCTCGAGTTCCTGGTTGTTCTTCTGCCCTCAAGACCGGAAAATTCCTCTCCAGGCGAAGCGCACCTGGGCCCCGGGCCGGGACTGCAGCGCCTGGATCCCTGCGAGGGGCGGGCCTCGACCCCCGGCGGCGCCGCCCTCCGCTTGTGCCCGCGCCCCAGGCCCACCCGGTTCCCGGCCTCTCCCCCCTGCCGGGATCGGACGGTGTCCCCTGTCCAGCCAGCGCCGCTCCTGACCCCTCAGGGTGGGAGCAGTTGGACTCTCGGGGTCCCGGTTTCCCGGGCGCCCCACACCCTCGGAGGGCCGAGCCCGGGGCACCTCGCCAGCTCCTCCTTGCGCCGGCCACGCCCAGCGCCGCGCGGAGCCAGAGTCCCGCCGCGAGGAGCCAGAGTCCCGCCGCGAATCCGCGCTTCCCTCCTACCCGGGAAACCGCTTCTCTTTCAGCGGCACGCTCGGGCAGAGCCCGTGGCCGGAAAAGTAGAAAGTGAAATCTAAAGGGCACATTCATTTCCCTCTTTCACATGAAAACACACGTTCCCGAAAGTTTCCAGCAGTTCCACACTTCCACCTTCCCTGTGCGCCCAGCAGGCCAGGAAAGCTTTGGAGTAGGAGCTAGGAGCAGCCCCGGATCTTTCTCTCTACTTCCGTGAGTGATTGAGGTTTAGACACTGTCCGTAGCTCCCGGTTCGGCTTGGCGCGGCGCTCACCCCTTGTAATAGTTTTGTGTGTCCGTATCTGCTTCCCCTGCTGGACACGGCCTCTTGAAGCCACCAGCTAGGGCCAGGTCGTCTTGCACCCATGCCCAGCACCGATACCGGCACGTAGTGAATGCTTGCAGAATGAATCCGTTGAGTCTATAGGCAAATTCAATTGGAAAAAAAAAAAAAAAAAAAAAAAAAAAAAAAAAAAAAAAAAAAAAAAAAAAAAAAAAAAAAAAAAAGAGAGTAGCCCGTTTGGGGAGTGTTTTCTATCCGACACATCAAAATCTAAGTGGTTACTGGCACCCTTAAAGCTGGAGAGGTGACAGTAAATTATTTCATTAAGATGTAATTTTAAAAGGTGGTTTAATATGGTTTAGAGCACGGGTTTTAGCATCAGACTGATTTGGATTCTAAAACTGGTTCTTTCTCTAGCTGCATATGATAATTTAAAAATTAAGGCTGGGCACGATGGCTCACGCCTGTAATCCCAGCACTTTGGGAGGCCAGGGCAGGTGGATCGCTTGAGCCCTGGAGTTCGAGACCAGGTTGGCCAACGTGGTGAAACCCTGCCTCAAAACAACGACAACAACAACAACAATAAATTATCCGGGTGTGGTGGCGTCAGCCTGTAGTCTCAGCTATTCAGTAGGTTGAGGCGGGAAAAACACCCGAGCCCAGGAGGTGGAGACGCTGCAGTGAGCAGAGATTGTGCCACTGCACTCCATCCTGGGTGACAGAGCAAGACACTGTCTCGAAAAAAGAAAGAAAGAAAAGAAAACATAAGTAAAATAATTAGCCGATCACTGTAGTGGCGCCTGTAGTCCCAGCTACTCAGGAGGCTGAGGCAGGAGGGTGGCTTTAAGCCCAGGAATTCAATGTTGCAGTGAGTTATGACTGATGACTGCACCACTGCACTCCAGCCTGGGCGACAGAGTGAGACCTTGTCTGAAAACAAAAACAAAAACAAAACAAAAAATTAAAGGGCAAACAGTAGGAAAAAATGAAATACAGATAATTCATTTCCTCAGAAAGATTAGAGTGACAATGCATCTCTTAGAAGCAACAATTAGGCCAGGTGTGGTGGCTCACGCCTGTAATCCCAGCACTTTGGGAGGCCCAGGTGGTTGCCTGAGGCCAGGAGTTCAGGAGCCCAGCCTGTGCTACATGGTGAAACCCTGTCTCTAAAAGAAAAAATTAGGCTACACGAAAAAAAATAAAGGTTAGGAATGAAGCAGATGCTGTTGGCACCCACTTGAATAACCTTTACTAGGTGGGTGCATCCAGCCCAGCTCACTGCCCCCTCACTGCCCTCTTTTGCCGACATCTGCACTCACACAAGGCTGGGGAAGCCACAGCCAGAGCCTAAATTTTATGGGGTACAAAAGGCCAGGAATAAATCTGTGGCACCCCTCATATGCCCAGCTCTCATGGGATCAGACTGAGGCTAAATTTCATCAGAAACCATTATCTTTGCTCTGCTTCTCCCTCTGGCCTATCCTATTTCCCTCACTTATTCAGAGGCTTCCCTCGAGAATACCGTCCCTACAGCACTTGCACAAGAATCCCAGGCTCAGGCTCTGTTTCTAGGAAACCTGATCTAAGGGTATTTTAAAAATTAATGTAATTGTCAAAATTCGACTCCAAGGAGTGTTTAAATTAAAGATAGGTCTGGGTGCTGTGGTTCACGCCTGTAATACCAGCACATTGGGAGGCCACGGTGGGAGGATGGCTCGAAGTCAGGAGTTCGAGACCAGCCTGGGCAACATGATGATACTCTCTCCCCCATCCACCATGTCTCTTTAAAAAAAAAAAAAAAGTAGTCAAGCTGGTGACACACGCCTCTAGTCCCAGCCACTAGGGAGGCTGAGGCAGGAAAATCACATGAGCCCAGGGGTTTGAGGCTGCAGTGAGCTGTGCCTCTGCACTCCAGCCTGGGTGACAGAGTGAGACCCTGTCTCCAAAAACAAACAAAAAAACCCCCACTTTAAAAAAAAAATTAAAATCTCACAAGGACAAGGGAACAAGAGAGGGAAAAATAAAAGTTTGAAACCTGGAAAGCATGTGGACAGATAACAACTGACTTAGCAGGCCTGAAAAAGCCAACTTCCAAACCAGGAGTAGGGAAATCCATGAAGCAACATGACTGTAGGATTTCTTGGGATAAGAGAGTTTGCCACACTGGGTGTGTCTGAAAGTGGGTGTGTAGGTGAAACTAAACCCAGGACGATTTCTTGTGAGTCTGTTCAAGCAGTCAGCATCCTCAACACTGCACAGCGGCCACTGCTCCTCTTCCACGAGGGCGGATGATTGGAAGCATGTTCTCTGAAGAATCATGCAGAGGCTGTCTGGAATGGGGACACCAGATGCAGTTGAAGTGTTCTGGTTACCTAAGGCTGCCTTAAAAAAACACCCCAAAACTTGAAGGTGACTTAAAACAATGACCATTCTATCTCATGATTTTATGGGTCTGAATTGGAACTGAGCAGTCTTCTGTTCCATGTGACATCAACAAAGGTCACTTGGTGTTATCCAGCTGGCAGATGGACCAGTCTGTAGAACTCACACATTAGGTATCATGATAAGGAGAGCTGGAAGGTTGGTCTCAACTGGCACTGTCAACCAGAGCATCTACACATGCTCTCTTCACATGGCAGTCTCAGGGTAGTCAGATTTCCTTCATGGAGGCTCGGAGTTTCCAGAAAGGATACTCCAAAACATCCAGGCAGAAGTTACAAGACTACTTATTATGCAGGCTTGGAAGCTGTTGAACATTATTTCTGTTGCATTCTGTAGGTCCTGACAGTCACCAAAGCCAGCCTAGATTCAAGAGAAGGGTATTAGGCTCCATCCCTTAATAGGGAGGGGTGAGAGGATGCAAAGAATTTGCAGACATCTTTCATCAAGGCCATGAGATTAACACAAGACTAGGGCTACTATACTGAAATTGAAGAGCCATATGAAACCTAAGATGATGTCTGCTAAGCTGCTTGGTATTCTTCCCACTTGGCTCCTAGAACTCTGGCAGCCAGGATCAAACTCACTAGGATGGGGAGTTTGGAATACTCTTCTCTGGGGAATCTAAGAGGAAAGATCCGAAAAGATGTAATTATGTATGCAATGGAGCTGGAGCAACCTGTTGGGAAACTCACCCTTGTCATGCCCCACCCACTTACACATGCACTCAGGGCTTCCAGGCAGCTTTGTAGATCTCACTCTTAGGGTTGCCAGATAAAATACAGGACACTTAGTTAAATTTGATTTTCAGTTAAACAAAAAGTAACATTTTACTGAAATAGAAAATAGTCATGAACTATAAGTATGTCCAAAATATTGCATGAGACATACCTATACTAAAAATTATTCACTGTTTATCTAAAATTCAAATTTAACCAGATGTCTTGTCTTTTTTATTCTTTTTTTTTTTTTTTGCTAAATGTGGCACACTTAAATAAGAGCAGGCAGCTGAAGGTCATCACAATATAAGGGAAGGATCTGACATTAAAGATATAACCCAAAACATGCTAACAGGAAAAAAGAGACAAGGAAGAAAAACAGTATATGGGGAGAAGAAAACGTTGAGAAATCTATCATTGATCTTCTCTGAGAAAGACCAAATAAAACAGCAAAGCTGGGAGCGATGACATGAGCCTGTAGACCCTCCTACTTGGTAGGCTGAGGCTGGAGGATCACTTGAGCCCAGGAGTTTGAGGGTGTAGTGTGCTATGATCACACCTGTGAATAGCCATTGCAGTCTAGCCTGGGCGACATAGTGAGACCCTATCTCAATAAGTAAATAAATAGATAATCTAAAAAAGGAACACTCATAGAACCAAACACAGCTCTTTTAAATAAAAAATATGATAGTAAAAATGAAAAACTCAGTAGAATGTTAAGAAGATAAAATTAGAAAATATCCTAGAGTGCACAGACAAAAGGCAAAGAGAAGGGAAAGAAATAAGAAAGGATAAGAAGATTAGAAAGCCAGCCCTGGACATCTGGAACACAGGGGCAGAAATGAATTAAATAATTCATTTATGTATTTTGTGAACTGAAGAGCATGAGGTTCCACACTGAAAGTGCTCACTGAGCACAGTGCAATGGACAAAACCAGAACCACACCAAGGCACATCGTGACAAAACTTCAGAAGACTGAGGACATAAGGAAGATCTTTCAAGAGCCCAGGAGGAAATGAAGTTTCACATAAAGGATCCAGAATCAGAATGGCATCTGATTTCTCAGTAGCAACGCATGAAACTGAAAGACAAAGGAATACAATAATGTCTTTAAAATGCTGAGAGAAGGCCAGGTGCAGTGGCTCACACCTGTAATCCCAGCACTCTGGGAGGCCAAGGTGAGTGGATCACCTGAGGACAGGAAGTCAAGACCAGCCTGGCCAACATGGTAAAATCCCATCTCTAATCTAAAAAATAAAAAATTAGCCAGGCATGATGGTGAGCACCTGTAATCCCAGCTACTCAGGAGACTGAGGCATGAGAATCACTTGAACCTGGAAAGCGAAGGTTTCAGAGAGCCAAGATAGCACCACTGCACTCAAGCCTGGGTGATACAGCAAGACTCTGTATCTAAAGAAATTAAACAAATAAGTAAATAAAACGCTGAGAGAAAATATTTCTAACATAGATTCTCATACGCATACAAATTAGCGGTCAAATGTGGGGGTCAATATATTTCAGACACATGCAATTTCAAAATATTTAACTCCCATATACCTTTTTGTAAGAAGCTTTCAGATGGTGAAAGCTTTTCCACCTAAACAAGGACATAAGCCAATAAAGTTTTTTCTTAAAAAAGCAATAGCAGAATTAACAACTGAGAATTGAATGATGGGGAAGGGTAATTAATAAATATTGTAGTTACCTACTTCTAATTTTTCTTAACTATAGAGTATAGCTAACATTTATTTACTATGTGCACTTACTACGTGCCAGTTAGTGTTCTAGTGCTTTACATACATGGTGTTAATCAATTAACCCTCATACAGCTCTATGAGTTAGATACTTGCATAGAGTATGTGTCAATAAGTATTACTATTGATGGTACACAATCATTTTTAATTCAACAAATTGCATTAAACTTCCTGCTGGATATTGCATTTTTCAGAATTTCGGCAACAACATGATCAGCTCATGTGCCCTTCCAAAAACCCTGCCCCCACCTCAATCAAGAGGTGGCATCTAAGTTCTTTCCCCTTGAACCCATGTAGGTTCCTTATATGGGTTTCTGTGACTGCACAACCAAAGTAATGCTATGTGACTTTCAAAACTGAGCCTTAAAAGGTGACCTGGCCACCTAGCTCCAGGTATCCTTTAGCTCTCTTGCTCAGAACGTGTGCCTTTGGCATATACAAGTACAGCAGCCCTGAAACCACCATGTTGCAGAGATCATGTAAATAGACCCCATGAAAATAAAGAAACAGTCGAGGAGCTTTGGCTGTTTCATCCCCCAGCAGTTTGAATTTTCCCAGTCCCAGTGCCAGACATATGAATAAGGAAGCCTTCAAGACCACTCCAGTACAGTCTCTGTCTAATGGTAGCCAAGTGACACACTTAAAGTGGGAACCACCTAGCTGAGCCGAGCCAATCACCAGAATCCTGAGGGATAATAATAAATGATTGTGGTTGTTTCACACCGCTGAGTTTTGAGTGTTATTTTTTGGAGCGATAGACAAGCAGAACATTTACAGGTAGAATTGGGTTTTAGCCTAGACTTGAATCTTCCCTCTAAATACTCACTGAAAGGGCCAAAGGCATGTAAACAGGGGAATTTTCTCCCAGAGTGGCAAGTCCCTCTGATACTGCAGCTGAGTCTAAAGCTCATACTGCTTACTGTACAACAATCAATAAATTGGGAGACAAGGTGTTGGGGCAAGGAAGATGACTTTGTTTCAGGGAGCCAGTAAACCAAGACGATGGTGGACTAGTGTCCTAAAGCACATTAAGTTGATAGATTTTTAGGCTCCTTTTATGTTGGGGGAAAGGGGAACAGGAAAGGAGTTAAAGTCCAGAAGGGACTGGTGACCACAGATATCTGGCCATCAGCCAGCATCCAAGGAGATTGTGAATCTTCTTTGTTCATGGTTAACCACTTGTCAGATCCACCCTGTTTCTATAAATCTTTAAGATAGCATTGTTACTTGCGTGCATACCTCCTTACCTCCTCAGAAGTCTGTTTCAAAAGAGAGACAGTCATTAGTTCTACAGTTAAACTATAAAATAAATTCTTTTCATGATTAGCTTGGCCTACATGTAGGAATGAGCAAAAGCAGTTAGCTTGCGAGGTTCGAAGCGAGATGGTGTCAGCTATGTTAGATTTCTCTCTCTGTTACAATTTCCCAGTGTCAAAGGTTCATTCCATAATCTTGTGGAGTTAGGGACCACAGGATGTCGTCTCTCATTCAGCTACTTTCCACTGGGCAGGGTTGACAAGGGGATAACTGTGAAAGGAAACTATTTGACCTGGTATAGGAAATGTCCCTTAATGCTCCTTTTAGGAGCAATGATTACAGGCACCTCCCTTCTTGTTTCTCCAGTTTTTGAGATAGCAGGGTCTCTCTAGTAGTGTCAATTTGAGAATAGTGTACCCACAGTTTTATTACAGCAAACTTCACTGATAAGTGGGTATTCAGCAACATCTCAAACAGTCCTATTCACTTGTTCTTTTTAGGTTTTTAGAAGGATCTGATCTCCCAGTTGAAAGGAATTTAGGGCTACATCTGTGGAATGAGTGATTCTGCATGTAATATTTCACTGGGGCTCAATTTCAGCCTACTTTGGGGTAGCTACTCTAATCCACAACAGGGCAAACAGCAATGCCTTATCCCAAGTCAAATTAGTTTCTTGACATATTTTGGCAATGTTTCTTTTTACAGTATGGTTTATCTTTTTAATTTTTCCCATTAATCAAGATCTCCAAGATGGCAACATAAGGTTGCAGGAAGGGGCAAATCACAGTTTCCCTTGACACTCCTATTACCATTATTGTCTTGTTCAAACCAGAGGGTAGATGGGTGTCAATTACAGAATATATGGCCCTCCATCAATAAGAACATAAATAAGTTTGTTCCTTACTGTCAGTTGTACCTGGATGCCTGCAGGACCATGACAACAGATCGGCTAAACATATGTATTTAACACGTGGCAGGAGGGGCTATAAATATCCATGATGAACACACATGTATTGAACAAACATGCATGTAACATATCATCCATGTTTACCTTGGAGTAGAGGCTTAACATTTAAAAGTAACAGGTCTAGGAATAGGCCAGTCCCATTAAATAGCTGTGTCTCATTTTGGGAGGTGGCATTGCAGGTAGGAAAATAATAAACACTCAGAAACAATGGAAAAGGCTAGAATCTAATACCAGGTGTACTATAGTTTTCTTCTAAAATGTATAATTTTTCTCCTAAGTCCTGTATTTCTACCAAAGACAAGTCAAAGTAGAATCAATTTATTTGCAAAATAAGTTTTAGTTTTATAATACTTGGCCTGATTATTTGCCTAAATTGCAGCAATAATTATTTGCCATATGGGCCCTTTTTTAAAAAATTGGCTTTGCTGGAACTTGTTTTTTCATAAGGAATTGCAAATTAGACTTGTTAAAAGCCTCAAGCCCAGCCAAGGATTTAACTGTGCCTGCAGATAGCTGTATGAATTGGGTAAACTCTCTTCTCAAGATCTCAAAATAACTTGGGGTTCCTGAGCCTGTTTGAAAGTGACATTTTTTAAAACTTACTATAGGTCAGGAACTCTGTAAAGAAACACATAGACATGGTATAAGGTCAGTCTTTCCAAGGGGCTTTTCATCAGCTTTATAAAGTCAATATCAATTCTTCAAAGCAGTCTGAATGTATCTTTAAAAATGTCATTCAATACCAAAACAGAGATACAGACTAATGGAACAGAACAGAGGCCTCAGAAACAACGTCACACATCTACAACCATCTGATCTTTGACAAACCTGACAAAAACAAACAATGGGGAAAGGGTTCCCTGTTTAATAAATGGTGTTGGGAAAACTGGCTAGCCACATGCAGAAAGCTGAAACTGGACCCCTTCCTTATACCTTACACAAAAATTGACTCCAGATGGATTAAAGACTTAAACATAAGACCTAACACCATAAAAAAAAACCTAGAAGAAAACCTAGGCAATATCTTTCAGGACATAGGCATGGGCAAGGACCTCATGACTAAAACACCAAAAGCAATGGCAACAAAAGCCAAAATAGACAAATGGGTTCTAATTAAACTAAAGAGCTTCTGCACAGCAAAAGAAACTATCATTAAAGTGAACCGGCAACCAACAGAATGGGAAAAAATTTTTGCAATCCACCCACCTGACAAAAGGGCTAATATCCAGAATCTACAAAGAACATAAACATATTTACAAGAAAAAAAACAGCCCCATCAAAAAGTGCATGAAGGATATGAACAGACACTTCTCAAAAGAAGACATTTATGCACCCAACAAACATATGAAAAAAAACTCATCATCACTGGTCATTAGAGAAATGCAAATCAAAACCACATTGAGATAGCATCTCATGCCAGTTAGAATGGTGATCATTAAAAAATCAGGAGACAACAGATGCTGGAGAGGATGTGGAGAAATAGAAATGCTTTTACACTGTTGGTGAGAGTGTAAATTAGTTCAACCATTGTGGAAGACAGTGTGGTGATTCCTCAAGGATCTAGAAATAGAAATTCCATTTGACTCAGCAATCCCATTACTGGGTATATACCCAAAGGACTATAAATCATTCTATTATAAAGATACATGCACACATATGTTTATTGCAGCACTGTTCACAATAGCAAAGACTTGGAACCAACACAAATGCCCATCAATGATAGACTGGATTAAAAAAAAAATGTGGCATGAATACACCATGGAATACTATGCAGCCATAAAATGGATGAGTTCATGTCCTTTGCAGGGACATGGATGAAGCTGGAAAACATCATTCTCAGTAAACTGACACAAGAACAGAAAACCAAACACCGCATGTTCTCACTCATAAGTGGGTGTTGAACAATGAGAACACATGGACACAGGGAGGGAAACATCATACACCGGGGCCTTTGGGAGGGTGGGGGGCTAGGGGAGGGATAGCATTAAGACAAATACCCAATGTAGATGACAGGGTGACAGATGCAGCAAACCACCATGGCATGTGATACCTATGTAACAAGGCTGCATGTTCTGCACATGTACCCTAGAACTTAAAGTATAATTTTTAAAAAATGTCATTCTAGCCAAAGCCTTGGTAAAATAACCAGTGTCTTCAATTGTGTCCTTTTACAAAAGAAAACAAATTTAGTCAAACAACTATATTACAATAACTTAAGAATACTCAAAAAGTTTCAAAATTCTGAATAAATCAGGTAGAGAGAAAGAAATATGCTTTAAATTTTGCTCACAAGAGTATACTTTACTCAATTATTAAACATTGTATATAGTTTAAAAGAAAAAAATTTTTTGACTCTGAAAAACAAAGCATAAAGAATCATCAGTGTTTCAAACAAGAAAGTTAAAAAATTATTTTAGTCCCCTATTAGTTCTGTCCCATGTAATTAATTATTTTGCTTGATGCCAAGCTAGAAATCCTCATGAATACATCAACTTTTCAATTAGAGTCTGGGAATATTTTTCTCTTGTCCAAATGGTACAATCTCCAAAGTTATCAGAAACCTGCATTCAAGAGTACCTGTCAGAGTCCCTTTCGTGAACTATCCTAAAGAAGCAACTATCATTAGAGTGAACAGGCAACCAACAGAATGGGAAGAAAACAGAATTAGTGCAAAACAATTAATTGTGGATGACAAAAGTCTTAGAATTGTCATAAAGACAATTGACAAAGAAATTTGGCTATTTCTGTGGCATATAACAATTTGACATAAAAATCATAATTATTGCTGATAACATATGCTAAGACATGTAAGAATTTTAGGAATCGCATACAATTTTGGAACACATATTAGTAACACATTTATACATTAATAAATATAACCCAAAGAAAGTTAAATACAATTTCATATTTGACAATGCTTCCTATATAATTTTAACATACTAATTAAGCCTAATAGGTCTCTCTTAGGCCTCCAGGGGACTTAATAGCTAAAAAATTAGTTGAGGGTTAAAAGGCTGAGTTGAGAATTTGAAATTTAATTTTGGAAAATTTATTAAATATCGAAGCTTTAAAACACTTGAGATCAGCCTGGGCAACATGGCAAGACCCCATCTCTACAAAAAAAATAAAAAATTAGCTGGGCGTGAGTGTGCAGCTACTCGGTTGAGGTGAAAGGATTGCTTGAGCCCAGGAGATAAAGACTGCAGTGAGCCATGTTAATGTCACTGCACTCCACCCTGGGTGACAGAGTGAGATGCTGTCTAAAAGAATAAATTAATAAAATAAAATACTTGAGATCACAGGTCACTGTGAAATAATTGTCACTCATTTAGCCAAAGTGATAATTTAAAGAGTTTGAAAAGCAAAGGCCTTTACTCCTTGACAGAGAGGAGACTCAGTTCCCAATCATAAGACCTAATAAAGATAGCATGAGGCCAACTAAATCTGTCTCTCTCTCTCTCTCTCTTCCCTCTTTTTCCTGTAGTTTACTCACATGGTAAACAAAAATCTTTTATTATCTTATTAATATTACACAAAATTTTTGCTCAAAGGAGAAGACCAAATTTTACCTTTGTATAGTGCATTATTAATGTTAAAGATACTTTTAATAAACGTTATAAACAAATCTTTCAATCAGTTTGACCATAAGGTAAGATCTCCATAAACCTTTTATAACATTTTACAATTTTTCATTAAAGAGCAGATCAGTGCCCTAAGGAAACCTTGTTATTCCAACACAGTGCTCAGACAGTGGCTTTGCATCAGGAACTTTTGATATTAATGTTTAATTTATAGAGAAACTCTGAACGAATCTTATCCCTCAAAATCAGCCCCTATAATCTCATACACTCGCCTCTTCCATGATAGTGCCTGGGCCTAGGAGGATTAAATAGTTTTAATTTTTGGCCCTGTGTCTCAGAAAAGCAATTCATTTTGATTGTCACATTCTCTCCAGTCTGAAGACAAGGCTTTGACTGGTGTCAATGTTCAAGATTTAGCAGGAGTCAGTGACTTTTCAGACCCAGGAGTCAAAGCCCTATAACTTAACACCACAAGGACTTTAAAAGCAATACAGAAAGTTACATGGATGTAAAAACCTTAATTCTTTTAAGTCTCAGTTTTCCTAAGGGATCAAAAACTTAGTAAGAAAAACAGGAATTATCTCAATAAACCATAAAATATGTTTTATAGGTCAATTACAAAGAGGTAAGGAAAGTCCATCTGCCGTATGATTGCTTCTCCTTATGGGAAACCCATTTAGACAACCTGGAAGTCAAACCTGATGAAAAGTGTACTTGTCTTAATCAGACACAGGGATATAAAGAGTGAGTTTTATCTCAACACAAGTAGGTTAATAACAACCAATTCAAAGCAGGCAGAAAAGGAAAAAAACAGAGAGCTTTAGAAGTCCCTATTGAACTCTATCATTGCAGGTTAACCATTTGAGCTTTGACTTTTTCTTACTGTAATTTGCCCATTAGTCTTTAAATGTGCACAAAAATGGTCATAATATATAATCAGCTGAAGTCCCAGAAAAACTGGTATGCTTTGGAGCTTTCCTATGTTTTAAAATATATAAGCCAGGGGTCCACAAAGACAACTGACAGACAAATACAAATGCACCGATTATCAAATTGGGTAAAAGTCCAACAACTATTCCCCTTTCCAAAAGGGTATACAGGCAAATACAAAAACAAAGTGGCCTATTGCAAGGGAAAAGCCCAAACAGGGGTAAGGAGTTCCTGGTTGTATACACCAGAGTGACTTACTCTTCTTCCACATAGAGTTCATCAACTTGCATAGCTTTGCCAGTTCCTTGCTCAACAGCCATGTGCCAGGGTGCTGGGGCAGCAGTGCTGTCCCAGGGACTTGAGGGAGAGGGGTCCTTAGAAAAAATGGTCTCAGCAGCTGCTAGGAACTCACCTCAAAGTTTCTCCACATGGAGTCAGCTGGCCACAAAGAGGAACTCCTGGCAATCTGCAGCTGCATCCAAAGCTCATTTTGCTTGCTGCATGACAGCCAATAACTCAAGAGAAAGATGTTGGGGCAAGGAAGATAAGTTTTTTTTCAGGGAGCCAGCAAACTAATAAGATGGTGGTCGAATGTCCTAAAGAATCATCTTACGTTAATAGATTTTTTTGGCTCCTTTTACATTAGGGGATGGGAGAACAGAGGGGGTTTAAGATCTAGAGGTGACGGGTGACTACAGACATATGGACATCAACAGGGGTTTGAGGAGGTTGGAAAGTCTCTTTGTTCGTGGTCAAATGCTTGTCAGGTTCACCTTGTTGCTACAAAAATTAAGACAGCATTGTTTAAATGCTGTGTGCATATTTCCTTGTCTCCTCAGGGAGCTGTTTCCAAACAGAGGTAATCATTATAGGTTCTATAGTTAACCTATGATCTAAATTCTTTCCACAATTAGCTTAGCCTACATGTAGAAACACACGAAGGCAGTTAAATTGAAGCAAGATAGAGGCAGCTATGTTTGATTCTCTCACTGTTACAATATTGGCAATGGCAGTCTCAGGAGGATGGCCAGGCCACGTCCAATCTGGCTGCTGGCCAGGAAGGAGGAGAGACTAGAGGCCAGATAACCTTTGGTCCCTTGGGACAGTGGCTTAGCAAAGCCAAGAGAAGAAACTTTGCTGGGGTGACATTTTTTGCCAGATGGCTTCCTCTACCATGCTTTCAAGCTGCTGGATGGTAGTCAACACTGCAGCCTAGGATAATGAGAGGAAGATTCTAAGAGCATCAGAATAGACAGGCAGGGAGCCAAAAAGAATTAGATCATTGATTCAGTAAGGCCAGATTAAAAAAAAAAATTAGCTCATCCCTTGTTGGAACAAATGCAAAGCATGGATAGAATTTTCAATCTTCAAGGATGAGTGAGCATTAAAAAAAAAATAGAACTGTAAGAAAAAAAATTCAGAAACATAAAAAACATAACACCTAAGAGGTCAAAGAAGAAAATTTTCAAAAAGTTTTACAGTATGAAGCAAAAGTAAATTTTAAACAGCTATGTCTTTCATAGATTAAAACAGGCCAGAAAATGACAAATCTGAATATTATTTATAAGGCAGAATTAATATTTATGAACTGGACTAGAGTTCAGAGTAAGTACCTTCTTTTCTCTTCTCTTTTTTTTTTGTTCTGAGACAAGATTTCACTCTGTCACCCAGGCTGGAGTGCAGTGGTGCAATCACCACTCACTGAAGCCTCAACTTTCTAGTTTGAAGGTGATGTTCCCAGCTCAGCCCTGAGCTGGACTCCTCAGCTGGGACTACAGGCATGCCCACCAGGCCCAGATAATTTTTTCTATTTTTTGTAGATGGGGCCTCTACATTGCCCAGGCTGGTCTCAAACTCCTGGGCTCAAGTGATCCTCCAGCCTCATCCTCCCAAAGTGTTGGGACTACAGGGGTGAGCCACTAGGCCCAGCCAAATTGCAGATTTTTACCAACAGTTTTCTGGTGTTAGATCTGAGATGACAGCTGCTTCATAGCATATTAACAGCTTAACAGTGATAATTCTTCATGTTTTATTTTCTAGTACATCTTAAGACTAATTCAGATGTTAATTTTCATTAAGTAAATAAATATTTTGGCTTAATATCCCTAAAGATGAAAATTTACTATATCTACAAGAACAAACATTTTAAATAATGCTTCATTTTACTATTAAAGACTATTTTTTTCCAGTTGTCTACTAAACATTTGCAAAAACTGACAACATATTCATTTGCAAAGAAAATCTCACTAAATTCCAAAATAAAAATGGGAGTTTGAATCTCAACTTTACCATTTTCCTAACTGGTCACCTTAAGAAAGTCACAGATCATGGTCTTCAAGGAAAAAGTGGCACCCACAGCTTGCTCCACATCCAACCTGGGCCTCTAAACAATGTACAGCACAGCAAGGGAACTGACAAGCAACACGCCTTCGATCAGCACAACTTCTTGACTGGGGCCCTCTTTTGGCACTGTAATCATCTTTACTCAATGAACTCCAATGCTGTTTGGGAAGAGGTATTGCCCAGTTTATATCACTTCTAGATATCAGATATTAGATATTCTCAGAACTTCCTGTTTACCTGACCTACAGACACAGTGAGCCATACCCCCAACCCCATTCCCAACAAGGGTAATCTAATATGCTACAGAAAATATATCTAAGAAATACCATCAGCATTTGGTATTTCTATTTTTTTCCTGCCCCAAAAGTGACACCTTTTCTTTCCGTCCCCAAAACCTGTTTTGCTTACCATGAACTTCTGCAGCTTAACAAAAAGAGACACCTTATTTGACCACAGGGAGGTTAATCATTTGCATTATATCAAAATAAAGTTCAGCATAGTTTGACAGTCAAATAATGCATTTGCAAATCATTGCTTCCAAGGAAATGTCCTACTCCATCCTTTACTCTACTCAGATGCATGACAGCTGACAAGGATGAGTAAGGAAGGCATTTTTTTTGTTCAATTATTGGCTTTTAAAAAAAAAAAAACCTGCTCTTCAAGGTCGTGCCCTCGAGCTGCTGAGATATAGCTTATATTCAAGCGTCATCAAACCAAGCTATCATGAAAATAAGCTCTGATCATAGGGGTCAACATGGTCTCATTTGTTTTCACAAATATGTACTCTAGGTGGATGTGGATTGCCCTGAAGTGACTGCAATTAAGTTGGCTATTTTCAAAAACAAACAGCTGCAAATAGTCCAAGGGAGAGTCAGCATCATTACTCAGCTCTTTCATATACGCTTTTGTAGTGGAGCTTTCAGCCTGAGCTGAGTTTGTGGCCACTGCTAAGTTCGAGCAAGTCTGGGTGGGTCTGGCAGATGGATGGAAAATGTCCACCAGAGGTCTGAGAAGCCTCATGCAACAAGGGAAGGGAGCCAGTTATGCTGAAGTTGGTTAACAAAGATTCTGTCATGGCAGGAGACTCCGGACCCCAAGAATAGAACTAGGACCCAGCCTCCAGAAAACAAGTCTCAAACATTGAGTTGAGGTGGAACCAGGCCCTATGTTGTTACTTTCTGCATCCTGGTAGACAAAGGGAGGCCTACTGGTGACTACAACAAAGTCATGAATTTTAATATAAATAGTGACATTGTGGCTTTTGGATCCTCAGGGCCAGCACTTCAAACCCATCTACCCAAAAGGCAGGTTTGGGGAACTGTTAATAGAGACGTAATTTTGCCTTACCCAACAGCGCTTCCCTATCATCACTACTGGAAGGAAAAAGTGTGTATGTGACGTTAGTAGTGCCTCCTCCCCTTCCTACATTGATGGTAGGCCTTGCTAATGGGTCATTATCAAGCAATCGCTAAGCAGAAGAGATTACTACAGCTGCTAGGTCAGTTTACCAATCTTCCATAGATTCAGCCACTAAGGACACAGCATGCCCAAACAGATTTGGACAGTTTCTTAACAGTGCAGCTGGCAGCATGAACATCATGTTTATGTGGGTTCTCTTTTACTTCCAAGTCACACAGGGGCCATGTGGAGGCAGACCCAGGTAGACACTGAGCAGAGAGTGGATCTGTTTCACAGCTGAAGAACACTGAACCTCAGAAACGCCCATCTGATAAAGAGACTGCTCACAAATCTGCTTATCCTCCTGGTTTGTTTTTTTTTTAGACTGAGTTTCACTCTTGTTGCCTAGGCTGGAGTACAACGGCAGGATCTTGGCTCACTGCAACTTCTGCCTCCCAGGTTGAAGCAATTCTCCTGCCTCAGCCTCCCAAGTAGCTGGGATTATAGGCACACACTACCACGTTCGGCTAATTTTTTTGTGTTTTTAACTAGAGACAGAGTTTTGCCATGTTGGTCAGGCTGGTCTTGAACTCCTGACCTCAGGTGATCCACCCACCTTGGCCTCCCATTGAGATTATAGGTGTGAGCCGCTGTGCCCAGCCCTTCTGGGTTTAAAACAAATTTTTTTAAAAAAAATAAAAGTAGATGTGGGGTCTCACTATGTTGCCCAGGGTGGTCTCAAGCCCCTGGCCTCAAGCGATCCTTACTGCCTTGGCCTCCCAAAGTGCTGGGATTACAGGTGTTGGCCATTGTGCCTGGCTCCTCCCTGGAGAATGTAAGCAAATCTCCTGGGGTTGGGGGAGAAATAAAGGACATAGTATCTAGCTCTGTTACCCTGGAATATCTCCAGGAAGAGGCATCTCCAAATCTATTTACAGGGAGTCACTATCTTTATCATTCCAAGACTGTTATGCAAATATCTGTGAATAGAACTGTCAATGCTTTTTGCTCAGAAGGTGTCCAGAAACACAAAAGCCATGGAGCGTTATCTCCCGACAATTATAACATCTTTTTATAAATTGAACACGCTACGTTTTATTAACACCCCAGTAATAGAAACTAACTTGAATATGATGAAAATATCACTGTAAATCACTTCATGTGAAATATAAAAATCCACGAAGAGTGTATAAAAATAATAACTATTAAGTAATATCTTTCTAGAAGGTCTTAACTCTATCCTGGCATTTCTTGAGAATGGCATTGTTGACATTTAGGGCTGGATGATGTTTCTTTGTTGTGGGGCGGCTGCCTTGGCATTGCAGGATGTTAGGCAGCATGCCTGCTTATCCTCTAGACACCTGTAGCACTACTCCAAGTTGTGCCAAAAATGTCTCCAGACATTGCCAAATGTGTTCTGGGGTGAAGATCACTTCCCATTGAGAACCACTGCTCTATGCTATTCTCTTCTCATGTAGTCATGTTTTAAAAATAAATTGTCGAACATCAAATGTCTAGGAATAAATCAATGGAAGTTGTATAAGACCACTACACTGAAAATTATAAAACATTATTGAGGGCCGTGCCTGGTGGCTCACACCTGTAATTGGCTCACACCTGTAATCCCAGCACTTTGGGAGGCTGAGGTGGGTGGATCACTTGAGGTGAGAAGATTGAGACCAGCCTGGCCAAAATGGTGAAACCCTGTCTCTACTAAAAATGCAAAAATTAGCTGGGCATGGTGGCATGCCTGTAGCATTCCCAGCTACTCGGGAAGCTGAGTCATGACAATTGCTTGCACCTGGGAGGCAGAGGTTGCAATGAGCCGAGATTGCACCACTGCACTCCAGCCTGGGCAACAGAGCAGACTCCATCTCAAAAAAGAGAAAAAATATTGAGAAAAATAAAAAAGATCTAATGGAGGAAGGTACTTATGATTTAATATTGTAAATATGTAATGCCCCCAAATTGATCTATAAATTCAAATGATCCAAATCATCTCATCAAGGGTTTGAGGTATGTATGTAGAAACTGACAAACTGATCCTAAAATTTAGACCAAAATGCAAACGACCAAAAATAGCAAAGTCTATCTTGAAGAAAGAGATCAATGCCAGAGATATAAAACTATCAAGACTCAATAATATGGTACTTAAAGTCAGTGTGGTGTTCATATAAAGTTAGATAAATTGACAAATGGAACGGAAGACAGAGGGTGGAAACAGACCCTCACCTATATGGTCACCTGATTTATGACAAAGGTGGCAGTCTAGTGAGGAAAAGACAGACTCTTCTATAAATGATGCTAAATCAATTGGCTATCATATGAAAAAATAATGAATCTTGTTACCTATCTAAATAAGAATAAATTACAGATGGATTGGCAATTCAAACATGAAAAAAAAACAAATTTTTAGAACATATAGTAATATCTTCATGATGTAAAAAAGACATAAAAAAGACTAACCATAAAGAAAAAAATATATAAATGTAATTCAACTAAACTTAAGAACTTCTGCTCATCAAGACATTAAGAGAGTAAGCAAGTGAAACTTAGAGTAGGATAAGATATTTACAGTACATGTATCAAAAAAGGGCTCATAGCAAGATCACATAGAGAAGCAATGAATTAAAAACACTACGGAGCAAAAGCATGAGAGGAACAGGATATTTACATATTGCCTTATTATATATTAACTACAAAAGAAATAAAATAGTAGCTGTACAGTGGAGACACAAGACACATAACCAAATGATCCAAGCTAACTTTACCACTGATAAAGTATATTGACATTATGTTCTTCATGATATCATGAACAGAAGAGGATACATTATTTCTTGCAAAGATGCATAACCTGACTTAATTTGAAGTTTTCTTTAGACAAATGCAAACTGAGGGCATTTTACATAATAACTGGCCAGTACTCTTCAGAAATGTTAAGGTCATGAAAGACAGACTGAAGAACTGCCTTAGGTTAATGGAGACTTAAGGAGACATGACAAGTAAATAAAATGTGTAATCCTGGCTTGATTCCTGGTCCAGAAAAAGACATTAGGGAGACAACTGACAAAATTTTAATAAGCTCTGAAGATGGGTATCAATGTTAATTTCTTGATTTTGAGATTAACTGCAGTTATTTAATATATCGAGATACCAAGCCAGATGAAGAAAATATAAGATTTTTGTATGATTTTTGTTAAGGTCTAAAATTATCTCAAAATGAAAAGCTAAAAATAAAAACCATTGCGTTTTTCTAGCGTAGTAATAAAGACACAGCAAGTGTAAGGTGACAAATGAGTTAAGCTTCTGAGCTAAAGAATGCTTAGATTGGTCCTGTATTAGTCCATTTTCATATGCTATAAAGAACACCCAAGACTGGACAATTTATAAAGAAAAAAAATTGACTCATAGTTCTGAATGGCTGGGGAGGCCTCAGGAAACTTACAATTATGGCAGAAGGCGAAGGGGAAGCAAGTGTTGGCAGGAGAGGGAGATTCGGGGGGAAGTACCACTTTTAAACCATCAGATCTCATGAACTCATCCACTATCATGAGAACATCACAGGAGAACTGCCCCCATGATCTAATCACCTCCAAGTCCCTCCCTCAAAACACCTGGGATTACAATTCAAGATAAGATTTGGGTTAGGACACCCAAAGGCCCCCAGAGCAAACCATATCAGGCTCTTCAGGAAAAATTATTTTGAAAATACACAATTGATCTCACTGAAGAGCTCCTGAATAGCTTTGATAATTTTCTCAGCTGCAACCTAACAACTGCATAGTGAAAAAACGTCACAAGAACCAGATCATGAAGCAAGGACTAAACGTATTTTACAGAATTTTGTGCGTTTACATATGTGAAAAAAATTTTAATAAAATGCCAGGTAAAATGAACTGGTTCTTAAAATGCCATTGTTTTTCTTAAAAATAAATGATTACTTGATTTTTCTAGGAAAATACAAAACAGAGGCTGTAAGTGATCAACAGCCACATTTATCCTCTTACAGTGCACGTTAGCCTGAAGGCCACACACTCCCTTCACCCACCGTTTGCTCTTCTCTGAGACTTGAGCCTCTTCAGCTCATGGGAATTGACTTTGAAGATGGACAAGGCCATGTACCAGCGTGATGGAAGTGTTCTGTGTCCTAACTGGGGCAGTGGCTGCACTGGTGTATAAATTTATTAAAACTCATTGAACCATACACTTAAGGCACAATTTAAATACATTAAAAGGGACACATTTGAAGTGTATGATATATTTATTTGGGACATCATTTATATATTTAAATAAATATATATAATAAGTATATAAATATACATGTATTTATATATATAAATAATTTATATATTTCTATACTTAAATACATGAATATTTATTTGGGAGATCATTTATATATTTATGTATTTGAATATATGGTATATTTATTTGGGGCATCATTTATATATTTAGATAAAAAGAAGATGCTAAAATGATTAATGCTAAAATGATATATGTTAATATATACGTTAATATGTTATGTCTTTGTAAGTAGCTGTATGTCACCGTGAGCCAGAATTTATTAAACTGACACCCGTTATGTGATCAGTAAGACCTCCCAGCATTTCTCAGGGGAATGTCAGGAAGCTGAGCTCCCGGTTGCTTGACCTGCGTCTCCCGGGTTGAAACATCGGCTCACCGCAGGAATCAGAGGGAGAAAGAAGAAAAGGAGAGAGGCTGTGCATGAACTTGACGAGTGCCATGAAACTGTTATTCCACTCAATAACATTTCTTGACAGGATGAGCCGGTCTTTTCAAATCGCACAATAACGAAGCTGGGATCAAGTAAACTTTCCACACAGGCAGCCCCCGCAGCCCGGCGTCCCCTCTCAAACTCCGTCCTCCGGAAAGTGTTTCCGGTACCTAGGCGAGGACGCCATCTAGTGACAAGAGAGGCAACCACAGGGCGAGAGCGGCGAAGTGTAGTGAGTTTTTCTTTCTTTGCCGTTTTGCAGAACTAAGGTCTCTTGGCAGCGGGTAATTCTCCACCAGAGGAATTCCAGTGGTGGGTTAGTCACCCACCAAAGGGCTTGAAAGCATCTTCTGAGAAGATGCTTTGACGCTGAAGAGAATTGAGGGAGCTCTTTTGAAGGGACAGAGACACTAACTCTCCCCCAGCCAGGGCAGTAATGGTGACAGCTGAGGACACAAGGCTGCGATTAGCCCGTACTGCCTGACGTATTTGTGCCAATTAGAAAAAGTCTTCTTTTATATGGGCGATGAAGCCCCAGGGTACACGGCTAGGCAAGTGGAATACGGGCTGCATTTCAGCGGCACTCTCTGCTTCTACCAGGAACTCTTGTACAGTGGACATGTTGCAGCCCGACCATATGCTGCAGCCCTTATGCAGCAATAGTACCTTCTCCTGGCACCTCAATTGCCTAAAACAAACACCAATTTCTAGGAGATGGGGCACAAGATGGGCACACCCACCCTCAAATGTATCCTTAAGGTATTTGGATAGCCATTGTTGCATATGAATTTCCATGTCTTTTCAACAGTTCAGACGTTTTTAGCTTTCAGGCCTAGGTATTGAAAGCCTCTTTCAGTTGGAACGGAGAAAGGGTAGGAGCTTCTAATGTAGTGTCTTTGGGAAAACAGCATCACCAGCTGGGTGCAGTGAGTGGTGCATGCCGGTAATCCCAGTACTTTGGGAGGCCAAGGAGGGAGGATCACTTGAGCCCAGGAGTTTGAAATCAGCCTGGGCAACATAGCAAGACCCTGTCTCTATGAGAAAAAACTAAACAAAATAAAATAGCATCACACATCTATGTCATAAAAGATCATACTTTGGATTAGACATCCAAAGTTATAGGTAAAGATCATAAGACATGTTACATCATAAAATTTATAGATAGACAAAAGACGCATTATAAAACTAAAAGAAAATGTTTGTTCATTTAGCAAACGTTTCTTAAGTCCGCTGGCTGGAGACGCTGGGCTAGGAAGAGGCAACAATGGTGATGAGAACAAGAGTCCCTCTGCTTGGCAGACACCCTGGTGGTCACCACATCCTGTGCCCTAGAAAACACCCACTCTCCTGCCCCAGTCCACGGTTCAAAAAGCTTGTCTTTTTTTTTTTTTTTTTTGAAGCCTTCTGGAGTTCAGGAGTTTCTTCATATTACTTTGGAGTGCATCTTTTAGCACATCTTATAATTGCTACACATTTATTTAGTAGTTTTCAACCTCCCCCTCAATCAGTTTTTGGTTTGTTGAATTTCTCTATTGTTTCTTTGTTTTCTATTTCATTGGCATTTGCTTTTATCTTTATTATTGCCTTCATGATACTTTTTTTGTTTTGTTTTTGAGATGGAGTCTCACTCCATCACCCAGGCTGGAGTGCAGTGGTGCAATCTTGGCTCACTGCAACCTCTGCCTTCCAGGTTCAAGCAATTCTGCCTCAGCCTCCCGAATAGCTGGGACTACAGGTGTGTGCCACCACTCCTGGCTATTGTTTTATTTGTTATTTTTAGTAGAGACAGGGTTTCACCATGTTAGCCAGGATGGTCTTGATCTCCTGACCTCGTGATCTGCCCACCTCAGCCTCCCAAAGTTGGTATTACAGGCGTGAGCCACCGCACCCGGCCTGTTTCTCTATTTCTTTCTTTTTCTTTCCTTCCTTCCCTCCCTCCCTTCCTTCCTTCCTTCCTTCCTTCCTTCCTTCCTTCCTTCCTTGCTTCCTTTCCTCCTTTATTCCTTTTTTTTTTATGTAGTCTCTCACTGTCGCCCAGGCCGGAGTCCAGTGGCATGGTCTTGGCTCACTGTAACATCTGCCTCCCAGGTTCAAGCGATTCTCGTGCCTCAGCCTTCTGAGTAGCTGGGATTACAGGTGCCCACCACCACACCCAGCTAATTGTTGCATTTTTAGTAGAGATGTGGTTTCACCATATTGGCCAGGCTGGTTTCTATCTCCTGACCTCATGATCTGCCCGCCTCAGCCTCCCAAAGTGCTGGGATTACAGGCGTAAGCCACTGCGCCCAGCCTATTTCCTTCATTATACTTTCTTTAGGTTTACTCTGTTCTTTTTCTAGTGTCTTTAGTTGAACTCTGATCCATTTATTTATTTATTTTTACTATTTTTTATTGTAGTATGTTGTATGTATTTACATACAACATAAAATTTGCCATTTTGATCATTTGGATGTGTATAAATCTAGTGGCATTAATTAAATTTACAATGTTGTGCAACTATCATCAGGATTTCTAAAACTTTTCATCACCCCCAACAGAAAGTCTGTCTCCATTAAGCAGTAAATCCCCATTCCTACCTCCCCCAAGACCCTAGTAACCTCTAATCTCCTTTCTGTCTCTATGAATCTGCCTGTTCCCGATATTTCATATAAGTAGAGTTATATAATATTTGACCTTTGGGTCTGCCTCCTTTCACTTAATGTAATGTTTTTAAGGCTCATCCGTGTGTCAGAATATAAATAATATTCCATTGAATATACATACCACATTCTTATCCATTCATCTGTTGATGGACACTTGTGCTGTCTCTGCTTTTTGGCTATTAGAAATCATGCTGCCATGAACACTGGCATGCAAGCATGAGTCTGAGTCTCTGCTTTAAATTCTTCTGAGTATGTAGCTATAATTATGTCTTTACATCACTGCTACTTCCAATAGACCATAGACCTCTAAGGTTGGTCTCACTCATATTTACATCCCCAGGCTTAGCACAGGTCAAATACACAGTAGGAATGGCTGTGAGCTTGGTAAATAAATGGATAATGATAACAATATTTTACATCCATGAATCACTTTGAAGTTTATAAAACACCAATCATATTTTTTATTTGATCTTCCCAATGACACTGTGAGGTACTTAGGAGAGTCTGATATTATTATTTCCATTTTATAGAAGAGGTTAGCCAAGGTAAAAGAACCAGTGTTACAGTCGCTTAGGATTCAAATCCAATTCTTTCACCTTCTAGTTCAATTCCATTTTCATCCTAACTTGTTGTTTCTCCTGTTATTTCTGACAAAAATATTTGGTGAAAAATCCATTATTACTGAAAATTAATTACAGGAATATAATAAAGGTTTTTCTGTAAAAGAGCCAGAGGAGACTGAGGGCATCTTGATTTGTCCTTGTTGTCTAGTCAAATAGCTGCTGTTACCTGGAGTTTAAATCCAGAGTAATTTTTTTTTTTCTTTTTTGAGACACGGTCTCACTCTGTTGCCCAGGCTGGAATGCAGTGGCATGATCACAGCTCACTGCAGCCTCTACCTCCCAGGCTCAAACAATCCTCACCTCAGCCTCCCAAGTATTTGGGGCAACAGGTGTGTGACACCATGCCTAGTTAACTTTTCAATTAAGACTGATGGGATCTTGCCAGCCTTGTCTTCAACTCCTGGGCTCAAGCAATCCTCCTGCCTCAGTCTCCCAAAGTGCTGGGATTGCAGGCATGAGCCACCACGGCCAGCCAGAGCGATCTCTTAACATCACAGATTTGATTTGATCATGTTATTGCTGCTCTATGTGAAACCTTCCAATGCCTTTGCAGTGCTTCCAGGGTAAATAACAAAATGCTTAATAGGCCTACCCACCCTGTAGAGTCTTGCTCTTGAGATCTAAACTCCAATCTAGACAATTAACTAGATCGACTGACTAGACAATTAACTTAAATGAGCAAACCAGCAGGGTACGAGATGAAAAACAACAGCTGGCTCTTGGCTGCAGTGGTGGGAATTGACAAACAGTGGCTGGGCTGTGGTGGCTCAGAGAGTCCATGCCACGCCTAAAGCAGTAGCCAGGGCTGGATTTATTGCCATGGGGGCATGCAGGCCCAGGGTGGCCAGATCTCCCAACTTTCTTAGGGGAGTGGAAATCTGGATATTTTGTGTGACATCTATATATTTTTAATAATGGCAATGAATTCAAATTTAAAAATCAGTTGGGTCAACATTTTGGTGAGAATCAGAGAAAACAGACAAGGCTGGATGCTGACCACAGAAGATGGAGACCTCAACTCCTTCCTCTGTATGTCTCTCCTGGCTTACCCCAGTTCCCTCTGTACTCTGGCCATACAAGACATCTTCTAGGCCCTCTTTTGCAGTGGTTCTCAAGACCCTGGGTGCACACAGGAATCTCTGGGGACCTGGAAGAAAAAGAAAAGTGAGGTTTGGACCCCTCCTCTAGGTATTCTTTATGACTCTCCAGTGATGTTCTCATGTAGCCAGATTAGAATGTCTAATTACTAACTGGACTTCTGCCTCCAGCCATGACCTCCTCTGGTCAATTTCCCATACTGCAGCAAGAGGAATCTTTTAAAAACGTAAATCTAATCAAGTCACTCCCCTACTCAAAATCTTCCATGGCTGCTCCTTGCTATCAGGATACGTAACTTTGCTGTGGGAAGTAGAAAGTTTCCTTTTTAAAGTTTCTTTTCTTGTTAAAGGATAAGTGTGCTAATAACTTTGTTAAGTCCTATCCTATGTAGCTGTTAGACATGGCATGCTTACAGGCACATAGTACATTCTACGTTCTTGTACTTTAACCAAGATATCTGTGCTGGACATGCTTACAGGCGTGTCCCCACTCTCCATTGCTTTTACCTGTTTAGAAAAGTTTTAAGTTGTTAGCCAATCAGGTTTTAGTTTAAATTGTGAGGTCTGGCTCCAGCCAATGGAGATTAGGCACAGCAGTAAGGACAACCCCAAATGCATAAGAAATAAATTTGTGTGTTTTCCTTTGTTCATTGTACTCTCACGGCAAAAAGGCTAGTGGGAACACCCTTCCTGCAGTCCAGGAAGTAAAAATTGAGTTGCTGAACGATCCTTTGTCTCAGTGCTGATTTTTCTTTACAGCACCAAGCATCTATTTCCAACACCTATTTCCAACATCTGCACGCTGGGAAGATCCTTCATGCTGCAGTCCCTGGAGAACCCTCCATCCTCACCTCTTCCCCTCACCACCTCCACTCCTCCCCACACTGAATGTACTTTGCTTCAGTTCCCCTAAATTTCTTGAAGTTCCATGGATGCACTATGCTCCTTAACCCATAACCTTTGAGCATGTGCAGTTGGCAAAGCCTGCATAAACGTGGCACCAAGGCACTGAAGGAGCGAGACGGGGGACCAGGGAGGATTTGAAGTGGTGCAGAGAGGTGGCCAACACTAGCACTATCTTCAAAAAGAGGAAAATTCCCTTGAAGGCAGAGATTACAATTAGTATTACTTGTTTCCCTCTCCGCAGCCCTCCAAGGGCCAAGTCCTGAGCATATGAAACAAATTCTGAATTGAATCAGAATTACATTCTCAGGAAATAATCTCTCGTCTGTTTGCTTATTTTGAGGGGGAGCTCATACCTAATCTGGATGAGACTCAGAGCGAAATAGTAGCACTAATGATCTATGTATTGACCCAAGTACACCAATATTTATTGATCATTTACTGGGTGCCTGGCACATTGGAACTGTAATGACAACCAGAGAGCTTATTGCCAATTGGTAAAGACTTGGCCAGCCCCAGTGGCTGACTTCTGTAATCCTAGCACTTTGGGAGGCTGAGGTGGGAGGATCACTTGAGCAGGAGTTTGAGACAAGCCTGGGCAACATAGTTAGACCCCATCTCTATAAAAAAATAATTTTAGGCAGGGTATGGTTACTCACACCTGTAATCCCAGCACTTTAGGAGGTTGAGGCGGGCAGATCACTTTAGGTCAGGAGTTGGAGACCAGACTGGCCAACATGGTGAAATCTTGTCTCTACTAAAAATACAAAACTTAGCCATGATGGTGGCCACCTATAATCCCAGCTACTCGGGAGGCTTAGGCACAAGAATCCCAGCTACTCTGGAGGTGGAGGTTGCAGTGAGCCAAGATCATGCCACTGCACTCCAGCCTGAGCAACAGAGCAAGACTTCATATCACGAATAATAATAAAATAATTTTTTTTAATTAGCTGGGTGTTTTGGCACATGCCTATACTAGCTACTCAGGAGACTGAAGGCAGGAGGCTTTCTTGAGCCCAGGAGGTTGCAATGGGCTGTTATTGCACTATGGTACTCCAGCTTGGGTGCAGAGTGAGATACTGCCTCACAAAAAAAAAAAAATTATAAGAGCAGAAAATAGTCAATGGTTAGAAAACTGTAGAAATGGAGGTGTAGGAGGGTAGCTAGCTCGAGACTTGGAATATCAGGAAAAGCTTTACAAAAGACTCCAGAAGGACAAGCAGAAGCCGTGATGTGTATGCATGTGTGTATGAATGTATGTGTGTGTGTGTTTATGCATATGTGTGCATGTGTTTATGCATGTGAGTATGCACGTGTGTATGCATGTTTGCATGTATGTGAGTGTAGGTGTGTGCCTATGAGTGTCTGTGTGTGTGCATGTGTGTATGCATCTGTGCATGTTTGTATGCATGTGTGTGCATGTGTGGAGGCATGTGGTGTGTATACATGTGTATAGGCATGTTTTTGTATTCACGTGTATATGCATGTGTGTAACTTGCTAGCAGGAAGGGCAAAAACAAAAAGAGCTGTGTTTTGTTGATATGCAGTTTGAAATAAGCATGATACATTTAAATGGAATTGTCTAGTAGGTTACTAAAAGAGATTACAGAGTTGGAGATTTTAAAGTTTTTCTGAGTCATCAATTCAGCTGTTTGCTGCATGCCTACTACTGGCCAAGCATTGTGGGAGGAGAACACTGTCCAACTTCTGCTCCCCAGCATCACACTGTGGCAAGACAAAACAGATGATAACCAGAGAAACCAATCAAGAAACAAAGGGATGCAGGGGAGACAGTAAAGCAGCATCATGTGCAGAGGGGCCAAGGTTGGGGCTCCATCCCTTCGGTGGTCCTGGAAGGAGGAGCTGATACCCTGAGGGTACAGGAGGTGGCTAAAGATGAATATTCTCCAATTCACGCCCACTGAGTAGGAACATGCCCATTTAAAAGCATCCAAATGCATTTTGTTTGGCTTCTTGGTTTTCTTTGCCTGGCTATGCCTTCAAAGCTGGCGTTGAGGTAGCAGAAGGCCTCTGTGCAGAGAACTTAGGCTGGTGCTGGGAAACTCTCACTACGGTCCCTTTGTTCTCATCCAGTCCCTTTCAGCCCATGCTCCCAAAGCCCATCCTGGTGCCCACCCTTTAATAGGCTTGGTTCATAACAATGAACGTTGAGTCATTTTCTGCCCTGAGCTCTTCACCTGGATTCCTAGAGCAGCCTCGTCACTATTCCACTGCCCTCTTGTTGTGCTGGCTCTCAGACCAATTCTCCATGGTGACCTTCTCAAAATGAGTTTGAGCATGTCACACCACTGCCTGAAACCCTTTGGGGATCCCTGCTGCCCTCACATAAAGACCAAACATTTTAGCCTGACAAATAAGGCCTTCCCTGATGTGGCTCTCTCCCACCTCTCTAGTCCCTCCTCACGTCTTGGCCCAAGTCATCCTGAGCTGCTCGCTGTTCCTCGAGTGTAGCTGCTGTTACATTCAGCCGCTGCCTCTCTGCTTATCTTTCTCGTGAATCCCTTTTTTTTCCAGTTCACCTGTTCTATGAAGACTTTTTGGACCAATATTGTATTTCTCAGGACTCTTGACTTTAAGGGACAGAAACCCAACACAAACTAGCTTCAGTTAAAAGGGGATGTATTGATTCATTTAAGTAAGGACTAGATGGATATACCACAGGAATGGCTAGATCCAGACACTCAAACGATGCTGTCAGCGCTCTCTCTCACCACATACTCACATGCACACGTGCGCTGGCTTCTTATTATGAGTTGGTCTCATTCTATCTTGCTAGGGGAAACTGTACTGACAGGGAACTCTAGACTTACATACAGTTTGATCACCCAGGAGAGTGAAGCTTCTTTCTCCCAGTCTCAGGTTATTTAAATTATGGGAAAGGCTGTAAGAGTAGCCTGACGTGTGCCCAGCACTTGGCCCATGACTGGAGGGACAGCATTGTAACTGACCATGCCTTGGAATATCTTTCTTGAACTAGGAAGAAAGAATGGATATTCCTCCTGTTGGGGAGCAGCTGTCAGATAAAAGAGGGAGTCTGTTATCACATAAAGAGGGTAGATCACTGATGTCTCCTTAAACCTCCCCCCACCTCCATTCATGTTCCCACTGCCCTCTGTGCATAGGTGCAGAAGGGGACAAAACAGATTTTGGAGTGAGATAGACATAGAGCTAGTTACTGGCTTTACAGTAACTATGTGACCTTGGGGATGTTTTAAGCCTCTTTGTGCCTCTGCTTCTGCATCTGTACAATGTTTTAGGGATGCTGTTGTGAGGGTTAAAAACTTAGGCAAAGTATCTGGCACATAATAGGTACTATGGCATTTGTAACAATTATATTTGACCATCTCCCCTTTCTAAACCATGATTTGACCAGGCACGGTGGCTCACGCCTATAATCCCAGCACTTTGGAAGGCCGAAGTGGGAGGATCACTTGAGGTCAGGAGTTCAAGACCAGCCTGGCCAACATGGTGAAACCCTGTCTCTACTAAAAATACAAAATTAGCCAGGCGTGGTAGCATGAGCCTGTAATTCCATCTACTTGGGAGGCTAAGGTGAGAATTGCTTGAACCCAGGAGGTAAGGGTTGCGGTGAGAGGAGATTGCACTACTGCACTCCAGCCTGAATGACAGAGTGAGATTCCATCTCAAAAAACAATAAAAATAAAATAAAATAAAAATAAGGCCCTGCCTCTGTTTGAGGCAGGGCCTTATTTTAGGCAAAATTTAACTTGGCTATAAGAGCAGGGCTCAAATATGTGATGGATTGATTTCTGGCCACTGAAACAGGATGATACCGAAAGATAAGGCAAGTTTTGTGGACGAGGGAGGCTTTCAGTTCTGTCTTCTGTCTTGGCTTTATGATACTGGCCCATTGCCATTACTCAGTCTTTTGTTTCAAGCTCTCCAAAGCATCTCCACATCTCTTACTTGACTTCACTGTGTCACCCTGGAGGGAGGAGCTTGCGTTAGGCTTCTGGAACACATCTGATGAGGGATCCACATGACACAAAGTTAACCAAGAATGGGCAGCAGAGGGCGCCGTGGAAAAGCCCCGGGAAAGCCAAGGGAAAAACTGCGGTAGTTTTGAACCTGCACCTGGGCAACGTCCTGCTAATTGACTCAGGCACCATCTGGACCTGGGTGTCTGGCTATTAATTGGGTACATGCTGAAGCGCTCTTGCCTCCCAGGGCATCTTATCACAAATTAGGCCCCAGCTCTAGTATCTGACCCAACGCAGTCACTCACCCATGTACAGAAGCTGTAGGGACAACACAGGAGGTTCATGGGAGCCCGGCCAGGATCGCAGGAAATAACGCGCTGAGGTTTGATACGTTGGTGCGGACTGTGGACAGCAGGCTGGCTGGACTGGGGAAGGTGGAGTGTTATGCGAGGTCTCGGTCATGTGCCCTCGCCGAAGCCCCGGTCTCTTATATGCTTTTTTTTTTTTTTTTTTTGAGACGGAGTTTGTTGCCCAAGTTGGAGCGCAGTGGCGCAATCTTGGCTCACTGCAACCTCCACCTCCATGTTCAATTGATTCTCCTGCCTCGGCCTCCTGAGTAGCTGGGATTACAGGCGCACGCCACCACGCCCGGCTAATTTTTTGTATTTTTAGTAGAGACGGAGTTTCACAGTGTTAGCCAGGATGGTCTCCATCTCCTGACCTCCTGATCGGTCCGCCTTGGCCTCCCAAAGTACTGGGATTACAGGCGTCAGCCACCGCGCCAGGCCACCTTCTTACGCTTCTCAGGCTTTGGTCGCCAGGAGTAGGTGCTTGTTTCTACAGAGTCGTTTATATCTAAAACCCTGCATGGATGCTTTTGATCCTCACCGCATCCTTCCTCTCTTTCGGAAACTGTACACTCCCCTCCTTTGGAGAAGGTCACTTCTCCACTCCATGGGGTTCTAGTGGGGCTGCCAATCACAACGCGCTCACGTCTCCACCCTGACCCCACCCCCGGGCCCACCCAGTCACTTGAGGTGGGAAAGAGCTAGGGCTTGTCAGAAGGCAGACCTTGAAGGAGAAGAGCCTCCCAGTAGCGAGATCAGGATTGTGCTCAGAATCCAGGCTCAGGTGTCTTCAAAAGCCTGGAGAGATGCCACCCATCAGGCACTGAGGTCTTTGGAAACTCATTTGAGACAGAGGTATAGACTAAAGAGTGTTCTGCCCCATTCTCTTGTGGAGGGAGAATGCTGCCCCATTCTCCCTTCAGGGCAGCAGCAGAAGCAATGGAAGGATGAATGAGCAATCCCACAAAGGCAAGAGAGATCTGGAGTCTGTGAAGAGTGGGGACCCAGGTCACCATATTATGGGTTGTATGTTGCTGGAGCCAGCAGATAACAGCTTGCTGGACTGAATGTTAAAGTCCAGGAGTTTTACAAACTGGTTGACTTTACTTTTTAAATTGGCTTTATTGAGGTACAATTTACATATTTGGAAGCAGCTATGGTGGAAGTGTTTTTACACCATGAAGATCGGCACATGCTACAATTCAGGGCTTTTTCTCTGCCCCAAAGCCAGTTGCTAATCATTTGCCAGCATACTACTGAACATAAGAGTGGCTTCTTCCAGTCTTATCACTCAGGAATCGCTTCTTCCCTGGGGAGAATGAGTGACAGGAATGGGAGAGAGAGGGCCAAAAAGTGTGTTACACCAACAGCATGCCCCTGAAAATGGAGGCTCTTCATGGAAACATAGAATGGGAATAGAGGGGCTCCTACCTTCTTCCTTCCTGTCATTTTCTTTTTTTTAACTTCATAATAATGACTATACTGAAGATTTCAGAAAAGAATAAGAGGTAGCAGAGTGGTGATTGAGAGTCAGGCTTTGGAGTCAGATGGCATTTGGGTTCCCACGGCAGCTCTGCCACTCTAGCTGCATGGTGTTGTATAAAGTGGAGCAAGGTCAGAGGGAGAAATACCATGATGTATATTTAGGGTAGAAGCCAGACCACTCTGGTCATCTGAGCTCTGTTGGGGATCTTCACTGGCCCCAAAGAGTCCTCTTTTCATCCTCTCTAAGCCACTGCAATGAATGAATGGTGGTAGGTATCCACAGACCTGGTACACAGAATGTGGATAGAATTTTGGTGATATCTTGACGACTCAAGTAGAACCCAGGCTGCAACAGTTCAAGAAGCCATAGTCTCCTTCTAGGCACAGCTGAAAAGGAAATGCCAAACGGGAGGTCCTGTTGCTAACACTGGTCCTTTGGTTCTTTATGAGGGAGTGGGTGGATCCCATGGCTTGTCTGAATGTCAGTTTCCTCGTCCATAGGGTAGAAATGACAGGACAGCCTCACTATCTTTTGTGAATCCATATTAAAAGTCCCAGAACCATCGCAAATTTGTTACTGAAACTTTCTGGAGTACCCCAGTTGGATCCAATTAGGATCATTACTGAGGTGGTTGCCTCCCCTAGGCTGAAAAAAAAAAATACCACTGTTAACCTTTAATCATTCACAACAAACCCAAAGGAAAAGTTGTTGGCCCATGTCCTAATGGGGCTATTAAAGCTATTTTCCTATTCAGCTGCTTAGACTCAGGGAGAATAACCTGGTAATTTTCTACTGCTTTCCTCCACAGAATGTAAAGGACCGAGAGTGAACACTCCCAACGAATACACTTAAGGGGCCAAATTTTACCTTCTTGTCTCTTGGTTTGCTTCCGTCCCCTCCCCCCATTGTTCTCCTTTGGTTGTTTTGTTGTAGTGTGAGGGGTGTGTGTGTGTGTGTGTGTGTGTGTGTGTGTGTAGTGGGGGTTCGGGAGGATGGGTTGTGTGTGTTGTGTCTGTATGTATGTGTGTGGTCTGGTTAGTGGAAGACTTTGGAAGCACGCAATAGTCACATATGGTGTCTGAGACCCCGCCTCCCACGAAAAGAAGAGACCGAGAGAATGAAGGCAAAAAAATAAAAATAAATTGAGACAAAATAGACAACACATACAAAATTCCTATGTATAAAAACTGTTTTCTCAATTTCTTGCTCTCCTTTTTCCTTTTTGCTGCCGTAGAGTCCCCTCCATGCCCCACATTTCTCTATGCCTCTTTTCTCTCTGTGCCCTCATTAACTCAACCTCATTAACACTTCCAAAACCAGAAATCATTGTCCTGACATCGTCCCCACACCCTTCAGGTCCTATTTCCCTTTCTGAATTCTCCAATCTGTTTTCAGGTTCTGTTTTAGGTCTGCTGCCCAAACAAACCAGAAACAAAAAAACTATATATCAGAACCATTTGTTATTTTCTTAATTGGCTTTATTGGGGTACAGTTTACATACTACAAACTCACTCATTTTAAGGGTTCAGTTTAATTCGTCTTGACAAATGTATATAGATATATAACCACCACCACAGTCAAGGTGTAGAACATTTCCTTCATTCCAAAAAGTTCTTACTTCCACCCTCAAGCCCGGGAAACTACAAATCTGCTTTCTATCACTATAGTTTTGCCTGTTCTGAAATGTCCTGTAAATGGATTTATACAGTAGGTCATCTTTGATTCCTGGCTTTTCTTAGCATACTGCTTTTGAGATTTATCTATGTTGTTGCATGTATCAGTGGCTTATTCATTTTTACCACTGAGAAATATCGCATTATACAGACACATCACAACTGTTTATCAATTCACCAGTAGATAGACATTTGGGTTGTTTCTCGGCTCACTGTAACCTCTGCCTCCTGTGTTCAAGCGGTTCTCCTGCCTCAGCCTCCCAAGTAGCTGGGATTACAGGCACGCGTCACTACACCTGGCTAATTTTTATATTTTTAATAGAGATGGAGTTTCACCATGTTGTCCAGGCTGGTCTCAAACTTCTGATCTCAAGTAATCTGCCTGCCTTGACCTCCCAAAGTGCTGATATTACAGGTGTAAGCAACCATGCCTGGCCAGTTTGAGCTATTATTAATTAAGTGCTCTGCGTATTCACATACGGGTTTTTGTGTGGATATATTTTCACTTCTCTGGGGAGTAGAATTTTATTTCCAGGAGGAGAGTTGCCCGGTTGCATAGCAAGTGTAGTTTAACTTTATGAAACACTGGATAAACTGTTTTCCAAAGGGGCTGTATCATTTTCATTTCCACCAGCAATGTATGAGAATTCCAGTTGCTCCACATCATTGTCAACAGTTTGTATTGTTAAAAAAAGGTTAGCCTGTCTAGTGGATGTGTAGTATTACCTCATTGGCCTTTTACTTTGTATTTCTCAGATGACTGATGTGGATTATATTTCCGTGGGGTTATTTGCCTCAAGTATATCTTCTTTGGTAAACTATTTCTTCACTTTTTTTTTACTCACTGAAAAATTGACTCATTTGTCTTCTTATAATTGATTTGTAAGAGTTATTTATATATTCTGGATACAAGACCTTTATCTGATACATATTTTTCCTATGGAAATAATCTGAAATACAGACCAAGAGTCATGTGTAAGGATTTCCACATCAATGTTATTTACAATTGCGATGAAATTGAAAACAAGTTACAATCTAATAAAAGAAAAACTTCATTTCTTTATGATTCAAAGGGATATTTTACAACAATTTAATGATATTAAAAATTTACAGACATGGACATCTACTTTTAATGTAATTTTAAGCAGAAAATAAAATTACATGTAATATCAGCAATGCATTTAAGAAGCCTGGAAGGGCATGCCACCATAATAAGTGAGATCATCTATGTGGTAAGATTATGGCTGGTGTTTAAATTATCTATTGTTTGTCAAAATTTATACAGGAAGCATGCTTTGGATAAAAAGGGGGAAAATGTCATAAATAATTAAATGGTTAAAGCAGTGCTTGCTGCTTCCCTTACAACCACACCTGGCTTGCAGCATAATTTGTGATACTATTAATAACAAAGTGAGTTGGTAAATTGCATAACAGACCACCCCAAAGCTTTGAACTATAATTCTAGCTCTGCCCTTGAACTCCAGGCAGTTTTTCTGAAATGGGATTCAGAACTATGAATTACCTAATGAGGTTGCCATGTAGATTTCTGGGATGCTGCTTCCTGTGTATGCACTCTAAAATGTGCAAAAGTTCTTCACATTACGTTCAGTGATTTGGGAAGATCATCTTGAGAAGTCAGGCATGCCTTGAATACTTAAGAGAGTCTCTGTGCTTCTGCTGGTAGAAAACAGTGAACACAGACTCAGAGGGCTGGAGACAAAGCAATGGGGCAGTTAATGAGAAAAGCTTTGGTTAGAAGAAAATATTGGCACTAAGAAGAAAGGTGGGAGTGGAAAGAGGCAATGGAGGGAAGAATAGAGAGCCTAAGCAAACAGGTCAGACTTGGAAGAAGTAAACTTTATAGATGCATTTTGCACATAAAGTCTTACCCTGTAAATAATTTGTATCCTTTACTCATTTTCATTTCTAACTCTAAAGTAATTTCTGTTGCCCTCTGAAGACTGTCAGGAGAGTACAATTACTATTGAGTTTATTGAGACGAAAAAATTTAAGGAACTTAATATGCTCTTATAGGGATTACTCTCATACCAAGGCAGTTTCTTAAAGCAACATGTTTTGTGAAGGTCATTGATTTGGTTCATATCAGAGACATCTTTGGTGAGTGGTCTAAGAGACAAAGAAATAATATTCAAATTATTATTCAGAAGATATAGTAGAGGGTTTTTAAAAGAAGTTTGGTATCCAATTAAAATCTAACCAAAATTTTTCTTTGAAACTTGGTAAGCGCAAAGGGCCAAGAATAACCAACACAATCTTGAAGAACAAGATGGGAGTTTATTTACTATATATTTGGATGTATAGTAAATGATTTTGGCATGAGGATAGACAAATTGAACAATGAAATAGAACAGAAAGTTCAGAAAGAGATTCATGTTTATATAGACATTTTGTTTATGACAAAGGAGGTACTGTAAAGCAGTAAAGATGGTGTTTTCAATAAATGGTTGTGGGACAATTGGATAATTATGAGGAAGAGAAAAACCTGACCCCTACCTCATACCATGCATGAATATTCACTCTAGGTGTATCGTAGACTTAAACGTGGAAGGCAAAACAGTAAAGCTTCCTGAAGACAATATAGAAGAGCTTTGGGACTTCAAGGTAGGGAAGGACTAATCAATCAACACTAATCATAAAAGATCAATACATTTGAGTATATTAAAATTAAAATGTCATTAAAAGTAAGGAGAGACTTCTTAAATAGGGCACAAAAAAACCAAATCATTAAAAAATTGATAAATCTGAAATTAATTTGACATTTAAATTTAACACTAATATTAAGAATTCCTATTCATAAAAGATACAGAAAATGGAAAAGATATTTGCAATATCTGCAGCCTACAAAGAGCCCACATATGAAATACATAAAGAAATTGTACAAACCAGTAAGAAAAGAGAACCAAAGGAAAAATGGGGAGAAAAGGATATATAATAAACAATAGACATGAAAAAATACTTAATATCAGGATACTAATAATCAATAAACTGAAAATAATACCATAACCAGACAGCATTACATACCCAACATAGTGACTAACATTAAAAAGACCAATACTACCAAGTGCTGGTGAGAAAGGGCACAACAGATACTCTTACATTCTGATGGAGAATTGTGGATTGATAGAACACTTTTTGTTTTTCCATTTTTTCATTTTTTTTTAAATTTCAATTGGTTTTTAGGGACTGGTGGTGTTTGGTTACATACATAAGTTCTTTAGTGGTGATTTCTGAGATTTTGGTGCACCCATCACCTGAGCAGTGTACACTGTACCCAATGTTTAGTCTTTTATCCCCCACCCCTCCCACCCTTTCTCCCAAGTCCCCAAAGTCCATTGTATCATTCTTATGCCTTTGCATCCTCATAGCTTAGCACCCACTTATGAGTGAGAACATATGACGCTTGGTTTTCCAGTCCTGAGTTGCTTCACTTAGAATAATAGTTTCTAATTCCATCCAGGTTGCTGCAAATGCCATTGTTTTGTTCCTTTTTATAGCTGAGTAGTATTCCATGGTGTATGTGTGTATGTATATATATATATATACATACACACACACACACACACACACACACCATGGTATATGCTACTGGTGTGTATATATAGGCGTGTGTGTAAATATATATATATCATATGTATACCAGTAGTATTCCATGGTGTGTGTGTGTGTGTGTGTATGTATATACACATATATATGTACCATATATATGTATATATATACATATGGTATATATATACATATGTATATATATACACATATATATACATATATATATACATGTGGTATATATATACACACACATATATACATATATATATATATATATATATATATATATATATACACACACCACATTTTCTTTATCCACTTGTTGATCAATGGGCATTTGGGCTGGTTCCATATTTTTGCAATTGCACGTTGTGCTGCTATAAACATGCATGTGCAAGGTATCTTTTTTGTATAATGACTTCTTTTCCCCTAGTAGTGGGATGGCTGGATCAGTGGTAGATCTATTTTTAGTTCTTTAAGGAAACTACACACCATTTTCCATAGTGGTTGTACCAGTTTACATTCCCACCAACAGTGTAAAAGTGTTCCCTTTTCACCACATTCACATCAATATCTATTATTTTTTGATTTCTGATTATGGCTATTCTTGCAAGAGTAAGGTGGCATCACATTGTGGTTTTGATTTGCATTTCTCTTATAGTTAGTGATGTTGAGTATGTTTCTATATGCTTGTTGGCCATTTGTATATCTTCTTTTGAGAATTGTCTATTCATGTCTTTAGCCCACTTTTTGATGGGATTGTTTTGTCTTGCTGATTTGAGTTTTTCATAGATTCTGAATATTAGTCTTTTTTTGGATATGTAGATTGTGAAGATATTTCTCCCACTCTGTGGGTTTGTCTGTTAATTCTGCTGATTATTTCTTTTGCTGTGCAAAAGCTTTTTGGTTTAATTAAGTCCTAACTATTTATCTTTGTTTTTGTTGCATTTGCTTTTGAGTTCTTGATCATGAAGTCTTTGCCTTGGCCAAAGTCTAGAAGGGGTTTTACGATGTTATCTTCTGGAATTTTTATGGTATCAAGTCTTAGATTTAAGTCTTTGATCCATCTTGAGTTGATTTTTGTATAAGGTGAGAGATAAGGATCCAGTTTCATTCTTCTACATGTGACTTGCCAATTATCCCAGCACCATTTGGTGAATAGGCTGTCCTTTCCTTACTTTAAGTTTTTGTTTGCTTTGTTGACGATATGTTGGCTGTAAGTATTTGGTTTTATTTCTGGTCTCTTTATTCTCTTCCATTGGTCTATCTGCCTCTTTTTATACCAGTGGTACAACACTTTGGAAAAATTTTTTTATCATATTTACCAAAGTTGAAGTTACATATAATTTAGGATTCAACAACCCCATTCTTTGGAATATACTCAACAGAAATAGGTACACATGTTTTTTAAGAGACATATATGTCAATGCTCATAGCAGCTCTATTTGTAATGATCTCATACTAGAAACTGGCTTAAAGTCTGTCAAATTAAGAAGAATAAACAAAAAGTGGTATGCTCATAAAATAAAAAATATTGAGCAAAAAGTAACAACAGTGACACATAACACACTTTTTTTTTTTTTTTTTTTTTTTTTTTTTTTTTTTTTTTTTTTTTTTTTTTTTTTTTTTTGAGATGGAGTCTTGCTCTGCCATCCTGGCTGGAGTGCAGTGGCGCTATGTCAGCTGACTACAACCACTACCTGGGGTTCAAGCAATTCTCCTGCCTCAACCTCCTGAGTAGCTGGGATTATAGGCATGTGTCACCATTCCTGGCTAATTTTTATTTTTAGTAGAGATGGGGTTTCACCATGTTGACCAGGTTGGTTTCAAACTCCCAGCCTCAAATGATCCACCTGCCTAGATGGATGGGATGCAGATGCAGTCCAAGCACAAAGAAACTGACCTCGAGTACACAGGCACCCTCAATTATTGGAGGACCATCTTCAGAGAGGAAAGAGGCAAAGCTTTCAAGGGCATGTGATCCTCAGAAACAGGGACCTTCTGGTCCTGTAGGATGAGCTGAAGAACGTCACCTAAATGCATTTGTCTCCCTGATAGAAGAACCAAGAGACTCATGAATAACACCTTCCTTCCTTCCTTCCTTCCTTCCTTCCTTCCTCCCTCCCTCCCTCCCTCATCTCTCCCTCCCTCCCTCCTGCCTCCCTCTCTTTATCCTTTGTGTTACAAACAACCCTCCTGGGTTCAAGCGATTCTCCTGCCTCAGCCTCCTGAGTAGGAGTAGCTGGGACTACAGGCACATGCCACCATACCTGGCTAATTTTTGTAATTTTAGTAGAGATGGGGTTTCACCATGTTGGCCAGGCTGGTCTCAAACTCCTGAACTCATGGTCCGCCCACCTTGGCCTCCCAAAATGCTGGGATTACAGGTGTGAGCCACCATGACCGGCCCAGACTTTAAAGAAAGAAATATTTCCTAGCTTATACAAATGTTACTGTGCTAGCATAACCTTATACCAGAGCTAAACGAGGAAAGCAAAAGAAATATAAAATTTACTCTAAGCTCATTTATAGAAAGATACCAGTATTCTACATACAATACTAGCAATCAAATCTAGTAATTTTTTAAATGAATAATAATCATGATCAAGTCAAGAGTATTTCAGGAATGAAAGGGTTTTCCAACACCAGAATATCTATAATGTAATCCACTAGAGACGTGAAATAGAGGAGGAAGATGATATGAACATTAACTTGGTAGATGCCACAAAAGCATTTATATGTGGTCTACCCATACAATGGGAAATCATTCAGCCATAACAAGGAATGATGTACTGATACATGACACAGCATAGGGGAACCCTGGAAACACAGTAAGTGAAAGAAGCTAGACACAAAAGGCCATGTGTAGTATGATTTCACAGCTATGAAATGTCCAGAATAGGCAGATGTATGGACACAAAATTGTTCTATACCAGCAATAACAAAAAAATGCCTCAACTAAGTGAGGTTCCAGAAATGCAGGTATGGTCTATTATTAGGAATTGTACTGGCTAGGCATGGTGGCTCATGCCTGCAATCCCAGCACTTTGGGAGGCCGAGGCAGGTGGATTACCTGAGGTCAGGAGTTTGAGACCAGCCTGGCCAAGATGGTGAAACCCTGTCTTTACTAAAAATACAAAAATTAGCCAGGCATAGTGGTGGGTGCCTGTGATCCCAGCTACTTGGAAGGCTGAGGAGAAGAATCACTTAAACCTAGGAGGCAGGGGTTGCAGTAAGCTGAGATCACACCATTGCACTCTAGCTTGGGTGACTGAATGAGACTCCATCTCAAAAAAAAAAAAAAAAAAAAAAGAAAAGAAAGAATTGTACCAATGTGCCACTATATTAATAGATCAAAGGAAAACGTATAATCATTACACTAGATACTGAAATGCCATTTAGCAAAATTGAACATTCATTTCTGATTTAACCAACAAACCAAAATCAAAACAAAAACCAGAGATTTAGTATCTTAGGAATAGCTAGATTGTTTTTGCCATTATAAAAATCCAGCATCATACTTTAACCACCATTAAAGTAAGAAAGAAGATATTATGCTTTTTCTTTTTTGTTCTCACACTATACAGATGTATATGCTTTATTTTTTTAATAAAAAATTTTAATTAAAAACATTAACATGTACCAGATAGCACTTTGAGGAGGTATGTGTTTTGTTTGGTTTGGTTTTTTGAGACAAAGTGTTGCCCTGTCACCCAGGCTGGAATGCAATGGCACAATCTCAGCTCACTACAACCTCTGCCTCCCAGGTTCAAGCAATTGTCCCACCTCAGCCTCCCGAGTAGCTGGGACTACAGGTGCCCACCACCACGCCTGGCTAATTTTTGTATTTTTAGTAGAGGCGGGGTTTCACCATGTTGGCCAGGCTGGTCTCAAACTCTTTACCTCAAGTGATCCACCCACGTTGGCCTCTTAAAGTGCTGGGATTACAGGCATGAGCCACCACTACCAACTAGAAGTACGTGCTTAAAAGAAGAATATATTACAAAATCAATAGTGTTAATAGTTAACAACTACAAAATCTTTACATTCTAAGGAGACTCCAATTCCAAATTGAAGAACAAAGATTCTGGTTACACCTAGGATGGTTACTGTGGCTTACACTTTGGGGTGAACTGGGAGACTCTGAGCCATCCCAAAGTGACGGTGTGCCAACAAACAGACAATTATGTTATATAAGCAACATATATTCATTGTAGAAAAATTAGAGGCTGGCAAGAAGCAAAACGATAAAAAAAAAGAAGCCCTGTAATCCCATGACCTATTAGATAACCTTAGTAACTTCTTTTTTTCTTTTTTTTCAGATAACGTCTTGCTGTGTCACCCAGGCTGGAGTGCAGAGGCATGATCTTGGCTTGCTGCAGCCCCAATCTCTCAGCCTCAAGTGATCCTCCCACCTCAGCCTCCCAAGTAGCTGGGACCACAATTGCACACCACCATGCTCGGTGAATTTTTAAATTTTTTATAGAAATAGTGGGCAGTCTCTCTATGTCTCCTAGGCTGGTCTCAAATTCCTGGCCTCCAGTGATCCTCTTGCCTCAGCCTCCAAAAGTGCTGGGATTACAGGCCCATCAGTAACATTTTAAAGTAAGATACTATACTTTAACAATGTTTTGGAAATCCTAACTAGTACAATGAAATAAGAAAATAATTTAAGAGTTAAATTTACCTCTGTTGTGTATAAAATTTTTCTTTCTCATGTTGCAAAGAAAAATTAGTACTGGTACAAAGAATCTCTCAGCAAAGCAATTATTTTTACTTCCTGCCGAAGGGAAGCAATCTTGCCATGAGAGTACAATGAACAAAGGAAAGTAGACATATTTATTCCTTACGAATTTGGGGTTGTCCTTACTGTTGTGTCTGATCTTCATTGGCTGGAGCCAGACCTCACAATCTAAACTAAAACTTGATTGGCTAGTAACTTGAAACTTTTCTAAACAGGTAAAAGCAATGGAGAGCCAAAAATGGAAGTCCAAATAAGGAAGGGACATAGGCTGCAAGCTGGGACATGCCTGTGAGCACGTCCAGCATAGATATCTTGGTTAAAGTACAAGGACATAGAATGTACTACGTGCCTGTAAGCAGATCTAACAGCTACATAGGATAGGGCTTCTAGCAAAAAGGCAAGAAGGCTTTTGAAGAAAGTGTTTAAAGCAAATTTCTAACACTTATGAATTTTTCTTAAGAAAGGAAACTCTGAAGAGAAACTTTTTTTTTTTTTACTTCCCACAACCTCTTAAGGTAAGGAGGATTTATTAATTTAAATGCTATCAAATAATAACTAGAAACCTGATGAGAATAGACCATAAAGAAATGCTAGGAATCTTCAGGTGATTGCAAAAACAGCTACAATGTTTTGCAGCTCTTCTCAGAAATGAAGTATATTTTTTCACACTATGAGTTCAGCCATGTGACTTTCTTTAGAACAATGGAACATTAGCAAACATGATGCAAGCAGAAGCTTGAAAAGCATTTGTGTGTTGGGACTTGCCCTCTTTTACCATTTTAAGAGACTGAGACCACTACTTTGTGAATGAGCCTAGGCTAGCCTGCGGCATGATGAGAAACACATGTGCCTCTTCATCCCTGTTGCTTCAGCTGACACAGCAGCAACTACCAGGCAACTGAGTGAAGCACTCTCATCTATCAAGGCCAATTAAAGTGCCAGTTTTCTGCAGAAGTAAACCGAGTTGGCCCAGACTAGAAGAACTGCCAGTTGACCCACAGAGTTGAGAAATAATGTTTCTTATTTTAAGTACTAAGTATCAGGTGATTTGTTTTGCCAGAAAAGCTAACAGAAATTGTAAGAGAATTTTAGTAGTTACTTTTTGAATAATTAGTGTTCAAAATGACTAGTTAGAAAATACAATGAAAGAAAAGACCCTATTTAGCAACATTGTCATCAATTTATCTGAAAATAAACTTAACTAGAAATAGGTAGAACTATATAAAGAAAATATGAAATCTCTATTAAGGAGTATTAATTCTTGCTAAATTTAATCTAGCAACTCAATGTGATCCCAATAAAAATATTCAAAAATTTCTTTTCAATATTTTACAAAACAATATTGGATTCATCTGTAGAAATAAACAAGAAAGAATAGCCAGGAAGAAATTTCAACAGAAAGATATTAGGAGAGCAGAGGCAGTCAGATTAAACATTTAAATACACGTTGAAGTTACAAGAATTAAAGCATTTAAGCTGGGTGGGGTGACACATACCTGTAGTCCTAGCTACTTGGGAGGCCGAGGCAGGAGGATGGCTTGAATCCAGCCTAGGCAACATAGTGAGATTCAATCTCCAAAAATAAGTAAGTGAAAAAAACAAACAAAAAACCTAGTTTGGGTCTAGCAAAGATTTAGATACATAATGGAATAAAATGGGAAATCCAGAAATAAACTAAAATAAGAATTTAATAGATGGTAATGGTGACATTTCTGATCCATGAGAGGAAAGATGCATTATAAAAAAACAACAACAACAACAAAAAAAACAGCATTGAGACTATGGCAGGACTATCTAGGAGAAAAAAGGAGTCAAGCTGTATAACTCCACTTCTTTCATCAAAGTAAATTCCAGAAAGAGTGTGATGTAAAATGTTAAAATGAAACTCTAAAAGTACTAGCAATAAAGAAGCCAGACACAAAAGGCCACATATTGTGATTCCATTTCTATGAACCGTCTTGGGAATCCATAGAGACAAAGTAGATTAGCAGTTGCCAGGGACAGGGGTGACAGGGAAATGGGAAGTGATTTCTTAATGGGTGTAAGATTTCTTTTGGGGGTCATGAAAAAAATTCTAAAATTATATAATGGCAAAGACTGCACTATTGTGAGTATACTGAAATCACTGAATTGCATACTTTGAAAGGGTACATTTTATATGTGAATTATATTTTAATAACACTCTTATTTAAAAAAAAATAAAGTAAGCCAGAGGCAAGGGAGTCCCTAGAAGGCTCTGACCCACATAGTGAAGTCAGGAAGATTGTCTACAGCAGAAACAGGAGAACAGAGTCTAAAAAGGTGTTTTATGGCAGCAGATGTTTTACAGGTGAGAAAGCAGGCAGGGAAATTAACTCTCTTGGCTCTGATTACCCTGTGACTCTGCCCCTTTCCAGGGCTTAAGGACTTTGCATGCACTGGGCAATAATTTTGAATTTAATGAATGTTTTTTGAGTAAAATAAATGCTAGAAGAAAATACGGGTGAATTCATTTGTAATATTGTTATGAAGACTTTGTAAGCATGGCACAAAACCCAGAAACCATATAGAAAATGATTGATAAGTTTGCTTAGAAATGAGCAGTTTTATATTTAAAATACCATATACATATGATTGTAGTTTTATTATGTTTTTTAAAAAATTTTGTCTTTAAAAATACACACTGAAATACTTGTGGATGAAATGATGATGTCTGGGATCTGCTTCAAGATAATTTTTTATTAAGAGACAGGGGTCTCACTCTGTCACCCAGTTTGAAGTACAGTGGTGTAATCATTGCTCACTTAACCTCCAACTCCTGGGCTCAAGTGATCCTCCCTCCTCAGCCTCCTGAGTAGCTGAGACTACAGGTGCACACCACCACACTCGACTAATTTTTTTGTAGAGATGGGGGTCTCACTATATTGCCCAGGCTGATCTCCAACTCCTGGCCTCAAGTGACCCACCCACCTCCACATCCCAAGTGCTGGAATTACAAGTGTGAGCCACCATGCCTGGCCCTCAAAATAATTTGAGGTGTAGTGGAGACGAAACTTGGTAATGGGTACATATTATTTTCTCTACTTTTTAAATATATTTGATTTCTACTTTTTTATATGTTGGATTTTTTCATAATAAAAAGTAAAAAAAAAAAAAAAAAAGGCCAGGCATAGTGGCTAACACCTGTCATCCCAGCACTTTGGGAGGTCGAGGCAGGTGGATCATTTGAGGTCAGGAGTTCAATACCAGCCAACATGGTGAAACCCCATCTCTATTAAAAACACAAAAAAATGAGTCGCGCGTGGTGGTAGGCACCTGTAATCCCAGCTCTTCATGAGGCTGAGGCACAAGAATTGCTTGAACCCAGAAGGCATAGGTTGCAGTGAGCTGAAATCACACCACTGCACTACAGTCTGGGTGACAGAGTGAGACCCTGTCTCAAAAAAAAAAAAAGTAAAAGTAAATAGCAAGAAAGAAACAAAGTATCTTTTCACTTTGTACTATGTACCCATACTAATTACTAAGAAAAAGACAACCCAAGAGACAACAGTGAGTAAAGATATCACCAGGTGTAACAATGAAAAAAAAAAAGCAGTCAAAAAGGCTGTGCAAAGGTGACCAGCCTTACTCATACATGCAAAGGAAAACAATAACAAGATTCCTCTTCCCACGGAGTAATTGGCTAACATGAAGAGGCTGGATAGTAAGCAGGAGTGGTATGGGTGAGGGAAGTGGCATTGGACCTACTTGCTGTGGTGGGAGTGAAGGTATCACCTTTTAGAAAGACAATTTCAGAATATCTGCCTGCAAATTTAAAATACATACCTCCATACAGTGAATGTAATGTTACTCAGTTTTAAAAGGAAGGAATTTCTGATACGTGCTGTAACATGAATGAACCTTGAGGACATTATGCTAACTGAAATAAGCCAGTCACAAAAATACAAATATTTTATGATTCTGCTTTTACAAGGTACCAGAGTAGTCAAAGTCATAGAGATAGAAAATAGAATGGTGCTTGCTAGGGGGAGGGACACAGAGGGCAGTGGGGAGAATAGGAAGCTCATGTTGAATGGGTATAGAGTTTCAGTCCAAGATGAGGAAGAGTTCTGGAGGTGCTGGTGGTGAGGGTCGCACAACAATATGAATGTACTTAAAACCACTAAACTGTACGCTGAAAAAATGATCAAGATAGTAAATTTTAGGTGTGTTTTGCCACAATTTTTAAAAATTAGACCAGGTGCAGTGGCTCACTCCTGTAATCCCAGCACTGTGGGAGGCTGGGGATTACTTGAGGTCAGGAGTTTGAGATCGGCCTGGCCAACAAGGTGAAACCTTGTCTCTACTAAAAATACAAAAAAACTAGCCGGATGTTGTGGCAGGCATCTGTAATCCCAGCTACTCGGGAGGCTGAGGCAGGAAAATGACTTGAACCTGGGAGGCAGAGGTTGCAGTGAGCCAAGATAGCACCACTGCACTCCAGCCTGGGTGACAGAGTGGGACCCCATCTCAAAAAAAAAAAGAAAAAGAAAAAGAAAAGAAAAGAAAGAAAAAAACCATACTCCTTGCCAAACATTTACTTTAGCTTACGCAAGAAAAAATATGCCAAGTATTTTCATCCCTATAGCTCTAACAGCAAAATCTTCAAACGACTTAAATGTCCAACAATGATGAATCCACTAAATAATTATGTAAAACAATGCAGCATACTACCCCGTAGAGATTTTGAAAAGGTGGTTTGAGGTCTGAAAATATATGACTATGTAATCAAAGGCAATAGCATGCTACAGAATGTGTACTGTACAGCCCATATGTACACATTTGTAAAAGGGTGTGTGTTGTGTATGCATGTGATAAATTATGAGTAATTTTTATATAATTGTAACATACTCTTCTGAAGTGACAAATAAATTGTTAATAGTGGGAAGAGAATGGATGGTGGCAGTAAGACTTTTAAAACCTTTTTGTGGTGCTTGGACTTTTTCCTTCATTTGAATGTAATTGTTTTTATTTATTTATTTGGAGACAGCCTTGCTCTGTCACCCAAGCTGGAGTGCAGTGGTGCTATAGCTCACTGCAGCCTGCAACTCCTGGGCTCAAGTGATCCTCCCACTTCATCCTTCTGGGCAGCTGGGACTACAGGCATGTGCCACCACATTGGCATTTTTAACTTTTTAAACTTAAAAAAAATGCGACCATTTTGTACTCAGAGGCTGTGAGCTTTGTCATGGTTTACAAGATGTATTTCCATGCGGATGTTTTATCTAACCACTTTCTTTTTAAAAAATTTACATTTGTAATGTTAAACCTTATTTTTGTCTTTCTACACATTTCTTCAGTTTTCTCTTTCTCCTTCCATTCTCTCTGGCTGCTCACTTCCCTGACTAACTTAACTGCCTGTGTCTGTTAAACATTGCATTGGGATGTCTTTAGAATGGCTGCCTTCCTGCTGGGGTGACTACATTCCCTGGAGGTCGCATCTTCAGACTTTTTGTAGCACTCCTTGCATGTGGTACGTGCACAGCGTGTGCTGAAAATTTTTTCTTGGTCATGATGGATGCTCTTGCCTTGAAAGCATCAAAGCTGCAGTCTTGGATCCTTTGTTCCTGGCACCTCAACCTGCACCTCTCCTTTACCCCTCAGTTTTTAGGAATGTCAAGTCCACCTCAAGTGGTAAGCCTAAATTTTAGTTGTTTGTTTTGAGACAGGGTCTTACTCTGTAACCTAGGCTGGAACACAGTGGCATGATCACAGCTCACTGCAGCCTGGGCTCAAGCAATCCTCCCTCTTCAGTCTCCTGAGTGATTGAGGCTACAGGTTCACACCACCACGCCTGGCTAATTTCTTTCTCTTTTTTTGTAGAATGGGGTCTTACTGTGTTGCCAGGGCTGGTCTCAGACTCCTGGGCTCAAGTCATCCTCTTTCCAGTGTGCTGGGATTACACGCATGACCCACCACACCTGACCCTAAGTTTCTTACTATGTGGGTGTCCTCTAACTTTTCACAGGTGCTTCCCACAACTTTGATCTTTTAACTCCCTTATCCAAGTGCAGAAAATAGAGAAAAGAGCCCTGGAAGGTAGGGCCAGGAGACCAAAGTTTACCCCGGCTCTGCCACCAGTTTACTGAGTGACTCTAGGCCCAGGTCTTCCTCTATGTCGTGGACACAAACTCCAGACCCTGCCCCACCCACTCCACTGCCAGTGCTGTGTTTGGCTAAGAACATCACACCCTCCTCTTTACCCATGATTCATATCTTCAGTTGTCGCCCCTCACCCAAATCTTGCCTTCAATCCATCAGCCTTTTAAGATATTAGTAAAGTCTATTTTCCAGGTTTTGTTGTTTAGCTCTTGTTCCACCTTTCCTGCCTTATCCTTTTATTTATTTTTGATTCTTTCAATCAATATTACAACCCATAAAAATAAATCTAGTTTCTTTCTACCTCTTTTTCCCCCCTTCATGAAATTACAGCTCAAAACCACCACCCTCTTGCAGAGCTTTATAAATGAGTACTTGTATCACCGTCTTGAAAAGCAGAGACAAAGCTTGGTAATGCAGAAAGGACATGAGCCTCAGAGTGACAAGGACCAGAATTGAATCCTAGCAGTCCCCCTCGTGATCAAGTCTCAGTTTTTTCATCCATATAAAGGAGACAATAACAGTTCAAACTCGCCCATCACACAGTTCTGCCCGCCCACCTAGTCAGAGCCTACAATGAAACTTGTCCCCAGAATCTACTCCCTCCACAAGTGACACCCCTGCCCCCAGTCCCTCTGGTCATCCTTCTCTGCCACCCTAGGCTCCTACTATCTGCACCTCATGGCTCTTCCCACTCTTTTCTGGCCTTTTCAATGAATCAAAGCTTCCTGTGGAGAAACAACAGGGAGATGTAAGGGGAAGAGATCAGCCAAGGAAGTGGAGGGAGTTGAAAGGCAGTTTTTTAGCTCCGTAAATTTCTGCATGTGGGGCTTCCAAGAAAGGTGGTCTTCATCTTCCATCTGCTATAGACTTAATGTTTGTGTCCTCCAAAATTCATAGGTTAAAATCCCAATCCTCAAGGTGATGGTATTAGGTGGAACCTTTGGGAGGGAATTAGGTCAGGAGGGCAGAGCCCTCATAAATGAGACTAGTGCCCATATAAGAGAGACTCAGAAGGGCTTCTTCCTCCCTTCAGTCATGTGAGGACAGAGCAAAGTGATGACATCTATGAACAAGAAAGCAGGCCATATCAGACTCTGAATCTGCCAGTCCCTTGATCCTGGACTTCTCAGCCTCCAGACCTGTGAGAAATAAATTTCTATTGTTTTTTAAACACCCAATATTTAGTGTTCTTTTTTTTTCTTTGAGATGGGGTCTCACTATGCTGCCCAGGCTGACCTCAAAATCCTGGGCTTAAGAGATCCTCCATCCATCTCAGCCTTTTAAAGTGCTTAGAAACCATGTTGTTAGGCCCTGGAGCCACCACGCCTGGCCCCCAGCCTCTTTGATGTTACTATTGTAATGTTTAGGGCACCATAAACTGTGCCCATATAAAACAGCAAACTTAATTAATAAATGTTATGTTCCCACTGTTCCACTGCTCAGACACAATACTGAAATTAGGCCAGTTAATAACCCTACATTAATGGCCTCCCAGTGTTCAAGGGAAAGGAAGAATCATGCACATCTCTCATTTTTGAATCCAAAACTAGAAATGATTAAGCTTAGTTAAGGAAAGCATGTCAAAAGCTGAGACAGCCCAAAAGCTAGGTTTCTTGTGCCAAACAGATAGCCAAGTTGTGAATGCAAAGGAAAAGTTTTTGAATGAAATTAAAAGTACTACTCCAGTGAACACATGTATGATAAGAAAGTGAAACAGCCTTGATGATATGGAGAAAGTTTCAGTGAGCTGTGTAGAAGGTCAAATAGGAGACAACATTCCCTTCATCCAAAGCCTAACCCAGAGCAAGACAATAACTCTCTTCAATTCTGTGAAGGCTGGGAGAGGTGAGGAAGCTGCAGAACAAAAGTCTGAAGCTAGCAGAGGTTAGTTCATGAGATTTAAGGCAAGAAGCCCTTTCTATAACATAAAAGTGCAAGGCAAAGCAGCGATGGAGAAGCTGCAGCAAGTTATCCAGAAGAGCTAAATAAGATCACAGATGAAGGTGGCTACACTGAGCAATAGATTTCCAGTGGAGATGAAACAGCCTTCTACTGGAAGAAGATGCCATCTAGGACTTTTGTAGCTAGAGAGAAGTCAATGCCTGGCTTCAAATCTTCAAAGGACAGGCTGACTCTCTTGTTAGGAACTAATGCTACTGGTGACTTTAAGTTGAACATGGTACTCATTTACCATTCTGGAAATCCTAGGGCCCTTAAGAATTATGCTGAATCTAGTCTGCCTGTGCTGTATAAATGGAGCAACAAAGCCTGAATGACAGCACATCTGTTTATAGCATAGTTTACTGAATAATTTAAGCCCACTGTTGAGACTTACTGCTCAGAAAAAAAAAAAAAAAGATTCCTTTTTAAAATATCACTACTCCTTGACAATGCACCTAGTCACCCAAGAGCTCTAATGGAGATGTACACGGAGGTGAACGTTGATTTCATGCCTGCTAACACAACATCCATTCTGTAGCCCATGGATCAAGGAGTAATTTTGTCTTTCAAGTCTTATTATTTAAGAAATACATTTGTAAGGCTATAGCTGCCATAGATAGCGATCCTTCTGATGGATCTGGGCAAAGTAAATTGAAAACCTTCTGGAAAAAATTCACCATTCTAGATGTGATTCATGGGAGAAGGGCAAACTATCAACATTAACAGAGTTTGGAGGAAGCTGATTTTAACCTTCATGGATGACTGAGGGGTTTGAGACTTCAGTGGAGGAAATCACTGAAGATGTGATGAAAATAGCAAGAGAAATAGAATTAGAAGTGGTACCTGAAGATGTGTCTGAATTGCTGCCATCTCGTGATCAAATTTGAACAAATGAGGAATTGCTTTCTACAGATGAGCAAAGAAAGTGATTTCTTGAGATGGAAGTTACTTCTGGTGAAGGTGCTGTGAACAGTGTTGAAATGACAATAAATTTTTGAGAATGTTACATAAACTTATTTGATAAAGCATCGGCAGGGTTTGAGAGGATTGAATCCAATTTTGAAAGAAATTCTACTGTGGGCAAAATGCTATCAAACAGCATCTCATGCTACAGATAAATGTTTTTGTGAGAGGAAGAGTGAATAAATGTGACAAACTTCATTATTGCCTTATTTTAAGAAATTGCCACAACCACCCCAACCTTCAGCAGCCACCACCCTGGTCAGCAGTCACAGTGAGATCCTCCACCAGCAAAAAGATTTCAACTCACTAAAGGCTCAGATGACTGTTAGCATTTTTTTTTTTTTAGCAATAAAGTATTTTTAAATTAAGATATGTACTTTTTTTTAGACATAATGCTATTGCACACTTCATAGACTGCAGTATAGTGTAAACATAATCTTTTTATGCACTGGGAAACAAAAAAAAATCTGTGTGACTTGCTTCTTCCAAATATTTGCTTTATTGCAGTGGTCTGGACCCAAACCCACATTATCTCTGAGGCATGCCTGTATTTCAGAGGTAGGACTGCTGTTTGATTGGAGATTAATCTTATGGGGTATGGTAACACATGCTTTCAGTCCATTTCTGGAAAGACCTCTCCCAAAGGGATGCCAGCTCTCCCCAGCCTGGTTTCTCCTCCACTTCGTTGCTTCCATTCAATCACTGTCAAGAAGAGCATGCGGGTGTTGTTTTATTTCATGCTCCTGGGCTGCTCTTCTATGTTGCTTATTACAACACTTTCCACAACTTTCTTTTTTCTCCCTCATCTCCAAAAATAGCAAATGACATTGCTTGCCCAGATTTTCCACCTGAGTTTGTTTTTCATTTTTGAGGGAAATCAGCATGGGTGCTGAGTGCTGCCTCAGCACCAAATAAATACTGGTATGAACATCAGGACAAAGTCAAAGGTTATACCCTTCTGCAATGCAGCTGCAAACCTGCCTCAATTCTCAGCTTGAGAAGAATGGATGCTGTTTGTGGTGTGAGTACTATATATGGAAATAGCTTGAATGTGCCTGGATTTCTGCATTAAATATGTTCCTGGAATTTAATGTGTACTTTGTTTTTTCTTTTCTTTTCTTTTCTTTTTTTTTTTTTTGAGATGGAGTNTTTTTGAGATGGAGTTTCGCTCTTGTTACCCAGGCTGTAGTACAATGGCGCGATCTCAGCTCACCACAACCTCCACCTCCTGGGATCAAGCAATTCTCCTGCCTCAGCCTCCCGAGTAGCGGGGACTACAGGCGAGAGCCACCATGCCCAGCTAATTTTTGTATTTTTTAGTAGAGATGGGGTTTCACCTTGTTGACCAGGATGGTCTCGATCTCTTGACCTCGGGATCCACCCGCCTCGGCCTCCCAAAGTGCTGGGATTATAGGCGTGAGCCACCGCGGTTTTTTCTTTTTTTGAGACAGAATCTTGTTCTGTCACCCAAGCTGGAGTGCAGTGGTGCAATCATGGCTTTCTGCAGCCTTGACCTCTGGGGCTCAATTGATACGCCCACCTCTCAGTCTCCCTAGTAGCTGGGGCTGTAGGCATGCACCACTATGCCCAGCTAATTTTTGTACTTTTTGTAGAGATGAGGTTTTACCATGTTGCCCAGGCTGGTTAAATTTATCTTATAGCAGGCTGGGCATGGTGGCTCACGCCTGTAATCCCAGCACTTTGGGAGGCCAAGGCAGGTGGATCACTTGAGCCCAGGAGTTTGAGACCAGCCTGGGCAACATAGCAAGACCCCATCTCTAAAATATTGAAAATTTAACAATAAATAAATAAATTTATCTTGTAACAAAGTCAAGCTTACCCAGAATGACTGGTGTCTTAGTCCATCTGGGCTGCCATAGACTTGGTATTTTATAAACAATAGAAATTTATTTTTTACAGTTCTGGATCAAAGTCAAGAAGGCACCAACAAATGTCATGTCTGGTGAGGGCTCATTTTCTGCTTCACAGGGTCTCTTCCTACTGTGTTCTCACATTATGGAAGGGGTAAACAAGTACTCTTGGTTCCCTCTCACAAGGGCAGTAATCCCATTTCGCCTCATTCATTTTAGGACCTCATCACCTTCTAAAAGCCCCACTTCTTAATACTATTGCACTGGGGATTAAATATGAGTGTTGCAAGTGGTGAGGGGAGACACAAACATTCAGACCATAGAAATTGGTAAACAGTGTTTCCAGGATAATCAGATGCCTTGGAATAGGGAGACCTACTTTTTATATAAACCATGTGTAACCTGGTTTCTCCAGGCCACATTAGCCAGGAGATTCAAGTTGGGTTTAGGACCAGTGATAACTCACTGGAAGCTTCTTGGGCATGTGGCCTGTACAGTTGTCCAGAGGTCAGCATTCAGAAGGGCCTGGTGCTTGGTTTAATGCTCAGCTGTCACAATCATGAAATCCTTAATTCTAAAACAAGGGTCCTGTGTTGTCGTTTTGCACTGGGCCCTGCAAATATTGTTCCCATAGCTACTGCCCCTTGTTAAGCCTAACCCCAAATATGTCCAGGAACCCCCTGGGGGCACGTATCACAGATGTCGATGAAACCACTCTGTAACCTACTTCGTACCTGCTTCATTTCCTTCCTCTCCTGCCCCCACAGACAGTATGGCCCTGACATGCAGCAGCCCTTAGGGACCTGCAGGCGGGGTGCCATGTCCTCAGGAATGCCCAGAGGCCTGAAGACCTGCTGCATGTTTCCACAGAAGTGCTCCTGGCTCTCCTTATGAAACAACTTATCTCTGGCCCCCAACGCCCGTCTGCTTGAGCCCCAAATGTCTCACTGAGCTTAGCATGGAAACATGCTCCTCAGTTATCTGCTTGTGCCCCCGTCCCTCTCTCAGAACCTAGAGAGCGACCTGCTACCTCTTCTGTCTTCCTGGCCAGCTGCTCCTTCTCCGGCCTTCCCTTTTCCCTTTCTAGCCACTTTTCCTCTGCAGGGAGCTTCGAGTTTCCCTTTGAAGTCCTCACGAAACACAGATGAGGACTCTTCAAAGAACTGCAGTGACCAGCTTTATGTTCTTCAGGACTGCATTGTGGACATCTATTAATAGGAGCAACAAAAAAGGGGAGGTTCATCAGGCAAATATATTTGGGAAACAGTGCATATTAGATGCTCTTCTTGGAGATTTAACTAATCACTATCAAGTACGTTGAAAGTTCAGGGAAGAATCTATTTAACCTAACATAACCTGGTGTTTCCTAAATTGGGCATTAAATTGGGCAGTGAACACTCCTACCGTTCCTCCCCCCACCCCACCCCCACCTCACACACACATTAGCAGTAAGCAGATCGTATTCTTGGGTTATACACACTTAGAGAATAAGAAAATAAATTGGCATAGACCAATTCTGAACATCATTTAATGTTGTGTTGAGGATCCATGAGGTGCTGGTATTTATCTTTTGATCTCTGGACAAATGGAAATTAAGCATATTCCAAATGATATTTAAAATACACTAAATACATTTAGCTTTCCCTAGAGCTAGGCACATTGTAAATGCTCAATATATACTTGTGGAATTGCTGAATTTATGGAAATCCTTTGGGCCTCAGTTTCATATACTTAGAGGAACTGGATTAGTTGGTCGCTGACATCGCTTAATAAACATCAAGTGTCTTTTAAGTCAGGCACTGAGGTGTGAAGACTAGGCTCCTCTCCCAAAAGAACTGACAGCCTAGTAGAAAACAGACAATACACAAACAATTGTAATACAACATAATATTGTTACAGGAAATATATATATATTGTTATGCAACTGTAGCGAAGGGAATAATATTGAGTCTTAAAAAATAAGTAGGCTTTCATTAGGATGAAAGGGAAAGGGAATTCCAAACACAGCACAAACAAACAAATGAAGACCTAAAGCACTGAATCTTTCAGGGACACTTCTAGGCCTAAATCCCTTGACTTTATAAATGTAATGGTAAATTGCATAATGCAAATCATCATGCCCAGATTCATATTTTATAATGCCATATGTTAGATCTCCTTACTGTGGTTTCACCTGAGGCAATCTTCTGAGATTTTCTTAAAAAAACTGAAGAGTCGGAGGTATGATGGCTGCCCTCAGTATTGCCTGCACAAATGTCTACCAGGTCTGCAACTAATAGCTCCCGCAACTTTGCACCATGTTTTTCAGTAAGACTACCGACAGGCACTGTGCAGATTCAAGCAGAGAGACGTCCAAGCAGTGAGGCCGCTGTTGCACTGGCCATCCTGGGCCCCCAGTCGGCCTTCCCGCCTCGGCTTCCTCGCCGGCACTAAGGACCCCTGCAGCCGATCAGGCGGCAGCCGGGGCGACTTCCTTTCTCTTTTGGCAAGATGGCGGGAGGAGAAGGTGGAGTCACTTTGGGGCAGCGGCATCTTTCGCGCCAGGATCTCACCACCTTGGATGTTACCAAGTTGAGCCACTTTCACACGAAGTTATCAGCAGACAAGCCACAATTAATATAGGTACAATTGGTCATGTAGCTCATTGGAAATCCACAGTTGTCAAAGCTATTTCTGGAGTTCACACAGTCAGGTTCAAAAATGAACTAGAGAGAAATATTACAATCAAGCTTGGATATGCTCATGTTAAGATTTATAAACTTGATGACCCAAGTTGCCTTCGGCCAGAATGTTATAGATCTCGTGGGAGCAGTACACTGATGAGTTTCCTACAGCTATTCAAATGGAACTTCAAATTAGTCAGACATGTTTCCTTTGTTGACTGTCCTGGCCGCAATATTTTGATGGCTGCTATGCTGAATGGTGCAGCGGTGTGATGGATGCAGCTCTTCTGTTGATAGCTGGTAATGAATCTTGCCCTCAGCCTCAGACATCTGAACACCTAGCTGCTATAGAAATCATGAAACTGAAGCATATTTTGATTCTACAAAACAAAATTGATTTGGTAAAAGAAGGTCAGGCTAAAGAACAATATGAGCAGATCTTTGTTTTTGTCCAAGGTACAGTAGCAGAGGGCGCTCCCATTATTCCAATTTCGGTTCTGCTGAAATACAATATTGAAGTTGTTTGTGAGTACATAGTAAAGAAAATTCCATTACCCCCAAGAGACTTTACTTCAGCGCCTCGCCTTACTGTTATTAGATCTTTTGATGTCAACAAACCTGGCTGTGAAGTTGTTGACCTTAAGGGGGGTGTAGCTGGTGGTAGTATCCTAAAAGGAGTATTAAAGGTGGGCCAGGAGATAGAAGTAAGACCTGGTACTGTTTCCAAGGATAGTGAAGGAAAACTCATGGGTAAACCAATCTTTTCCAAAATTGTATCACTTTTTGCAGAGCATAATGATCTGCAGTATGCTGCTCCAGGTGGTCTTATTGGAGTTGGAACAAAAATTGACCCCACTTTGTGCCGGGCTGACAGAATGGTGGGGCAGGTACTTGGTGCAGTTGGAGCCTTACCTGAGATATTCACAGAACTGGAAATTTCCTATTTCCTGCTTAGATGGCTTCTAGGTGTAGGCACTGAAGGAGACAAGAAAGCAGCAAAGGTGCAAAAGCTGTCTAAGAATGAAGTACTCATGGTGAACACAGGGTCCCTGTCGACAGGAGGAAGAGTTCGTGCTGTGAAGGCCAATTTGGGTAAAATTGTTTTGACCAATCCAGTGTGCACAGAGGTAGGAGAAAAAATTGCCCTTAGCAGAAGTGTTGAAAAACACTGGCGTTTAATTGGTTGGGGTCAGATAAGAAGAGGAGTGACAGTCAAGCCAACAGTAGATGATGACTGACGAACACCAGTTAAATAATACATTTGGATGGAGTTGGAAGTTGGAATTTCTGTTAACAACCAAGGAGTTTATTTTCAAAGCAATATTGGGGAATTTATTTACAGTTTGTCACCTTAGTAGATAGCTATAAGATTATTCTCATGTTTTTGGTTATGAAAACTTAACTTAGGGACTGAAATTAAAAGTTGGCATAATGTTGGATTGAATCTATATTTTGACAGAAGCATTCCCATATAATGTCACAATTATATATCATGCAGCTTTGTTCTGCATGTCTTGTCTGCCTTCCGGGTTCAGGCAGTTCTGCTTCGGCCTTCGAAGTAGCTGGGATTGCAGGTGTGTACCACCACACCTGGCTATTTTTTGTATTTTGGGGAGAGGTGGGGTTTTGACTTGTTGGCCAGGCTGGTCTCTCCTGACCTCAGGGTGATCACCCCGCCTCGGACTCCCAAAGTGTTGGGATGATAGGTGTGAGCCACCTTGCCCCACCCGTATCATAGAGTTTGAAATGACTTTTTGCTACAACCAGCCTTTGCTGTAACACACACACAAATATATATATACCACTGAACCTGTCTGAAATAAAGTTTCATTTTCATGGGAAAAAAAAAACAAAACTGAAGAGTCTGCTGGGTGAGGTGGCTCATGCCTGTAATCCCAACACTTTGGGAGGTCGAGGTGGGCGGATCACCTGAGGTCAGGAGTTCAAGGCCAGCCTGACCAACATGGTGAAACCCTGTCTCTGCAAAAATACAAAAATTAGTGGGGTATGATGGCAGGTGCCTGTAATCCTAGCTACTTGGGAGTCTGAGGCAGGAGAATCGCTTGAACTCAGGAGGCGGAGGTTGTAGTGAGCTGAGATCATGCCATTGCACTCCAGCCTGGGCGACAGAGAGAGATTCTGTCTCAAAACGAACAAACAAAAAACCTGAAGAGTTACTGAATAAAAATCAATTCCCCTTCCTTCAAGACAGATGTCAGGAAGCTCAGCCACAATGGCCAGGCAGCTCTAGTCCTGCCAGCTGCTCCTGCGCTGCTAACTTCTGTCCTGCTAGTGTGAGGTCTGGGCTGCTCAGAAGGGTCACTCCAGCCCTCCTGTCCTAGGCCTTTTTAAATTCTGTTCTACAGCTCTCTGGGTTTCAATGGGTTCTCTGGCTAGTTCTAAAGAAATAACCTATAGGCATACATATGTGTGTACGTGTGTGTGTGTGTGTGTGTGTGTGTGTGTGAAATTACTGAGGGTTCTCATATTTTAACTCAGCCCATCATTTTGATGCAGTTCATTTCTGCCTCCTGTCTCCAGAGTAAACTCCCATCTATATCCTGTGATAATGCATCGTTTTTCAGTGTAAAGATTGTACCAGGGGCTGGGTGCAGTGGCTCATGCCTGTAATCCCAGCACTTTGGGAGGCTAAGGTGGGTGGATTGCTTGAGGTCAGGAGTTTGGGACCAACCTGGCCAACATGGTGAAACCCTATGTCTAACAAAAATTAGCTGGGCGTGGTGGTGGGCACCTGTAATCCCAGCTACTCAAGAGGCTGAGGCAGGGGAATCACTTGAACTTGGGAGGTGGAGGTTGCAGTGAGCTGAGATCATGTCACTGCACTCCAGCCTAAGTCAAAAAGAGAGGCTCCGTAAAAAAATAAATAAATAAAAGGAAGAGAAAGGTACACATGGTGTTCTCCCGGGCAGAGTATTTGTAAACTTGATATTTCTGCTATTCACATAAGAAATATTAAAAGGGAAGAAAGACTGCTGCCACAGCCACCATCTCCAGAATTCATGTAGGCATACGATTTACCATTATTGTCATTTCTTGGTGTTTCTTCCCAATAAGATCCCAGGATAAATTCTGATTGTTAGTTGCTTTGTTTTATAAACAGTATTATAGCACTAAAAGATGGTGCTTAATAAAGCTACCAGTGGTACCCTAGCATATGTTCAGTTTGAGGTCAAGGCCTCCTGTTAGGAAAGGTGACACGCAGTGGGTAAAGGTTTTGCAGAAATTACCTTTAAATGAACTCCTCAGGATGCATTGTCACCTAAAAAAGAAAAAGGTTTTAAGGAGATGGACTAAAGAAGGGCTAATCTTAGATGGTTGAGAATCATTTGAAAAATTTATAACATTTGCTCAGGCTGGAGACGGTGTCCCAGGGGTTAGTGTGTAGGAACTGGAAAAACAGGGTAGAGCCATTAAATAGATGAGAAGACATGAGCAGTGGCTCATGCCTGTAATCCCAGCGCTTTGGGAGGCTGAGGCGGGCAGATCACTTGAGGTTAGGGGTTCAAGAGCAGCCTGAGCAACATGGTGAGACCCTGTCTCTATTGAAAATACAAAAATTAGCCAGGAATGAGTGTGCATACTTGTAATCCCAGCTACTTGGGAGGCTGAGGCAGGAGAATCTCTTGATTTCGGGAGCCAGAGGCTGCATTGAGCCAAGATAGCACCACTGCACTCTAGCCTGGGCAAAAGAATGAGACTCTGTCTCAAATAAATAAATAATAAATTTTTAAAAATAAAATAAAATAAATAGGTGGGAGGACAAATTTTGAGAGACAGCTGAATTCTATTTCAGTTGACCATGCTAAAATTTCCTTAAATTTTAATTTTGATTAAATGTGTTTAACATCCAAATAATACTATGTACAGTTCACACGGCAGAGTACCACACAGCTGTAAAAAAGAATAAAGAATATATGGAGTAATCTTTAGACTTTATGGCTAGTGAAAACAAAACAAGGTAGAAAAAATTGTCTATAGTATGCCACTATTTATGTAAAAAGAGAGAGTTTGGCCTATGAAAATTATTGCATATTTTTTAATGAAAGAATATGCCATAAAACTTTATTTCTTAAAAAAGATTTTGTTGGGAAGTGGACAGGGTAGAGGGACTGGGATAGAAGTCACACTCCTCTGAATATGGCTGATGTTGTAGCTTTGACTTTGGAAACTTGTAATCATTTTACATAATTATAAAATATTTTTTAATTCAAAAGCAATCCCTATAAAACAAAATCAAAATGAAACAAATGAACTGAAATGTACACTCTGAGTTGGCAGAATACCCACACAGGAAGGAACTACTTCAAGTGACTTTAATTTGATTTTCATTATTGTGATATGCCCTAAAACCAAAAAGAACTAGATAACAACCTTAAATGTATTTCAACAGTCATATTGCTGGTGGTAGTGTTAGAACAGTTATTGTAAGACAATTACATGTTTTTTTGTGAAATAAAGCAAATCAGTAATTTTATTGACGTCTTTGGGATTTTCGATAAGGGAGAAAAGAATATAAATGTGAGATTGACGAGGTTCAGAAAACATCTCATAGTCTTGCTTGAAAATGTCATATAGGCTGGGCATGGTGGCTCATGTCTGAAACCTCAGCAATTTGGGATGCCAAGGCAGGAGGTTCACTTGAGGCCAGAGGTTTGAGACCAACCTGGGCAACATAGCAAGACTCTGTAAATAAAATACACAAATTAAAAAAACTAGTCAGATATGGTGGCATGTGCCTGTAATCACAGCTACTCAGGAGGCTGAGGCAGGAGGATCACTTCAACCCAGGAGTTCAAGGCTGCAGTGGGTTATGATCATGCCACTGCACTCCAGCCTGACTGACAAAATTAGACCCTGTTTCCAAAAAAAGAAAGAAAGAAAGAAAGAAAAAGAAAATGTCACATGAACTCACTATATGTATATTTTTTGTTTTTAAAAAATAAAAACCAGGGGAAAGCACGATCCCCCACTACCACAAATTATGCAGTTGAGTTTCCCACATTTGGGGAAATTGGAGCGGCCAGCACACCTGGAGTGCAATGGATAAGCCTCGCCCTGGGAAAACCACCTTCGTGATCATGGTATCTCCCCTGCCAGGGGAGAAAATACAATATATTTTCAAAGAAGAAGAAGAGAAAGAAGAGGAAGAAGAGGGGAGGAAGGAGAACTTCCTAATTCTTTCTACTAAAAAGCCCTAGAAACTATGATCAATCCAATAGATTGACAAACTTGGATCCCAGAGTTTATCTCTAAATTTCATATCCCATTGAAAGGAACCAGGACTCTTGGAGAAATGGTCAATTCCTGATCTGGGGCAGAAAATACATGAGTTGAATGTGGAATATAAGAGATCTTGTCATATTAGAAATCAAGGAAATTACTAGGATCATGTCAAAAAGTCTTGGAAGCCAAGTCTTTTTGGCTGAATAAACTTCCGCTGGCCAAAGATGACACAAGTTGAATACTAATAAAAATAATAATGGCAATGGATTGAAACACATCACATATTTTAAAATTCATGAGCTCATCATAGTACTTAAAAAGAAACAAAACAACTCATATGTCTTCTTAGGCAGATGCTTGGGAACCAACTCATTGTTATGAATTTCATAAATAATGAAGCTTTTATTTTACATTTTCTGTACTTCAGGATAACCAAATCATTGATAAGGGGATATTTCTCTTTACAGAAGTATTCCAGCTAATAATTAAAAGAGCAATGAGAGAATTAGATCACCCAATGAGAGAATTAGAGGATCACAATTACAAATGAATTAACAGATCTAAACGTTTATCATCAGTGGCTGCTGATGTCTGACGTCACAGTTTCCCACTATGTCCCTCCTGGTGAGAAATACAGAACACCAACCACAAAACATTCCTTCCCAAAGAATCAAACATAAACAGTATACAGGAAATATAGGGCAAAGATGAACTTGTTAAATATACCATGACAATGCAATTTTTAAAAATCCAGATTCGGAAATTCTACAGGACAAATAACACAGCACCTTCAACAAATAAATAAAGAAACACGTCTAACCATGGCAGTGTGTGGACACTACATCCTGATTTGAGTAAGGCAAAATAAAACATTCATAACACAAATGGGAAAATTTAAATAATGACCAGATATTAGAGAATCAATATTAATTTCTTAAGTGTGATAAAGGTATAGTGGGTATATTTTCAAAATGCTCTTATGTTTTGGAGATGCATACCAACGTATTTATGCACTCAATGATACGATGTCAGGTATTTATTGCACAAGACTCTGGAGGAATGGGTGGGAAGCAGATGGGAGAATAGATGACATAAGAGTAGATATAAAATTGATACTTGTAGAAACTTGGTGATGTGTTCATTATATTATTCTTCCTACATTTTAGTATTTGAAATTTTCTTTAATAAAAGGGTTTTTTAAAGTGCACTGTACCACTCTTCTGAGATAAGCCAAGCAAATCTGGGAGTAGGGATGCCTCTTTCATGCAACTAAAAAGCACAATGGATCAAAAACAATCAGGCAGTCATAGACTTGGGGGACATCTTCAAGATATCCAGCCCCATTCCCTCTTCTGATGCATGAACCACCTCTACACCATCCCTAAAGGTCATTGCCATATTCTGCAGGATTGCCTTCAGCCCGTTCCTCTTTTGATAGGTTTGTTTCTAAGAAATTTCTTTCTTTTTTTTCTCCCCTCCCTTTAAAAAAATGGCTTTTCCCCCCACTTTTGAGACAGGGACTTGCTCTGTCGCCCGGGCTGGAGTGCAGCTGAGTGATTTCAGTTCATTTCAACCTCTGCCTCCCAGGTTCAAGTGATTCTCTTGCCTTAGCTTCCCAGCTAGCTGGGACCACAGGTGTGCACCACTATTCCCAGCTAACTATTTTTATTTGCTTATTTATTTTTAGTAGATGTGGGGTCTCACCATGTTGCCCAGGCTGGTCTCAAACTCCTGAGCTCAAGCAATCTGCCCACCTCGGCCTCCCGAAGTGCTAGGATTACAGGCATGAGCCACCATGCCTAGCCAGAAACGTCTTTCTTATATTGAACAGAAACCTGTCTCCTTGTATCTTTTCTACCCACCAATTAGAGCCCTAATCCTTCCTTACACAACAGCCTCTCAATATTTGAAAACAAGCTCTCCCCTGTCCCTCTCAGCCTCACCACTCACGCAAGCGTCTTGAGCTCCAGCCTGCACAGTGCCACTCCTCCTTGTTGTTTCACACGCTCATGACTTTGGTTTTCTGCCATCCTCTGCTCTGATCTCAGGAAAATATGACTTTAAGTTATGTGCTCTGGAAATAAAGGATGTGGGTGTGTCCTGACAAACACAGAGAAGAGCAGGGTTACCACCTCCCTTCTACCAAAGACCGCATTTCTGGTTACGATGGTCCAGAGCCCAAGTGCACAAACTTGCAAGAGCTGGTAACTAAATGTTCAAGAATTTTCTGAGCCGGTTGTCAAATGCGGTCCTAATGAAAAGTTAAATTAGGCTGGGCATGGTGGCTCACATCTGTAATCCCAGCCCTCTGGGAGGGCAAGACCTAAAGGATGAATTGAGCCTAGGAATTCAAGAGTAGTCTGGGCAATGTAGTGAGACCCTGTCTCAAAAAAAATTTTTTTTAAGTATTAGCCAACCATGGTGGGGCACATGTGTGGTCTCAGCTATTCAAGAGGCTGAGGTGGGAGAAGCTCTTGAGCCTGGGAGATTGAGGCTGCAGTGAGCTGAGATCCCTCCACTATACTCCACCCTGGGTAACAGAGCAAGACCTTGTCTCAAAGAATAATCATCATAATTTTAAAAATTAAATTACATAAGCTTACAATTATACTAAAAACAAAGGTAATAAGTAATTAAAATATTACTTCCTAATAATTTTATTGCTTTTTATTATCTCTCCTCTTGAGGCTAATCACATCTGCTGCACCTGTGTGGTGGAAATACCACATAATGACATGCTATTGCACATCTCTTCCAAACTCTGAGTTCAGTGCCACAAAGTCAGTCCTTGAAATTGGCCAAGGTGAGAGTATTTGCACTACAGAGATTGGTCAGAGCTATAAATCAAGGTCCCTCCCTCTCTCTACCCTCAACCCAGAGCCAGTTGTTATTAAATATTCACCACACCACTGGATATAACTTAAAATCTTAATTTTTCTGGCAACCACATTACACTTCTGGCTCATCTTGAGTTAAGGCTCTTAGTTACCACTTAAGCAAATATTACTTATTCTCACTAATATATTTAATTCCTTAGGTCTTATATTAATCACTCTTAAATTTCATCCTTTTAGATTCAATCTATTGATTTTTGTTCTGCCACTCGAGTACTCGTCATACCCCCTAACTTCAGGTTGCCTATAAATTTGATGGGCATACCTTCTGTATACTTATTCTGAAAGCATTTATGAGGAGACAGTGAAGGACATAGCCCGGACTCACCACTGCATGCTTCTTTACAGTTTGTTAGCCAGCACTGTGCATACAATTGACTGGTTACTAATTCATTCAGCATGCCAGAATTCTTTTTATATGCCTGCATCCTGTCCAAAAGAATATGATGAAAAAAACTTTATTAAATGTCTAACTGATGACAAAATATTCTATATGTATGGGCATTCCCTGAGGTCCTGGGCTGGTAACTCTATCAAAGAGAAGAGATAAATTGGCCCTGACTTGTTCTTAGCGAACTAATCAATGTCTTAATCATTTCTTCTTAACCTAGTGCCTGAAACTGGTCCTCTAGTAACCCTGCTTCTAGACTCTGGCCTAAGATTGAGGTTACAGACCATTATCTACATTTTTTCTGACTCTACCTTCTCTTTCTGAAAATCAGAATATTCCACTGTTACCAGTCTTTTGGAATCTCTCCTATTCTGTTTGATGCCCCCAAAATCCTGGACAATTGTTTGGTGGTCCCACAGCAATGTTTTCTCAGGACTCTAAGACATCATTCTTCAAACTGGGGACTTGAAATCGCTTGGAGCCGCTTTGGGCTTATTCACACTCTATTATTTCATCTTGGGCTTCTATCTACCCTTACGAAAGTTTAAGCACTTTCTCTATTTCTCCTCACCGTACTCATTTCATGTGGAGAAAAAGTGTCCTTGTCCCAAAAGTCAGAAACAGAAGAGGATTGAAGGTCTCTGCTTTCTCTATGTCTCCCATTGACAGTGGCCCTACATTTCACTTGATGGGTTTGTTGTTGTTGTTTTGCTATATTGCTCAGGCTGGAGTGCAGTGGCACAAACATGGCTGACTACAGCCTCAACCTCCTGGTTTCAAGTAATCCTCCCACCGGAGCCTCCTGAGTAGCTGAGACTACAAGGTGCACAACACCCCACCATGCCTGGCTAATTTTTGGTTTTTGGGTTTTTTTTTTTCCTTTATATTTTGTAGAGATGGAATCTCACCATGTTGCTCAGGCTGCTCAGGCTGGTCTTACAGGCATGAGCCACTGCACTTGGCCATACTTGACATCACCTCTCAAACTTTACTACAAAGACTGTAACAACCAAATTATATCTATCACATAATCTGGTAATTTCAGAATAATGTGAACTTATTTGGAGCTTAACCTTTCTGGAGCAACTGTGCCCCATATGTATTCTGGCAGAGGTAATGGCAATTTGATGGCTGTATAGATATTTGATAAGCGATTCCTTTCATGAGTTGTGACATGGCATCCTTGTTTGAATTTGCAACAAGCTTCCTACTTTCTAAAGTGAAACATGGTCTTAAGTTTTTCAAGTAACTAGACTTGAGAGTTTTTCATCTTAAAATTTTTGAGAAAAACTGTAAATACTTCTGAGATCACAAATCACAATCAAGGAGAGCCACAAATATGAAATAATTCAGTATATTTAGGAGCTTTTCTCTTTAATTTTACTTAGCTGATCTTTAACACAAAAACAACTTCTTAAAACAATCAATTCTTGTTATGCGGCATTCTCTTACCTGGAACTCTCTAAGGTGCCCTTATGCATAGTTCCAAAAAAATGTGAACAATGTTTATGGGTTTTCACCCAGGGCCCCTGAACTAAGAGATATGAAATCTAGATTCACCACCACTTAGTACTGCTATAACCTGCTTTGCAATCTGGAACAAATCCTCTTGCCTTTTTTGTTCTATGCTAAACGTGATCATAAGTTCCATCCATATCCAAGAGAACAGAGTAGGACATTACCCAGCTATGTTTCTAAGGGCTCTTGGCTATCTCCAGATACTCTCTACTAGATGTGTGAGTGTGCCCCTATGTATGGAGGGACAGACTGAAAAACTGTCTGAATTGAGGGTCTTGGTAGGAAGAGGAAAAGGAAGAGGAGGAGGAAGAAGAAGACAGTGCATATCATTCCTCTTTGGTTTCTCAGAAGAGGTAATTTTAAAACAAAACTAAGTCAACCTATCAAAACAAGATAATGAAAAGGGAGAAAGTAAAGGTTTTTGGCCAAATCCATCTCACAATCATTCTTCCTGTCCCCACAAAGCTATCTGAACTGAGATCTTATTAGCAGACTCCATTTCCAGTAAACATCACTCAATTAGAACAAAAACGGGAAGCTCCTACATGTAGCGGCTGGAAAGAGTCCCAGATGCAGGAAGAGGTTTGTATGACATCATTCAGAGTTATGCAGTAGGAGGGTCAGCAGATTAGAAAAATACAGCTCACCTAAGAGTTCTTTTCACTAGGAACTCTTAGCCAGCATTTAGCAGGCCCAACTTTGTTAGAATATATGTTTATTGATATATGTGTGTTTATTTAACTCATACATAAAAATGTATATAGCTCTTGGAAGTTGTTTAAATGCTAAGGAAAACTTTGTTCCTGTCTCTCTGCATGTATCAACATTTAATCAAAAGAGCAGAAAAAATGTAAGCAAATACTATTATCCTTCTGTATGTAGAAAATTTTGTTCCTGTTTTAAACAATAACATGGTTGTTTTAGTAAAAATGATACATGCTTATTGTAAAATATTAAACAAACTAGAAAAGCAAAGAGAAGATCATAAAAACCATCTGAAGTCTCATGACAGAAATAAACACTGACAGAATTTTGGTAAGAACTCTTCAGACATTTTTCATGCCTGGAGATAGATGTTTCCTCTTACGTGAGTGGCATGTTCTTGATTTACTGCATTGAATTTCTTCTTATTTCTCAATAACGTCATTAAGCTCTTTAAATGTCACCAGTTCTTAGGGGAAAGACAAGGATACCCACTTGCACCACTCCTATTCAACATAGGATTGGAAGTCTTAGCCAGAGCAATCAGGCAAGCAGAAGAAATAAAATGTATCCAAATTGGAAAAGAGGAGTCAAATTGTTCCTCTTTGCAGATGAAATGATCTTATATCTAGAAAAACCTAAAGGGCACACCCAAAAACTTTTAGAACTAATAAATGAATTCATTAAATTTGCAGGATACAAAATCAAGGTACAAAAATCGGTAGCATTTCTGTACACCACTAATAAATTAGCTGAGAAAGAAATCAAGAAGGTAATCCCATTTGCAAGAGCTACAAAAAAGAAATGCCTAAGAATAAACTTAACCAAGAAAGTGAAAGACTTCTGCAAGGAAAACTACAAAACACTGATAAAAGAAATTGAAGAGGACACAAACAAATGAAAAGACATATTTTGTTCATGGATCAGAAGAATTAATGTCCTTAAAATGACCATACTACCCAAAGCTATCCTCAGATTCAATGCAGCTCTTATCAAAAGACCAATGTCATTTTTACAGAAATGGGAAAAAAAATCCTAAAATTCATGTAGAACCAAAAAAGACCTTGAAGAGCCAAAGCAATCCTGAGGAAAAAGAACAAAACAAGAGTCATCACACTACCTGACTTCAAAATATATTGCAAGGAGATAGTAACCAAAGTAGCATGGCATTGGTATAAAAACAGACACATAGACCAATTGAACAGAACACAGAATCCGGAAGTAAATACACTTATTTCCAGCCAACTGATTTTCTACAAAGGTGCTGAGAGCAGATATTGGGGAAAAAACACCCCCTTCAATAATTGATGCTGTTAAAATTGGATATCCTTCTACAGAAAAATAAAATTGGAACCCTATCCATCACCATATGCAAAAATCAACTCAAGATGGAAGAAAGACGTAAACATAAGACCTACAACTAAAAGCTACTCGAAGAAATCATAGGGAAAACACATTAGGACACGAGTGTAGGGCAAGAATTTATGGCTAAGACCTCAAAAGCAGAGAAAAAACCCCATAAAAATAAGCAAATTAGACTATATTAAACTAGAAAACTTCTGCACAGCAAAGGAAACAACGGAGTGGAGACAACCTGTTTAATAGGAGAAAACGTTTGCAAACTCTTCATCCCGCAGAGGAATTAAGTCCAGAATACACAAGGGACTCAAACAACCCAAATAATGCCATTGAAAAGTGGGCAAAGGAGATGAATAGACATTTCTCAAAAGAAGTCATAAAAATAGCCAGGCATAGTGGCTCACATCTGTAATCTCAGCACTTCTGGAGGCTTAGGTGGGAAATTGCTTGAGCCCAGGAGCTCAAGAACAGTCTGGCTAATATAGGAAGACACCATCTCTACAAAAAATAAAAACAAATTAGCCAGACATGGTGGCACATGCCTGTAGTTCCAGCTATTGGGAGGCTGAGATGGGAGGATCACTTGCGCTCAGGAGGTTGAGGCCGCAGTGAGCTGTGATCATGCCACTGTACAACAGTCTGGGCAACAGTGTGAGGCCTCATCTCAAAACAAAATATTTTTTTAATAAAATTTTTTTAAATCGCAAAATATTACATATACTTAATAAATATGTAATATATATCAATAGAAAACCAAAACATTAAAAACAACACATAAAATTGCTAAAGCAGACCTAACAGAAGGTTAATATAGCAATACATAGTTCATGTAAACCAATAATTATGGTAATTCACGATAGAAAAATAGATTACAGTTTACAAATACTTACAAATAACTTAAAATTTAAATATAGCTCAATATCACTATTAATAAATAAAATTCAAACAACAGAAATCTTTTTTCACCAACACTATACAAGATTTTAAAGATGAGCTAGTCCATATTTAGTAATTAGCACTTGGTTAAAAACTAAGTGGCTCATGAATATTAGGTCTTATTATTCTTTTTTTTTGAGACGGAGTTTCGCTCTTGTTACCCAGGCTGGAGTGCAATGGCTCGATCTTGGCTCACTGCAACCTTTGCCTCCTGGGTTCAAGCAATTCTCCTGCCTCACAGCCTCCGGAGTAGCTGGGACTACAGGCGTGCGCCACCATGCCCAGCTAATTTTTGTATTTTTAGTAGAGATGGGGTTTCACCATGTTGACCAGGATGGTCTCGATCTCTTGACCTCGTGATCCACCCGCCTCGGCCTCCCAAAGGTCTTATTATTCTTACTCAGTGGTGTAATATCTTTCTGTTGAAAGTATAAACTTGTGGGCTGGGCATTGTGCCTCATGCCTGTAAGTCCCCGTACTTTGGGAGGCCTAGGCAGGAGAATTGCTTGGGCCCAGGAGTTGGAGACCAACCTGGGCAGAATGGCAAAACCCAGTCTCTACAAAAAATACAAAAATTAGCCCAATGTGGTGCTGTGCACCTGTGGTTCCAGCTACTGGGGAGGTTGAGGTGGGAGAATCTCCGGAGCCCAGGAAGTTGAGGTTACCATGAGCCATGATGGCACCACTGCACTCCAGTCTGGGTGACAGAATGAGACCCTGCCTCAAAATGAAAATAAAAAAAAAGAAAATAAAAGAAAATATAGATTTGTAATGCCCTTCTGAAAAAAAAAGCTATTTAGCAACATAAACCAAGAGTTGTAAAGATATTTGTAATCTTTACGTGGTAATCCTACTTCTAGAACTCTATTTAAATAATCATTTGAAAGGTAAACAAAGGCTTTATACACAAAAATAAAGCAAATATCATAAGGTGAGTCACACAAAGTTTTTTGGTTTCTCAGTACATATATAAGTTATGCTCCCTTCACCAGAGAAGGGGGGAAAGTTGTGTTTACATTATATTGTAGTCTACCGAGAGTGCAATAGCATTATGTCTAAAAATACAAAAGTAGCACTCTTTTCTCCAGGTATAGAGCAGGATACCTGTCACATGAGGGTCTTCAGGGGAGAAGGGAGATGCTCAGAGAGTGACTCTCTAGAATTTATGGCTTGCTTTAGGGGTGAGAAGTTCCAGTTTGTATGACCTGCCTCAGGGAAGAATTCTATTTTCTACAGCCTGCTTCTAGAGAGAAATGAAAGAGAAAGGAGGGAGGGAGAAGGCCAGAGGGAACTTGCTGTTTCTGAGGCTCTTCCAGTCTCCTTCAGCTCAAAACACTCAGCATGCCAAAGTGCTATCTATTATGGTATCAAGTTCTGAGCCCCTACAATATCCAACAATAAAGAGACGGATATTAAGCAAATTCTGATGTAGCCGTAAGACAGAATACTCTGAACGCATTTAAAATTTTATTTGTAAGGCCAGGCATGGTGACTCATGCCTGTAATCCCAGCACTTTGGGAGGCTGAGGCTGGTGGATCACCTGAGGTCAGGAGTTCAAGACCAGCCTGGCCAACCTGGTAAAACCCCATCTCTACTAAAAATACAAAAATTAGCAAGGTGTCTATAATGTCAGCTACTTGGGAGTCTGAGGCATGAGAATCGCCCGAACCCAGGAGGCAGAGGTTGCATTCAGCCAAGATGCCATTGTACTCCAGCCAGGGCAACAGAGTGAAAATCTGCCTCAAAAAATATGAAGAACCTTTAATAAATTAAAGACCTATGATACAATATAATATTAAGTGAAGATAAGAAGAAACAAAATTTTATGCATAATAATTTCAATTATGTGTACAAGAAATAGTCTTGGCTGGGTTTGGTGGCTCACACCTATAATCCTAACACTTTGGAAATCTACTTTCCAAAGTAGAAGGATTGCTTCAGCCAAAGGAGTTTGAGAACAACCTGGGCAATATAGTGAGAACCTATCTCTATAAAAAATAAAAATGAAAATAAAAAAAATAGCCTTAGACAGAGATATACCAAAATATTAACAAATTTTATCTATTAGGAATGGGTAGGGGTGATTTTAATTAATTAAATTTAATTTATACTTTATTTTTAAATTGTTTACAAAGGACGTATACTTTTATAGCCAGAAAAACTATTTTTAAAAAATTGAAAACAATATATATTTAATGAATTTTAAAACAAATTCAAATACAATATACCATTTAAAAATTCAAATTCTCAGGAGGTTGAAAACGTAAACCATTTTTTAACATCTAGTAGAAATTGCCTAGATTTTCACATGTCTCTGTGATTCACTAGGCAAGAGACTTTGAACTAGTTAACTAATTACCACTTAATTCTTGGCCTCCCAGAATTTCATAGTCTTCATTTCCTGTAGGTCTATGAACCACATGTGTTTAGTTTAGTTTTTAATTACTTTTAAGGTGAAATTCTTTTATTCCCTTGTTTCTGAACCTGCTATTCTGAAACTCAAGATGTTTTTAACATTAATATATTTCTTATTGACATTTTTTCACATTTCAAAATGACTTTGCAGAAGCAAACGTTATTATTTTCTGATGAACTTTGTTTAGTTTTTAAAAACTTCTTTTTATTGTGGCAAAATATAGGTAACAAAAAGTTTACCATTTTAACCTTTTTTAAGCATACAGTACAGTGGCATTAGAAACATTCACATCACTGTGAATCATTGTCTACCCCCAGAACTTCTTAATCTTCTCCAACTAAAACTCCTGTTAAACAACTCTGCATTCCTCCCTCCCCAGAGCCCCTGGAAATGGTCATTCTGCTTTCTGCCTCTATGACCTTGACTCTTCGAGGTATCTCACTTTTGCTCAGCTTTAGGCTCTAAACAAATCTTTTTTCTATCTTGGTGAGAAGGCTGCCAGTGTGAAAGAGACAACTTTTAAAAGTCGGAATGGTTTTTGGTCGGTTGCAGTGGCTCACGCCTGTAATCCCAGCACTTTGGGAGGCCAAGGAGGGCGGATCAAGAGGTCAGGAGATTGAGACCATCCTGGCTAACATGGTGAAACCCTGTCTCTACTAAAAATACAAAAAAAGAAAAAAAGAAAAAAAATTAGCCAGGCGTAGTGGCACACACCTGTTGTCCCAGCTACTCGGGAGGAAAATTGCTCAAACCTGGTAGGCAAAGGTTGCAGTGAGCCGAGATTGAGCCATTGCACTCCAGCCTGGGTGACAGAGTGAGACTCTGTCCCCAAAAAAAAAAAAAAAAAAAAAAAAAAAAAAGTTTGAATGATTTTAACATTGAAATGACATTTACGCACAATAAAAATGCACACAGATACTTCTAGAATAAACAGAATTTTAATCTATCTATAAATACATATGTGATAGAGTACTGTCAACATGACTATAAAGTCATGAGACTCACATGCCATTTTAGTTTGAAATCATATCATATACCTAAGTGAAGTAACAGAATATAAAACTATATGCTGAGATTCTGCTATGTAAAAAGAGTATCTTTGTAAGTAGCAGGGCCAGAAAGGATGACTGTGGAAAATAAAAAGAGCTTATGTTAGATTACAGTTTTTGAAATAAGATTTTTAAAAAATTGTCAATAGTGTTACTGAGTTGGAGAATCAATTATTTTTTATTATAAGAGAATGACAGAAAATAAGTATTGAAGTCACAGATTAATAATTTAGAGGAGAAAGGGCTGATAATATCTTATATTTCAATGTTTCTAGAAAATCAGCCTGTGTGAAAATGTTTTTCAAGCTTACACAATTTGAATTTTGAAAGCATATTTTTTTCCTCCCTGAAAATAAACACAGAAATTGTTGAAATGTTTCTGTAAGAAGACAGAAGCATAAAATGACCATTATATTTCTACACATTAGGTACATGTTCCTTCACTAGCTTGCCCAGGAACAAAAGCAAATATCAATGGTTTGCTCTTATCAATTCGTAATTCTTTTATTTCCGTCACAGTGTGTTCCCATTGATTACACACAGGAATAAAAATAGAAAACTCCGAGATGGTGCCTTTGCCAGTTGTGCAGATGACTTTCTGAACAAGGAAGTTTTATATGGGTGGATGGGCATAGGAACTTGGCTTGAAATGTTAAAAGGCAGGAAAAAAACAGCAGAATCTGCTTTTCATTGCAAAAGAACCCAGGTTGTCCTGGTCATCTGAAATTAAGCCCAAATCCTAAAAAGTCTGAACACCTGCTGTCAGCCTCCTGCAAACAGGCTAGGTTTCCCAGGGAATGTTGCGAGAGAGCTGGCAGAGGCAGGGAACGGGGCAGACACCAGCAAACACCACTTCACGGTGCAGCTATTTTCATGTCCTCCCAGCACACTGAAGTGCTGATAATGGCCTGGGTCAATTCAGCAAACACATTTTGGACATCTCCTTTGCAGCAGACACAGTGTTCACTGAAGGCACACAGGGCAGCTGCAGGTAAGAAGCACAGTGGGCAGCCCACTCTCCCTAAACCCTTCATCCCAAAGCCTCGTGTAGGGCAAGGAACGTCAAAGTGGGACAGATTGAGTCCAGCCTCATGTCTCCCCAGGTGCCTTAGTCTGCAGGGAGGCAGAATCCCAGAGGGACCCTCCCAGCCCACAGTTCTGTTTGGCACTTGGCCCGGCCATGGAGCGGAGCCAGAGAGGGAGTTGGTGCAGAAGTCAGCTCCCACTGAGGGCGGCTGCCGTCAGCACTTTCCTCCTTCACTTTTTTTTCTTGTCTTTGAAAAACAAGTTTCTTATGGATACTAATTGACTATATAGAGGAAAAAAATATGCTGACTTCCATAAAGCCACCATTAGCATCATAAAGTCTTAGTGTGCTCTCTTGTTTCAGGTCTTTACCAAAAAGAAACAAAGTAATAACACTGTTGCAACTGTTTATGAACCTCTCCCCAAACCCATTTCCTTCCCTCTCTCCCCTGGTAGTCATCATTCTGAGTATTTTCTTTCTCATGTACTAGCATGTTTTTATGCTGTTTCTACACATGTAGGTATCCACAAAAATATTGTTTGGCTTTGCTGATTTTAAAAGGCATAATTTATATAAACAAAATTATACTATCATGTATTTGTTAGGTACACAATATTGTTTAATTTACATAATAGGCCAGGAATGGTGGCTCATGCCTGTAATCCCAGCACTTTGGGAGGCTAAGGCGAGTGGATCACCTGAGGTCAGGAGTTTGACACCAGCCTGGTGAACGTGGCAAAACACCAAAAATACAAAAATTAGCTGGATGTGGTGGTTCATGCTTGTAATCCCACCTACTCAGGAGGCTGAGGCAGGAGAATCAATTGAACCCAGGAGGCGGAGGTTACTTACAGTGAGCCAAGATTGCACCACTGTACTCCAGCCTGGGCAACAGAGCAAGACTCTGTCTCAAAAAATAAGTAAATAAAATAAAATACATAATAAGGCACATCCCCTGGTACCCGTGCTTTCTCTAGGATGTAGACATGTGAGAATTGAATCACTGAGTCATAGGGTTTGTGCACTTTTAACAACATATCAAACTGTTTCCCCAACTAGTTGTACAGTTTATACTCTCAGTGGCAGTGAATAGTGGTTCTGACACTTTAGCAGTGATAATATGCCCTACCAAGGTTTGGTGTTGCATTTCCCTGACTATGAATGAGGTCAAGCATCTATTTTGTGTACTTATTGACAATTCATATGTGTATATATTTTTTTTTTTTTGAGAAGGAGTCTCGCCGGGCATGGTGGCTCACGCCTGTAATCCAAGCACTTTGGAGGCCAAGGTGGGCGGATCACCTGAGGTCAGGTGTTCAAGACCAGCCTGACCAATATGGTGAAACCCTGTCTTTAAAAAAAAAAAAGAGAGAGAAGGAGCCTCACTGTATTGCCCCGGCTGGAGTGCAGTGGCGTGATCTCAGCTCACTGCAACCTCTGCCTCCCGAGTTCAAGCAATTCTCCTGCTTCAGTCTCCCGAGTAGCTGGGATTACAGGCACATGCCACTACGCCTGGTCATTTTTGTATTTTTAGTAGAGATGGGGTTTCACCATGTTAGCCAGGGTAGTCTAGAACTCCTGACCTCAGGTGATCCGTTGGCCTTGGCCTCCCAAAGTGCTGGGATTATGGGCATGAGCCACCATGTCCACCAACAATTCATATTTTTTATTCTGTAAAATGTCTTGACAGATCTTTTTTGCATTGCTTTTTCTCTTCTGTTGTTTCTTGCTGATTCATAAGAGTTCTTTACATATTCAGGATGCTAAACTTTTAATGTAGTCTTCAATTAATCATTTTTTAAAGGTTTGTGCTTTTGTGTTTTGTTTAAAAAATCCTTCTCCACCCCAAAGTTATAAAGCTCTTCTACTCATTCTACTATCTAAATATTATCTAAATATTTGCCCTTCACATTTAGATCCATTCTGAATTGATTTTTGATTGCATTCTTTTTTTTTCTGAGACAGGGTCTCACTCTATCACCCATGCTGGAATGCAGTGGTGTAATCTTGACTCACTGCAGCCTTTGCCTCCTGAGCTCAAGTGATCCTCCCACCTCAGCTTCCTGAGTAGCTGAGCCTCCTGGTGCACACAACCATGCCTGGCTAAATTTTGTGTTTTTGGTAGAGACAGGGGTCTCACTATGTTGCCCAGGCTGGTCTTGATCTCCTGAGCTCAAGCAATCTACCCTGTTTCAACCTCCCAGTATGCTGGGATTATAGGTGTGAGCCACCATGCCTGACCCTGAATTGATTTTTATGATTGATGGAAGGTAAGGGTCCACTTTCATTTTTTCCATAGATAACCAAATTTTCCAGTACTATTTACTCTTTTCCCCATGTATATGTCATCTATCAGGTCCGCATTTATCCACAGGTCAATTTCTGGTCTCTCTGTTGTGCCAATTGTCTATCCCTGTGCCCATGTCACATTATTTACTATAGCTTTATAATTAGGGTGACAATGCTTCAGGTTTACTCTGGGCCAGTCACCATCTGTTATAGCATTTGTTTCACTTGTCATTTTTTAGCCACATGTTATTATTCACAGTTGCATTATGGTATGCTGGAATGAGTTTGGTAAACCTTCACTTTGTGCTTCAGTTCCTACCCTGTCTCTAGTGCATAAGACATGTGTGTAGCAAACAAGAGTCCTCATTGTGACATGGGGTCAAAACTGGAATATCACTAGTAATGATCAGTATTTTCCCCACAACTCTTTCCAGAGGCAAGATAGCTATCAAGTCTCTTTCAAGGACAGCCTGCTGGGCACTTATCAATAAAATAAGGCGAGGAAGGTGAACTCTTTACAATCTTGAGTAGTGGTGAGAGAAGTATTAGATATGGCTTCTCCTGATGACTATTTGTTATACAAGACAGTAGGACCAGGCCAGCCAGGCAACAGAGTCACTGGGGAACACCAGAAATTCTAGATTAGATTACATAAACTACATGGAGGAAATAAGGGCTGAACAGTCCTGCAATAAAGTATATAGAAGGGAGATGGACACTCTTGTTACAGTGGTTTTGGTATTTATTGTATGGTGGAAATCTATTATTTTTTTTGAGATGGAATCTGTCTGTTACCCAGGCTAGAGTACAGTGGTGCGATCTTGGCTCACTGCAACCTCTGCCTCCTGGGTTTAAGCAATTCTCCTGCCTTAGCCTCCCAAGTAGCTGGGATTACAGGTATGTACCACCATGCCTGGCTAATTTTTTGTGTTTTTATTAGAGATGAGATTTTATCATGTTGGCCAGGCTGGTCTCAAACTCCTGACCTTCAGTGATCCACCCACCTTGGCCCTCCAAAGTGCTGTGATTACAGGAATGAGCCATCATGCCCGACCCTATGATTATTTATATTTTTGTTTGGTTACACTCTTATACCAGTAATAAACTGACAAAAATGGGCTCAAAGAAAAGGAATGGAAATAAAGTATATGTTTAAATAAATAATTTTAATTTCTCAGGAAAATACACGATGACTATATAATGTTTGTGTGACAACGTTTACCATCTTATGGGACATGTGGTAATATTACCAACCACGTGAATACCAGAAGTCACGCCTGCTGCAGAAGCCAAAGTGTGTCATTCCATAGACAGAGTTATACACAGCACAAGATGGCTGTGCCTGGAGACAATGAATTTCCATAAGCAGAGGTGGTTTTACAGATCAGTCAGTGAAACATAGCTTCATCAAGATCAAATGATGGTTCTAAATTAATATTTCTCATTATACACATATATGTATGTATCTATACATATATAATGAGAAAGATATCTATGTGTATATTTACCTATTATAAATGTAGAGATAAATATGTGGAAGATTGTATCTCAAGAGTGATTATCTCTAGGAAAGGGACAATATCACACTTAAAAAATTTTTTTTTTTTTTAGAGACAGGGTCTCACTATGTTGCCCCAGTCTGGTCTTAACTCCTGGGCTCAAGGAATCCTCCCACCTCGGCCTCCTAAAGTGCTGGGATTACAGGCATGAGCCACCACGCCTGGTATATCATACTTCTTTATGTTCATTTAACTTGTCTATATTCTCTGACTCATTCCTTCTACTTCTGTAATAACAAATAAAAATAGAAAAATGTTTCACTTAGAGGAGGAAATGACTGAATTCCAAATCTTTGGTAAACAACCTAGAGTTTATGAAACAGATAAGCATGAACTTATAAAGCGGTCCATGCATTGTATTAATAGTCCTAATTAAAGGCTACCTGGCTCCACACTCGTTGCCTTGTAACTTTGTTGTCCTTTCTTCCTGCTGGTGAATGTTTCTCCAGGAACATACTTAGGCCAACGGAATGTTATCAGACGCGAGACGAGCAGGGGCTTGAAAAGCACATGTGCATTTCTGCATGCTCACTAGTGCATCTCTGCCCCAGCATGACAGCTTGTCCCAGCTAGCCCACTGGAGGAATGCAAAGACACGTGGGGAAAAGCAGAGACCATCCTAGCCCCACAAGTTCCAGTCAACCCCCCAATACAGGAGAGAGCCTAGCCGAGATCGACTGCTGATTGCAGATGCAGAAGCAAGTCCTATCTAGATAGGAATAATGGCTCAGCTGCCACAGACTTGGGAGCAACAAGAATGAGTCTTCAGATGCTTTGTTATCCACACTGTTGGGTCAATAGATAGCTGATAATAAAGAATAGATAATATGTGTGTGGAGAGGAGGAGAAAAGGACAAAAGAGACAAAAAAGAGAGAGAGGAACGGACATAAATGTTGCTACAGCCCTCCCATACATCACATCACAGGATATTCTGTCCAGTTCTCTACAGATAGGCCAGAGTATTTTGTACATTAGACTAAATCAATCTATGACACTTTTATAGACTTTTATTTTTCTTTTTTTTTTTTTCGGGTCAGATGGGTAACATGCCAGGGTCATAACAAAGTTCAAGGGTGGCACATCTTACACATGTGTGTGAATACCCAATCATTATGCTCATGAACTACAAAAGGATCTCTTTCTTTTTTCAATAGCTTTGTCGAGGTATTCACATACCAGTTTACCTGTGTGAAGTGTACAATTCAATAGTTTTTTGTATATTCACAGAGTTGTGCAACCATCACCACAATCAATTTTGGAACAATTTGTATCACCTCAAAAGTGTTGTACCCATTAGCAATCACTATGATTTCCTCCCGGCACCACTGCCCTCCACCCCCCGCCTCCTCAGCTCTAGGCAACTACTACGTAATCTACTTTCTGTCTCTATAGAGTTGCTTATTTTATTTTATTTTATTTTATTTTAATGTATTTTAGTTTATTGAGACAGAGTCTCACTCTATCGCTCAGGCTGAAATGCAGTGTTGTGATCTCAGCTCACCTCCACCTCTCAGGTTCAAGTGATTCTCATGCCTCATCATCCTGAGTAGCTGGAACTACAAGGTGTGCACCACCACGCCTGGCTAATATTTGTATTTTTAGTAGAGACAGGATCTTGGTGAGGTTGGTCTTGAACTCCTGGCCTCAAGTGACCCTCCCACCTTGGCATCCCAAGATGCTGGGATTACAGGCATGAGCCACCACACCCAGCCTGATACTTTATTTTTCAAATATAAACAAAGTAAACTTTGTTACTGGCTTCTTTCACTTAGCATAATGCTTTAAAGATTCATCCATGTTGTGGCATGTATCAGTACTTAGTTGTTTTTTATTGTGGAATAATATTGCATTGTATAAATATTCTATATTTTGTTTATCTACTCATCAGTTACTGGACATTTTGGTTGTTTCCAGTTTTTGGCTATTATGAATAATGCTGCTATGAACATTTATGTATAAGTTTTTTTTTTACAGACATATGTTTTTATTCCTCTTGGGTATATTATTAAGACTGGAATTGTTGTGTCATATAGTGACACTGTTTAACCTTTTGAGAAACTGGCAAACTGTTTTCTACCCATTGCACATTTTACATTTCTACCAGCATTGTATGAGAGTTCCAGTTACTCTGCATCTTTGTCAACACTTGTTATTGTCTGTATTTTTCAACTGCAGCAACCCTAATGGCTGTAAAGTAATATCTCATTGTGGTTTGGGTATGCATTTCCCTAATAATTAATGATGTTTAGCATCTTTTCATGTGTTTATTGGCCATGTGTGTACCTTTTTAGCAGAAATGCCTATTCAGATCTTTTGTGCATTTTAAATTAGCTTATTTGTTGCTTTTTATTGCTGAGTTATGAGTTCTTTATATATTCTGAATACAATATATGATAGCACGTTTTCTCCCATTCTGTGGGTTGTCTTTTTGTTTTCTTAAGTGTTTTTTTGAAGAGTTCTTAATTTTGATAAAATCCAATTAATCTTTTTTTATTTTTAGATGGAGTCTCGCTCTGTTGCCCAGGCTGGAGTGCAGTGGTTTGATCTCGGCTCGCTGCAACCTCTGCCTCCCAGGTTCATGAAATTCTCCTGCCTCAGCCTCCCAAGTAGCTGGGATTGCAGTCACACACTGCCATGCCTGGCTAATTTTTTTGTATTTTAGTAGAGACAGGGTTTCACCATGTTGCTCAGGCTGGTTGCAAACTCCTAAGCTCAGGCAACCCGCCTGCCTCAGCCTCCCAAAGTGCTGGGATTACAGGCATAAGCCACTGTGCCCAGCCCAATCAATTAATCTATTTTTTTTTTTTTATCACTTGTGTCTATAAGCTTTGGATTCAGCTACAGTATTAGAGAGGAGACTTGCCACTTAGGATAAAAATTCCCCTCTTGGCCTGGTGACAGAGCAAGACCCCGTCTCAAAAAATAAATACATAAAAAATAAAATAAAATTCTCTTTTTTACCTGCCTTGGGCAATTTAAATGAGTATAGGGACAGGAGATTCAGAAGTCTAGGCTAAAACCCACTTTTATCTGGAAATATTCTGCTCGTCTTTCGCTCCAAAACATAACACCTATAATTCTGGGGTGTGAAACCATGTGTTGTTGTTGTCTCATGATTCTGGTGAGTAACTGGGTTCAGCTAGGTGATTCCACTCACATTTTATCACCTGGCTGCCATGAGACAGGGATCATGCCACAGTCATTTTGAGGGCTTGAGAATCATTCACATGTCTGGCACTGGGACAGAGAAAACTCAGACTGCTGGGGCTGGAACAGCCAGGCCTCCTCGGACTCGTTATGTGGTTTGTTCACGTGATCTCTACCGCATGGTAGTTTCATGTACTTATATGTTCCAAAGGCACATATTCTGAGCAAGAGAGCTAGATGGAAGCTGTACTACCTTTCAAGATGCAATTTTGAAAGTCATATAGCATTACCTTATTTATTTTTGTGTATTTGTCTGTTTTGAGACAGAGTTTTGCTCTGTCACCCAGGCTAGCGTGCAGTGGTGCAATCTCAGCTCACTGCAACCTCCGCTTCCCAGGATCAAGCAATTCTCCTGCCTCAGCCTCCTGAGTAGCTGGGATTACAGGTGCGTACCACAACACTCGACTAATTTTTGTATTTCTAGTAGACACAGGGTTTCAACATGTTGGCCAGGCTGGTCTCGAACTCCTGACCTCAAGTGATCTGCCTGCCTCAGCCTCCCAAAGTGCTGGGATTACAGGTGTGAGCCGTTGCACCTGGCCAACATAGCATTACTTTAGAGGTGCAGTCACAGAAACCTATCCAAGAAGTCTATCTGTGTTCAAGGTGAAAGGACATAGATGCCATCTCTTGATTGAGTTTGGGGTTGGGGTTTTTGGAAGTGCACATAGGATTGAACATGTTGTTGCAGCCAGTTTTGAAAAATACGGCCTGCCACAGGAAGTTTAATTTGATTTGTTCAATTAATAACTATTGTATGCCGTCAATAGTAATACTTACTGACACCTACTCTATGCAAGAATCTCACTGATAGGGCTGTTGTGAGGATTAACTGATTGATACCATATATGTAAAGCACCTAGAATAGTGACTGGCACATAGTAAGTAAATATTAGGTGTACTCTACAGTTAAGGAAAATTAGGAAGCTGTAACTATAGTGTTGGCTTATTACCCTTCCCCACCATTCAATTTTCAGTTGTTCCTTCTGCTATTCACTTAAAAACAAACAAAAGCTTTCTTTGTTTATGTCCTTGTTTTGGTGGAAAAGCTTTCATCTTCTGAAAGCTTCTTAAGAAAATGTACATGGAAGATAAATATTTTGAAATTGTATGTGTCTGAAATACATTTAACCCCATGCTTTACTACTAATTTGGATGGGTATGAGAATCTATGTTGGAAGTAATTTTCCCTCAGATTTTAAAGACATTATTCCATTGTCTTTCAGTTTCATGCGTTGCTACTGAGAAATCAGATGCCATTCTGATTCTGGATCCTTTATGTGAAACTTCATTTCCTCCTGGGCACTTGAAAGATCTTCCTTATGTCCTCAGGCTTCTGAAGTTTTGTCACGATGTGCCTTGGTGTGGTTCTGGTTTTGTCCATTGCACTCTGCTCAGTGAGCACTTTCACTGTGGAATCTCATGCTCTTTAGTTTACAAAATATATAATTGAATTATTTAATTCATTTCTGCCCCTGTTTCCCAGATGTCCAGGGCTGGCTTTCTAATTTTCTTATCCTTTCTTATTTTTTTCCCTTCTTTTGGTCTTTTGGCTATACATTCTTTAGGATATTTTCTAACTTTATTTTCTTAGCATTTTACTGGGTTTCATTTTTGCTATCATATTTTTAATTTAAAAGAACTCTGTTTGATTCTCTGATTGTTGATTTTTAAGAGATTTTTAAAATTATTATTATTGACACAGGGTGTTGCTATGTCTCCCAGGCTAGAGTGCAGTGGCAGTTCACAGGCATGATAACAGCACACTACAACCTCAAACTGGGCTCAAGAGATCCTCCCACCTCAGCCTGTGGAGAAGCAGGGACTACAGTCTTATGTCACCAGGCCCAGCATTTCTGTTTTATCTTATCTTTCTCAGAGAAGTTCGATAGTAGATTTCTCAAAGTTTTCTTCTCCCCATATTGTCTTTTTCTTCTTTGTTTCATTTTTCCTGTTGGCGTGTTTTGGGTTCTATCTTTATTGTCAGAACCTTTCCTTATATTGTGATAACCTTTGGCTCTCTGCTCTCTGCTCTTATTTAAGTATACCACATTTAGCAAAA
>NW_016107338.1:4088769-4170549 GCF_001604975.1 Cebus imitator
AAACATAAATATACAAAATTAGGAACAAGAAATGGACGTAATCACAAATACAGAGAATATTTTTACATTTATGAGAGAATGCAAAATATGAATGAATGAAAGTAAACCACTGATTCCCAATACTGTTTTATGTGCTGGGGTTACAATGGTTAATGAGATAAAATCTATACCTTCTAATTTTAAATATATTTGTGTGATTACTTGACTAACATTTATGTCCTAACCACCCTTCTGCTTCCATGGCCCCTCCCCTTGCCAGTTAAAGAAATCTATGATTTTTAAATAGGCAAATCTCATGCCTATTTTTGTTTATAATTTTATCATTTTTATTCCCAGCATCTGACAGAGCTCCTTTACACATAGTGAAAAAAACAAGTTGTAATAGACTATATTCTCTATCAACTAAAATTACACACACACACGCCCCTGAAAAAGGCAGAAAGAATATCCATGTAACTTCCTGTTGATAGGGTTTACTTATAAGTAATGAAAGCAACTGAGGTTTATTTTTTTTCTGCTTTTAGATATTTCCAAATGTTACAAAATGATTATGTATTATCATAATCAGAAAAAAAAGTTTTAAAAACAACCCTTAGAAAAAAAAAAAAAAAAAAAGGTTAACATCAAACTAGAGAAAAAAAATTTCCATTTATGTGAAAATAGGTTTTAATTAACACAATTAATATATGCAGAATTGAACATCCAATCTCAAGTTGTCATTCAGACACTATCACATCACTCTAGTATAACTATTTGCATACCATTAATTACTCTGACATTTTCCTTGACTTATTTATTGTGTTCTCTTTGCCTTGACCCCAATATAAGCTCTCTAGGAGGAAAAACCTTGTTTATCTTGTTTTGCACCATATTGCTTAGTATATGATAGTTCATTACATACTGATTGAATAAAGAAGCACTCAAATCAATTCTGAAAAAAAAGTTCCAATAGAAAAATGGAAAAGAATATAATTTAGAAATGAAGAAATATACACATCCAATAATTAATAGATTATAAACTCTGTAAAGGAAAACACATGTCCATTTTCTTTATAATATTTCCAGTGGCTGGCACTGTTTTAGCATATAATAGATGCTTAATAAACAACTGATGAATAAATAAATGAACATGAAAAATTGTTCAACCTCACTAATTTAAACAATGATAACAATAAACACCATTCCTACCCCCAAAATGAAATTGATTTCTTTTTAAACTGCACAAACTCAGTGTTGGCAAGGGTATGGATATACTTAGGATTTAATGCCTTCTTTTAAGATCAAAACTTCTAGCCAGACACAATGGTTCACACCTGTAATCCCAACACTTTGGGAGGCTGAGGCAGGAGGACTGCTTCAGGCTGGCTGTTCAAGATCAGCCTAGGCAACATAGCAATACCCTGTCCCTACAAAAAATTAAGAAAAAATTAGCTGGGTGTGGTGCTGTGCACCAGTTACACAGGAAGTTGAGGTGGGTGGATCCCTTGATAGGCTCAGGTTATGATCCTGCCTCTGCATTCCAGCCTGGGTGACAGAGCAAGACCCTGTCTCAAAGAAAAAAGAAAAAAACCACCAAAACCTCCTTGAGGGCAAAGAGTGTAACTATTTTGTTTATTGTAATAAACTTTCTAAAGTCTAGCACATGGTGCTTAATAAATATTTGTTTGCTGGATCAGTGAGTGGAGAACAAATAAACATCAATTTCCTAGAAGGTACTTTGGCTCTCTAGCTATAAAAACATTCATACCTTTGACCCAGTTATTCCATTTGTAAAAATGTAGCTTTAGAAAGAAAATCAGGCGGCTGGGCACGGTGACTCACACCTGTAATCCTAGCATTTGGGAGGCCGAGGCAGGTGGATCACCTGAGGTCAGGAGTTCAAGACCAGCCTGGCCAACATGGTGAAACCCAGTCTACAAAAATTAGTAGGGTATGATGGCAGGTGCCTGTAATCCCAGCTACTCAGGAGGCTGAGGGTGGCGAATTGCTTGAACCTGGGAGGTGGAGGTTGTAGTGGGCCGAGATCGTGCCATTGTATTCCAGCCTGGGCGACAGAGTGAGAATCCATCTTAGCAAAAAAAAGAAAGAAAATCAGGCCAGGCGCAGTGGCTCACACCTTTAATCTCAGCACTTTGGGAGCCTGATGAGTGTGGATTGCTTGAGTTCAGGAGTTCAAGACCAGCCTGGGCAACATGGTGAAACCCTGTCTCTACAAAAATACAACAACAACAAAAGCCAGGTGTGGTGGACCTGTAGTCTTAGCTACTCAGAAGGCTAAGGTGAGAGGACTGCTTGAGCCTAGGAGGTTGAGGCTGCAGTGAGCTGAGATTGTGCCACTGCACTCCTGCCTGGGCAACAGAGAGAGACCCTGTCTTGAAAAAAAAAAAAAAGAAAAAGAAGAAGAAATCAGTAAAGAAGCACACAAGAGAATACAACAGAATATTCATTCTAATCATATATAAAAAGTAACATTTTAAAATAAAACATTTGACAGTAAAGCACTATTAAGCAGCCACTAAAAGAATGTTTTTAGAGAATATACAATGAAATAGGAAACCATTAAATGAAAAAATATTAAATATATAATGTGATCTAATATAGTAAGAAATGTACTTATATATGGGAAAATGCTAAAAGGAAATTGATCAAAATGTCATAGCAGTTATTGCTGAGTGGTAGAATTATAGCTGATTTTTATTTTCTCCTATCTACTTTCTTCAATGAGCACATAATTACTTTCCTAAACAAAATCCAAAACCAAAATCAAGTGGAAAATAAGACAAGGCTCAGTTAAAAAAGGAAAATTGAAAGTTTTTTTTTTTAAATCAAGAAATGATTTTTTTTTTTTTTTTTTTTTTTTAGTTGGAGTCTTACTCTATCTCCCAGGATGGAGTACAGTGGTGTGATCTTGGCTCACTGCAACCTCTGCCTCCCAGGTTCAAGCAATTCTTGTGCCTCAGCCTCCCAAGTAGCTGGGATTACAGGTGCAAGACACCATGCCTGGCTAATTTTTGTATTTTTAGTAGAGATGGGGTTTCACCATGTTGGCCAGGCTGGTATCGAACTCCTGACCTCAAGTGATCCACCAGCCCCAGCCTCCCAAAGTGCTGGGATTACAGGTGTGAGCCACTGTGCCTGGCCACGAAATGCCATTTTTAAAGAAAGAACATGGTTCTTACAAGTTTGCTTAGGCTAAACAGTGGTTCTCAAACTTGAATGTGTATTAGAATTACCTGGATGGTTTGTGAACAGAAACTGCTGCTTCTGTCCCTCCCTCTTATTAAGTAGGTTTGGATGGGGCCCTAAAATTTGCATTTCTAACAAGTTCCACTTCGCTAAAAGACAGCAACATAGAAAGCCTACATGGTATAATGAAAATGATGTGGGTTTTGAGGTCAGTTTTGGTTCTGCCCTTTTCTCCTGTTTTGTAGCAACAGTTGACAGACTAACCCTGCTCAGCCTGTTTCCGCACTGATAAAAGTAATGCACACCTCATAGATGTATTGTGAAGGTTAAATGGTATGATTAAATACTGAATATAGTGCTTGACTTAGTTAAGGATTTTAATTAATGGTGGTCTCCTTCCCTTTGATTTCCTCAAAGATACAACACACTTTTGCTATAACTGGGTTTATGGTGGCATGACTTAGCTGTACTACAGGTCAAATAATTTCCTTCAAACCTAACAAACCATACAGTTCGTTAGCTACTAACAAAATCGTACATCTATAAAACTGGGAATAATAGTATAACAGTATTTTCTTTGATAAAATAGATAATACTGTCTACTTTGTAGGTATGCAACCATGAAGATTAAATAAAATAATATCAGCTAGGCAGGGTGGCTCACATCTGTAATCTTGGCACTTTAGGAGGCCAAGGTGGGAGGATCACCTGAGTGCAGGAGTTTGAGGCCAACCTGGGTAACAAAATGAGACCCCATCTCTATTTTTTATATAATTATTAAAAAAAATAAAAATAGGCTGGGCATGGTGGCTCATGCCTGTAGTCCCAGCACTTTGGGAGGCTGAAGTGGGTGGATCGCCTGAGCTCAGGAGTTTGAGACCACCCTGGGCAACATGGTGAAACCCTGTCTCCACTGAAATACAAAAAATTAGCCAGGTAGGGTGGCACACACCTGTAGTCACAGCTACTCAGGAGGCTGAGGCACAAGAATCTCTTGAGCCTGGGAGGCAGAGGTTGCAGAGAGCCAACATCACACCACTGCAATACAGCTTGGGCTACAAAGTGAGACTCTGTCTCAAAATAAATAAATAAAATAAAACAAAAATATAACAATAAAACAAGATAATAGGTTTTTAATTCAGTAACTGGCATATAGAAGACACACAGTGTTAACTGAAGAATCCCAAGGTTTATAAATTTGGAGAGGAGAGCTTTATTTCCTTTCTTTTCTTTTTCTTTTTGAGATGGAGTTTTGCCCGTGTTGCTCAGGCTGGAGTGCAATGATGCAATCTTGGCTCACCACAACCTCCACTTCCCGGGTTCAAGCGATTCTCCTGCCTCAGCTTCCTGAGTAGCTGGGATTACAGAAGCCTGCAATGACATCTGGCTAACTTTGTATTTTTAGTAGAGATGGGGTTTCCTCCATGTTGGTCAGGCTGGTTTTGAACTCCCAACCTCAGGTGATCCACCCACTTTGGCCTCCCAAAGTGCTGGGATTACAGGCATGAGTCACTGTGCCTGGCTGAGCTTTATTTTTTATAAAGGGTTGCAGCCTGCAGGTTGGTGATCCTGACAGGCTGGGAAGTGTCAACTCTGGCAGAGACTGAAAGCCGGCATTTAGAGGGAGGAAAGAGTAGAACGGGAATTTATGCCAAATGAGTTGGCTAAGAATGCATATTTAAGAAGTTATTTGATTATTCACAAAGTGGGGGGCAGTACATGGATGCATAGTTAGTAAACTGTGCATATTACATATGTCTTATGTTCTCTTTGGGGTGGAGATTTAACATTTAAATGTATTACAATTAGATGAAGCAGAGGACATGAAGGCGCTCAGTGCACAGCCTCTGAAAAACCAGCCAGAACCCGTCTGTGGTTGGTGGTCTCTTACTAGGATGTTACCGAAATCAGTCTCTTGTCCAATCAAAGCGGTAGTTATGGCTTGTGGAACAGGGGTTGGGGGGATACAATTAGTTAGCTGGCATCTGGTGGTCAGTGAGAAACAATTGTTTCAATATTGCTCATCTCTAGGCCAGTGTCTATTTAGCTACCAGGGAAAAAGAAAAACATACTCTTCAAGTGTAGGGATGTGTGACTTAATCCTTGCCTGACATAGCCTTAGGTCTTGTTTATAATCTGGCATCTTATTGCCACAAAGAGTCTGTTCCTTCAGTCTTATAATGGCTATTGTAACAACAGCAAATGCCAGTTTCTTTCCCACTCCCTTTGAGTATTTATCCATAGTACCGTCCACATCTAGTTCAAAGCTCATCTACGATACTTCAGTCTTTCCACCTTAATCAGATAGCTCTCTTTTGTGTCACATTTAATTTCAAGTCAGTTATTTACCTTATTTAAGTACTAGTAAGAACATACTCTACCTAAACTATTATACTGGATGCTCAAGGAGATAAGTAGAAGACCGTTCTCTAGCTTTGATGTATTTGGTTGAGACATCAATATACATTAAAGTTGAATAGGAATGCAGAGCAGAGTGGGACAAATTATACAGAAAGTAAGTGTGATAATTTTGAGATGATAGTGGCTGATCTGTTCATTATTTTGAACTCAGGAACTAAAAAATTAATAAGAGTTGTAAGAGCTCTAGTTTTATGGCTGAGAAAATAAGCCCAGTGACATAAGTGGTCTAGAGTCCCAGCTATGAAGTGGCAGAGGTTTCCTGTCTCCTGGTCCTATGCTGCTTGTGCAAAGGTTTCTAACTACTCTCAAGTATTTTAATCAGTTAATGTTTGCTGTCTCTAAGTAGATGGTTTAGTATAGCCAGGTAAGAAGTGGGTTCTGAAGCTAAAATGTTTGGGTTTGAATCTTGGCTTTGCTATGTACTGTGTGACTTTGGGCAAGTCACTAATCTGATTTATTTACCCACCTATGAGTATTTTTATTCATTTTATTTCACAGGATTGTTGTGAGCATTACATACTTAATATGTACAAAGCAAGAAAAACTGGATTTGTCATTATAATTGCTATTAGTCTGTGAGGGAATGGAGGGCAAGGAATCTAATCATCTATTTTTTGTTTTTTTTTTTTTAAACCTCTTCCCTCAGATTCTGATCAGAGCATTCACGTGGATGGTCAATAAGTGCATGTTAGCTACCTTAAGCCTATTGGGAGTTTTTGTATCACTGAATTAAGACTGGAGATTTGTGTAAGCCTGGCCTAGTCTGGTACCAAGGAAGTCTAGAAAAGTGAAAACTGAGATTAGCACTAGATTGATTTTAGGACCTAGCAGAGCTTTTTCTTAAAAAAAAAAAGAAAAAAAAGTCAGTCAAGACAAATAGGTGTTGAGAAAGATGGGGGTCAACGAGTCTAATTCCAAATGAGCTTTCTCATCTATTTTAAGATCTGTTTCAAACTTCCTTAGACAGAAATCTGGCCTTTTAAGGAAAGTGCAGAGAACATGCCTTCCTGGGCTGAGTTTGAGGGAATAGGTGCTGCATTTCACCCTGGAGGTGGCTGCATGAATTTGTGAACTGAGTTGACAACACTGACTCTCCGGAAGAAAAGATGCTATCTCTACCCAGGGAGTTTAATTACAATGGCACTACTTGAAACAGGAGCAGCAGCAGCAGCAACAACAACAACAAACGCCACTGTTAGCCCAGTCACAGCTCAGCTCAGTATTCAGATTCGAGGAAGCAAGAACCATTTTTTTCCCTGGGGCACCCTTTTCTACTCAAATGCCCGCTGAAAAAAATTCTGCGACAAGCACTGGGAGTGGGAAGAGCGGGTGGAGATGAAAAATAGCCCATATTCAGGAATTAGAAAAATCATATTAATAAATCATAGGTTTTTTGTTTGTTTTTGTCAGAGACTTGCCACTACCTTCAGCATCATCCATCAGGAAATCTAGGGTTGGAAAAGTGTACCAACTGGCCTTCCAAATTGTCTGCATTTGGCAGATGCAAATCACACAGTTCACCCCCACCCTCAGCACTTAAAACGGTATCAGGGAAACATAAGCCTCAGTGGAAGAATCTTGAAGTGAAAAATAAATAACTGATCAGTTTAGAGTTAGCGTTCTTGTGTGCAAGGGGGTTAGTGAAGGTCAGGCTATGGGGCGCACCCACAGCGTCAGCAAAGGAGGTAGAATTACGGGGCAGCATGGGCTGAAGAGCCCCCGAGTTTGGGGTCAAGCCAACGGGCTTGGTCTTCGGTATCCTAGGATCTCCTCTGCAGACAATCCTTGGCAGTTTCTCGGTTTGAATCTCGCCTGTACATTTCCAGACGAGACAGTCTTACTGAGCGTTCTCACAGCGCCTAGCTCAGAGCTGACCGCAGAGCCGGCTGTCAATAACATCTAGAAGCAAAAGCAGCTTTTGAGGTTAGGGGCGGAAGGGCATTGGTTTTACTTATTTTAAGGCTGGCGCTCCAGTGCAGCCGGATCCAACGGCCAGCACAATGTTCCCGATCACTTCTTGCTTCCATTTCAGCCCAGGTGACGTCGGGAAACCCCATAGGACCCGCTCGGGGCTAAGCGATTAAGCCGCGTCCTTCAGGTGTCAGTCTCGATCCGTTCGGAAACCACAACCTCCAGAATCCCTTGTGCCAGGAGGCCAGGCCGCAAATAAGATGGCTCCAGGAGGGTGGAACATACCGCAGGGGGAAACCTCGTCGTTGGCAGTTTCTTCACGGGATGTGTTTAAATTGCCGAGTCCCCACAAACGCGCCACCCCACAAACCTCTTTCGAAGCCGTGGGGGCCACCGCTGCCGCCTTGCCCGCTCTTCCAGGAGCATGCTGGGAGTTGTAGTCCAGCAGCCGGACTGCGCCGACCTACCTTTCCCAGCTTGCCCTGCGGCTCGGGCGATATCAACAGTTTTTTCCAGAACTCTCTCTGCACTGAGAACCCCTTCCCCCCGGTCCCCTTCTCGCCGTCGACTCCTTCTCATCTGTGGCAACAGAACAGCGGTTGCAGGAGAGGGCTCGGTCCCTCTCCGCGCCGCCCCGAGGGGCACTTCCGGCGGCGGTTCACTTCCTGGTTGGGTGGATGGAGCCGGGCGGGAGCGCGCGCGGGGGAGGGGCGGCGGGTCAGTCTCCGCCCGGCGCTCCCGGGATCAGCTGGCGGGCGGGCGGGCGCCGAGCGCGGCCCCGGCTCTCGCTGCAGCGCCGCCTCCTCTCTGCGTCGCAGGCCGGCCCGACGGCCGTGACAATGTCGCGGGGCTGGTAGCTGGGCGCCGGCCGCTGAACCGTCTCAAGTGGGTGCTGCCAGGATGCCGCCTCGAGGGGCGGCGGGGAGACCCGGGAGGAGCGGGAGGCAGTGCCCGGGAGGGTCAGCTCTGCCCGTGCAGCTCGGATCCCTCCTTTCTCCGAGCTCCCGGATAGGGGGTCCTGGGTTCTGGGGCCGGGGTCGCGTTTTCAGCCCCAGGGTTTTTCTTGCCAGGAAAATGCATGAAGCGTTTCCCCAGGATGATGGCTTTTGCTCCCCCTAGGACTCAGCGGTTGAATTTTTAAGTGTGTTACTGATTCATCGTCTCTCTCTTCCTCTGTCATCACAGGTTTAAACTTACACGAATCGCTCTCTGGAGGAGGAGGGGACCCGCCGCGCGATTGACACGCATATTCCTATAGGCATCCTCCCTCAGCCCCCACCCCCACGGCCGGATTCGGGTGGCTCCTCTCCGAGCTGAAATCCGAGAAGAAATCCTTGGATCTCTTTTCTTAAAAAAAAAAAAAAAAAATCTAGAAACCATCGGTATTTTGCTTTGCTGCTTCCTATTCGCAAGATGAAGAAGTTTTTCGACTCCCGGCGAGAGCAGGGCGGCTCTGGCCTGGGCTCCGGCTCCAGCGGAGGAGGGGGCAGCACCTCGGGCCTGGGCAGTGGCTACATCGGAAGAGTCTTTGGCATCGGGCGACAGCAGGTCACAGTGGACGAGGTGTTGGCGGAAGGTACGGCGGGGCTCAATGCGCCGTAAATTAAAATCTTGTGCTGATGCGGCAAGACTGTGGTTTCTAGTTGTTGCACGTATGAATGGGCTTTGACCAGTTGACCCCCCCTTCCCCCTTCACTTGCCCTGTGAGTCATTGTCCTTGAGAGATTTAAAATTGAGATTTGAAAGTGACTGGGCTTATGGGGGTGTGGGGAGGTTGCCGAAATTGTTTACCTTAGTGGCCTTTTATTTTTATTTTTTTAATATTAAGAAGCCGAATTTTGAGGATCACACAAGAAAACGTATGTGTGAAAGTGTAAAGCTTTATGCCAAATGTAGGGTGATGGGCTTGTCATCCTCCTAAAACTTAAAATCTTGATGTGAAGGCTGAAGGGTGGGGATGGGGGGACTTTTAAGAAGAGAGGGTTTCTCCTTCTCCTACCCAACTTTCCCACTTCCATGAGCAGGCATTGGAAGGAAGAGAGGATTTTCGGAGAATGTGACTGTGTTTTTCCAAGGGGCTCTTGGTGGATTTCACTAGGTTTGTTTCCTGACCCAACTGTAATCAGGTCCCCAGGATATAGCAAAGATAACAGAAATTATATAAAACAAATGTGGTTATTTTGAACTCAATCTAGCAGGCCCCTCTTCCCCTGGCTTTAGGTTTTGTTTTTGTTTTTTTAACCAAAAGAAAAATTACTTGAGAGTGGCTCTGATTTTGTTTTTTCCCTATCAGGGAGGATGTTATTTAGATCTGCTTCGTAAATTTCCTCTGTGTTTCATCTGCGTATCTATACTCATGTAGATATACATCTTTATTCCCCCAGGCTTTTGGGAAATCTTTGCATATCTCTTTTGGTAACCTTAACCTCGACCTTCATAATTATGCCAGACTCATACTTTTCACAGCCCATTGCCTGCCTAGTGTGTTTTTATTTTTAATAAAAGCAGCAATTTCCTTGGCATGAAGCAATTCAGACTAATTGGATGGGGCCAACCTGCTGTAGGTTGTGTTATAGACTGAGAGGGGTTGGAGGAAGGGAGAGGTCTCTATTACTGCAACATGGTGGTAGTAGGGAACAGTTTTATTAGCAAGGGAAGAGAGAAAGCTAAGGGGCATCTTTAAAAAGGGGCCTTTTGCGAGCTAAAGTTGAAGCAAGGGTCCTGACCTGGCCCTGGGAAATGCTTGTCATGGTTAGTGTTGCAGGCTGGTGGGTGGGTTTGGAAGAGGAAGAAGCTGTGTTTGGCTCTCAGCTTGTGTAAGCGCTGGATTCAGCAGGGCCCAGTTTTCTGGGAATAGAGTTGAAGCCTGTACTTTAAAAACACGATGTAAAAAAAAGATGTCTGACAGTTAATGTCCTTGTGAAATTATTGCTCTTCCATTCTCAGTACTGCTCTAGCTAGGCTTTATCTGGGGCCTGAGTCACTGTCCCTTTGGATCTTTCCTGTGGACTTTGGTGCAGGCTGGGAGATGCTTCTGTGCCCGCTGCCAGATCCGCACCCTTGAGTCTGATCTGTCTCTTTCATCCCTGTGCCAAAGCCCTTGACTACAGTGGGGTGGAGAAATGGTGAAAAGGAGCGTGTGTCAGAGAAATCGGAGAAATGAGGGGCAACAGAGCACTTTTTCTCCCCTCATAGCCCACGAGCATTTTGTTCAGCTAGGATGTTGTCTCATCACGGATGATGCTGCCCAAAGCGGTTCATGTTCTTCAAGTGTGAGAAGAGTCATCGGGAGGAGAAAAGGCAAAATTGATCTTTGTTACCTAGGCTGCCTTCTTCTTCCCTGGGATTCATCTTCGAGAACTGTGCATCATGTATTGTGATATTTTTACATGGAATTTAGGACTAGTAGCTCTGCATTTATTCATTCAGCAGTTTATGGAGTGCCTGTGAAGTGCCAGGTGCTGTGCTAGGCTCTGGGGGTATGCTATAAACTAGATGCTGGCCTTCACCAACTGGTTTAAGAGTTGAAAAATAACCAGTTATAGTGGATTGATAAGTGCCATCATAGAGGTAAACCTAGGTTGTAGTGGCCCCCAATTTTAGGGAGCCCAGGATAGTTTTCTGGAGAAAGTGACTGAAGAATGAGTAGGAGTTAGTATGGTGGCAGCATGGGCAAAGACAGAGTAGCAAGAGAGAATATCACGTAGAACCAGGTCTGGCTATGCTGCCCTTTTTGTGTTCTTTGGCTTTAGTTGTGTTTGAATTTGTGGCTCCTAGAAGTGTTTAGATATGTAGGAACCAGTATACAAAGTATTTATGTAGCACATACCAAGTCCAAAGACCCTATGAAGTTCTGAGAGGGATAAGGGAGGTCTAAAGTGTGATTGACATCTGCCTTTAAGGATCTGCCAGTGAATTTGGAAGGTGAGGCATATATTCACACATACAGTAGCATGCTTACCAGCTACTGTAGAGTCAGAGAGATCTAGGTTCACATTCTGGATCTCTTCTTTACTAGCTGTGGAACTATAGGCAAGACATTCCAAACCACTCTTGAATCTCTGTTTCCCTGTGGCAGTGGTTCTCAAAGTGGAACATCTTTATCACCTGTGAGCTTGTTGTAAATGGAGATCCTCAGGCCTTACTACATGGGCTGTGGGTGGGGGCTTAATAAGTTCCTGGAGAGATTCTGATGCAAGGTCAAGTTTGAGAGCCACTGCCTAATGGACTGGTCATGAAGATTAAATGAGACAATATATATAAAGTAATTAACATTTTCAGGTGTTCAATAAATGGTAGCCATTACTTACCAGCAACGTTATATATATGTGTGTGTGTGTGTGTGTGTGTGTGTGTGTGTGTGTATATATATATATATATATGGAGAGAGAGAGAGAGAGAGAGAGAGAGAGAGTGTGTGTGTGTGTGTGTGTGTGTGTGTGTGTGTTAAAGGGGAGTGGGAGCATTGTGAAAGCTAGTTAAGTTACAGCAATCTGAAGCAATTCCTTTCCCCCATTGTTAGGGGACAGAGCCAGGTGTTCTTTGCAGAGTCCTCACCAGCTCCTTAAAGGGTCAACAGATGTTTTGGGTAGCCATGCATCTTCCCTGGACCCTCTTCTCTGTGAGTCCTCAAATGCTGACCTCTCCACATTTCCAGCCAGAGTTGTCTAAGGACCATGGGAGTTGTACACTGTGTGCCCAGAGCCTTGGCCAGGTAGTTTAGAGAGGAGTGGTGTGAGAGGCTTCAAAACACTGACAAGATTACTACCACGTTCCACTGCTGATCTCTTTTTCTCTAGTGTGAGTATTGGTCTGTGCTTTTTCGTGAGGAATTGCAAGAACCCCAAGGAGCAGGTGCTGGGCAAGACAAAAGGATGCTGCACCGCCATATCTCCCCTGTTAGCATCAGCCTTTCTAGCCTGATTTTACTGACTAGTCCAGCAGGGGCTGTTTGGGGGAAGTGAAGTCTTTAAGTCATGAGTTTAGAGGAATATGGCTATTTCTAGGCTGGGTGCCAGGGAGAATATTTTCTTTCTAGCTTTCTCAGCGAAGATGCCATGATGAGATGCTAAATCATGTCTAAGTTAATGGGCATGTGATGTCAGGGGAAGATCTGGTTTAAGCTTCCAGAATGAGCTCAATGGGAAAATTGAAGCAATGTTCAAAGAAGGATTGAGAAACTGTGCTTTTATCTTACTTCCTTAGCTATACGAGGACTTATATCTCAGCTTTAAACAATAAATGTTTATTTATTTATTACTGTGTCCAATACAACATTCCAGAGCTATAAGGTGGACTAGATGGCTCCTCAGAGCAGTTTTCTAACCTATAGTCAGGGAATCCAGGTCTAGGGCTGATGAAAACTACCAAATGTTCACATAAGTAAACTTGGATAATTTCTCCTACCTACAGAGCAAACTAGTAAGGCTTAAAAAATGTGTGTGAAGGGCTGGTGTGGTGGCTCACACCTGTAATCCCAGTGCTTTGGGAGGCTGATGTGGGTGGATCACCTGAGGTCAGGAGTTCGAGACCAAGCTGACCAACATGGAGAAACTCCGGCTCTACTAAAAATACAAAATTAGCCGGGTGAGGTGGCATATGCCTGTAATCCCAGCTATGTGGGAGGCTGAGGCAGGAGAATCGCTTGAACCTGGGAGGCAGAGGTTATAGTGAGCCGAGATCATGCTATTGCACTCCAGCCTGGGCAACGGAGTGAGACTTTGTCTCAAAAAAAAGTGTGTGAAACCACCAAAAATTTCATTAAAGGCATATCATTCTAATGTGTTGGTGTTATCAATATGATACACAAATGTGCCTCTTTGTGGCAGGCACTGTATTAGATTCCAGAGATCCTAAGATGGATGGGACACAGGCCTGACTCTTAACAGAGCTCAACACCTGAGATAAGTGTACAGCACTTAAGCGTGGCCTTTGACCCTTAGATGGTAAAAGATGTTATCATAAAGAGAAAGAGTCTGGGGGTAAGGGTTTGTAGATGACATGCAGTTTGAACAGGAATAGACATTGCCCAGCAAATGGGGGTTCCAGATGGGTGTTAGCCAGGACCTTCCAGGCTGAGAGAATAGCATAGGCAAAGTAAAGTGGTGAAACGGTATGATGAACTTTGAGAATACTGACTAGTTTAGTGTTACCATTTTGGTCAGTACACGTTTCCTCCCCAGAATCAAGGAAAGGACAGAAAGACATGGAATGGTAGAATGAAATTCTTTTACATTGCTCCCTGGACGTGCTTGCTGCTCACTTTCTTTAGTGGCCCTGGGCCTTTTGAATGCCTGATGAATAGAGATCAAGAATCCACAGCTCCCTGCCTGTGTCTCAGCCCCCTGCCAGTTGTGGGGAAAGGGAGCAGTGAGTGTCTGGGGAAAGAATGGTCCCAGAAGGTTGGATAAGAGGCTAGAAGCTTAAGCAGAAGCAGGTGGGGAAGGGAAATGGCCGGTGTTACCGAAAGGTGTGAACAGGGGAGATGACGAGGATGTTTGACCAGAGCAGAGGGTGCATTGGAGAGAAAAGGAAGGACTAATTTTACGGAGAACCTTGAGTGCCGGGCAGAGAGATTAGTTATAAGCACCTGAGACCTTCTCTTGACGCAAACACCGATTTGATCCCTCCTACTTCAGATGTCTTTGCCTGCTGAGAAGTCTGGTTTTTTAGAGGCAACTGCAGATTTTCAGGGGGTGGTTTGTGAATGGTGTCTTCTTCCTGGCTTTGGGCATGATGACGGTTGTAGCTTTGCTAAATATAGCCAAACCTAGAATTCAGAAATGAAATCCAGAATAAGCAATTGCCATGGTCAGACTCTTTCTTTCTGTCTAACAAAGTGTCAAGCACATTTAATAAGAAATAATAAGAGAGAGCAACAGTTTCACATGATTTTTGAGTGGAAGGATGTGGGGGGAGGCATACACTTGCACCTTGATAGCCAAAATGCCATGTAGAGTACACAAGAAAGGTTTGATAAATATTAACAAAACACACAAAAAATATTACTGTATCAGAGCTGTCATTTTAACTTGCAATATTTGAACACTGATACTTCAGAAATGGGACTAGTACCACCTTCATCTTGCACCCTTCGAAGGATGCATGCCTTCTGAGCCTACTTAAGAGGTAACTAACATCTGCATCTGAAAGAGAAAAAAAGATAATAGAAAGGTATTGTCTATTAAAGTAGCATCTAGCACTGTGAGCTAGCAGATGCTTGCCTCCAGTCTATTTTATGGAGCCATATTTTGGTGTGGTGGAAAGAACACTGCATTATGAATTGAGAGATCAAGGTTTGTCGGTTCATTCACTGCCTTATTCAGTAAATGTTACTGAGCATTCACTATGTGCCAGGCATCATGCAGAGATGAATAAGACATGGCTGTGCCTTGAGGACCTCATGATCATAGAACTTCAGATATGTGAGCAAATAGCTGCAGGTGCTATACTGGAGCGATGTAAAAGGGCTAGGGAATAGACCCAAGGCAAGCACTTTGTGGTTTAGGGAGTAGTCAGCTAAAGAAAGGTGACATTTGAGGTGTGTCTTCAAAAATGAGAACTTACTGCTAGATGGACAAGGTAGAAGAACATTCTAGGCAGAGAGAATAACATGGCCAAGACAAAAAAGCAGAAAAATAACTGCTTACTGGGAAGCTGTATATTTTTTAAATAGCAATTATCTATTAATGGCCCAGGGCTGTGCTGTTCAATAAAGTAGCCCACTAGCCTCATATGGCTATTTAAATTATCTACAATAGGCCAGGTGCAGTGCCTACCACCTGTAATCCCAGTACTTTGGGAAGCCAAGGCATATAGATCACCTGAGGTCAGGAGTTCGAGACCAGCCTGGCCAACATGGTAAAACTTCATGTGTATTAAAAATACAAAAATTAACTGGGTGTGGTGGCAGGTGCCAGTAATTCTAGCTATTTGGGAGGCTGAGGCAGGAGAATCACTTGAACCCAGAATGCAGACGTTGCAGTGAGCTGAGATCGCGTCACCATACTCCAGCTTGGGTGACAGAGTGAGTCTCCATCTCAAAAAAAAAAAAAAAAAAAGGAAAAGTAAAGAAATTATCTAAAATAGAAGTTCATCAGATGTACTAGCCACATTTTGATTGCTTAATCATCACAGGTGGTTGGTGCTTACAGTTTTGGACAGTGCAGGTAAGAATATTTCATCTTCACAAATTCTGTTGGGCAGTGTTGGTCTAGAGCAGCAGTCTCTAAACTTTTTGGATAGAATAGTGCTCTCAGTTAAAAAAAACATGCCATATCTTCATGTATGTATGCTTGTTTGTTTGTAAGTTATATTCATGTCCTGCTATCATTAGCTAATATCTGAAGCCACATTATACACTTAGGGTGAAGTTCATTATGAATGTTAGTGGATGTAAATCTATACTTTAAATAATCTTAACAGGATTTTGGTTAACTTATTCGATTGCGATTGTTTCTACATTGCAGTGTGACTAGGTGTGAAGAGTATACCAGGAATAGGAATGACAGCTCTGCTGTTCTCTTATTCATTTTTGATTGCACTATCTTTGATCCAAGGTGTTTTTTTTTAGTAGCAATCTTTTTAAGCCTCTAGTTTGTTTTATGAGGATTTATTAATTTAAAACAATGCAATCAGTAAATCAGCTTTGGCAAGCACACAAGAACTATGGTATATCTCAATGTGCTGTAAAGATGTTACCATCAGCCCTCAATAGTGGACATGTGACTGAACATGGACTGAATGGGACTGCTAGTGTTGGGCCATATGTTGTATATTAACAAGGACAAAATCTTATTTTTTCTAAATATTTAAATGTAAAATACACATAACCTAAAATTTACTGCCTTAATTATTTTTAAGTATACATTTAGGTGGTGGTAAATATATTCATGATGTGCAACCATCACCACCATCCATCCCCATAACTCTTTTCATCTTGTGAAACTGAAATCTTACCTATTAAACGACAACTGTAATTCCCCTCTCTCTGGCCTCTGGCAACCAGCACTCCACTTACTGTCTCTGTGACTTTTACTACTTTGAGTACCTCATATAAGTGGAATATTACAGTATTTGGCCTTCTGTGACTGGCTTATTTCACTTAGCATAATGTCCTCAAGGTTCATTCGTGTTGTACCGTGTGTAAGAATTTCTTTCCTGGTTAAGGTTCAGGAATATCCATTGTGTATATGTGCCACATTTATCATTCGTCCGTGGACACTGGGTTGCTTCCACCTTTTAGCTATTACGAATAATGCTGCTGCAGTATGAACATGGGTGTTCAAATATCTCTTCAAGACCTTGCATTCAATTATTTTGGGTATATACTCAGAATTGCAATTGCTAGGTCATACGGTAATCCTATTTTTAATTTTTTAAGGAAATGCCATATTTTTCCATAGCAGCTGTACCCTTTTTCCATTCCCATCAGCATTGCACAAGGGTTCCAGTTATTCCTCATTCTCACTGACACTTGTTTTCTGTTTTGTGACAGTAGCTATTCTAGTGGATGTGAGGTGGTATCTTTTTGTACCTTTAATTTGTATTTCCCTAGTAATTTGTGATGTCAATCATCTTGTTATGTGTTTATTAGCCATTTGTATATCTTCTTTGGAAAATGTCTATTTAAGTCCTTTGCCCATTTTTGAATTGGGTTGTTTGTTATTTTAGGTGTTCTCTGTATATTCTGGGCATTAATTCCTTATCAGATACATGATTTGCAGATATTTTCTCGTATTCTGTGGGTTACCTTTTTACTCATAAAATCTTACTTTTTAAGATAAAAATAAATAAAAATAGGTGTCTTATATTTTTTTGTCTACCCCAGTGGATTGTCATCTTGTACACTACTGTTTTGAGACCATCGTGGTCTAGAGCACTAGTTCTCTACCATTTTTTGTTTCTCAGAAAAAGAAAGAAAACCAAAAACCAAAATATGGCAATACTTACTTTAACTTTACTAAGAGAAGACTAGAACATAGGTAAAGATGGTCAACTAGATGCAGCAAGGTTCCATGAAGGTGAGGTTACAGAGAAAAGACTCAGTTAAGAACAGTCTGTGTTCACGAAATCTTTCATAACCATTTCAGTCTTCTCTGATCTCCTTCCCTCAAACCCGGAGTTTAGAGACTACACCACACACCCCAGCATAGCAAGAGATGTGTAATTGCCTCGTGGGGTTCGCTTGTGTCTTGTGTGTTGGTCATATGTCAGTTAGCAGGGCAGGAGCCAAGTCTTCCATTACTCCTCTGTTTGCTATAACATCTCAGGCAGAGAATGTATGACATGCTTAGTAAACTTTGCTGCCTCTTCACTGGCAGGACAAGCTGCTCTTATGCAAAATAACCTTATATCTACATCCTCTCATTTCGTGACTGCATCATCCCTGCAGAGGTGGGAAGGATGGTTATTACTGCAGCTGTACAGATGAGAAAGCAGTGGCTGATGTTGGCTGAATGACTTCTTCAAAGCCATATTGGCAAGAAATAGCAGTGAAGGAACTTGAACCCAAGGCTCCTAGTTGCAAGTGTAGGATTGTTCCTTAAAATTTTTTCTTGTACAAAGGATCATCAGTATCTTTTCTCATAACATTCTTTATATATATTTCAGATGGAGTCTTGCTGTCACCCAGGCTAGAGTGCAGTGGCACGATCTCGGCTCACTGCAACCTCTGCCTCCCAGGTTTAAGCAATTCTCAGGCCCCAAACTCTCGAGTAGTTGGGACTATAGGCGTGTGCTACCACACCCATCTAATTTTTGTATTTTTAGTAGAGATGGGGTTTCACCATGTTGGCCAGGCTGGTCTTGAACTCCTGACCTCAAGTGATCCACCTGCTTCATCCTCCCAAAGTGCTGGGATTATAGGCATGAGCCACTGTCCCCAGTCCTCTCATAACATTCTTGACCTTTAATAACCAACCCTTCCCAGCTGAATCTTCCTATGAGTTTTTCAAGTCAGATAATGTTTCTGTAGCATTTGGGGGTTGCTCAGTGGCTTAGTCCCTGGGATGCTGTAAAAAAATATCAGAAACTAGGTAGCCTATAAATAATAGAAATTTATTTCCCACAGTTCTGGAGGCTGTGAAGTCCAAGATCAGAGTACCAGGACGGTCAGGTTCTAGTCAGGGCCCTCTTCTGGGTTGCAGACTGCTAACTTCTGATGTGTCCTCACATGGTGGAAGGGACAAGGCTGCTTTCTGGGACCTCTTTTTTCTTTCTCTTTTTTTCCTTGGGCCTCTTTTATAAGGACGTTGATCCCCTTTTATAAGGACGTTGATCCCATTCATCAGTGTTCCCATCTCAAGACTTAATCACCTCCCAAAGACTCCGCCTTCTAATACCTTGAATCTTAATACCTTAGTGATTAGGATTCAACATATGAATTTTGGGAGGACACAGACATTCAAACCATAAGCACACACATATGGGAATATGGGGAGAATTTTTTTTTAAGCTCAAAGTCTGTATTCAGTAAGTGACAGTACTATTACAGCGCCCCTCAACCAGGGCCTACAAAGACTTGCCATTCTACCTTATTTGGTTTGGTGGTTTCTTTTTTTCCTTTTTTTTTTTTTTCTGAGATGGAGTTTTGCTCCTGTGGCCCACGATGGAGTGCAGTGGTGTGATCTCGGCTCACTAAAACCGCCACCTCCCCGGTTCACGAGATTCTCCTGTTTCAGCCTCCTGAGTAGCTGGGATTACAGGCATGTGCCAGCTAATTTTTGTATTTTTAGTAGAGACGAGGTTTCACTATGTTGGCTAGGCTAGTCTTGAACTCCTGACCTCAGGCAATCCTCCCACCTCGGCCTCCCAAAGTGCTGGGATTACAGGCATAAGCCACCATGTCTGGCTAGTGGTTTATTTCTATAAGTAGCTAGTTTGTGCACAAAATTATCCAAACATTTTTAACCATAATAGGTTAAGAAAGATTGCTAGTTCATTGATTCTAAGAAAACAAATTTGAAAATTAGGTGATTTGCCAAAAGTCACACTGCCAGTTAGGCCTTTCCAAGCAACTACCAACTCGTGTCTCTTCCCACATTGGTCAACAGTCATTTGTGCTACCTTGGCACTGCTGACATTTTGATCTGGACAACTGTTGTAGAGGGCTGTCCTGTGCACTGTGGGATGTTTAGCAGTATCCTTGGCTTCTACACCCTAGGTGCCCGAATTATATAATACATACACAGCCTCCTGTGACAATGAAAAATGTCTTAACATTGCTAAATGTCACCTGGGGGACAAAATTGCCTGTTTTAGGGAACATGTCTAGTTCAGTATGTTTGTATATGTTCTGGTCTTCTGCTGGTAAAGCTGAAGTAAGTATTGCAATATTTTTGGTCTTTTTTTTGAGGAACAAAATGGCCTACATAAATAATTCAGATGTTCTGTGTTTATACCCAAGCCAAAAAGCCTTTTCATTTGATGTGAATTTAATCACTCGAGAATAATAAACTATTAGCTTGTAAAGTGATACTGGCTGTAGTATTTTATACCACCTTTCCTCCTTTATTGTTTCTATTATTTTTTGATCTATCATCTTTATTATTTATTCTATTATGTATACTTTATTTATTTATTTTTGAGACAGGGTCTCACTTTGTCACCCAGGCTGGAGTACAGTGGGGTGATCTCAACTCTACTCCCGGGAGTTGAGATCCTACAACCTCCACCTCCTGGGCTCAAGCAGTCCTCCCATCTTAGCCCCCTGAATAGCTGGAACCACAGGTGAGCACCACCATATTATAGAAAGCTAAGCATGGCATTGATGCTAGATTATCATTTGTCATTACAATGATCCTAAATAATGATGCCTATTATCTAGGACTTGAATCCTGTAGAAAGCAACATAATGCCACATAATTTGTTTGCTGCCTGTTTTCAAGGACACTTACAGCTATTATACTGGAACCTTTAGGGTAAGAGAAAGATTATTGTCTTTTTGGTACTGAGCATGAATTTGAGAACAAAATGATGACTTTATTACCTATGGAGACAGGAAGAAGGAATGGAACTAAGGCATCATAGGTTGGGTCCTTCCTGGAGGACTGAGGCCTGAGCAGCATTTACTGAGATAGCAGGTCTCCTGCTATTACCTTGGTTCATGATTTTCTCTGGTCAGTGAATCTGATTGATTTAGGAAATGCTAGTTATTTTACAGGTTTGTTAGACTTGTTTAGTTTCCTGTGCGATAGCCCAATTCTGTTTCTCAGGCCTTTGTCTTCTGCTGTTTTTAGAAGACTTGGAATCTTGGTGTTGGAGGGGAAGGGGGCAGCACTGGAAGAAATAATTTCATTGGGCTTTCGGCTATAGAGAAAAATTTTGGCTTCACCAGGTGTAACTCAGTAATGATTATGAAAAACCTGATATCCAATACCGTCTTTCCTCCCCTTCCCCCCTGGAATAAAGGGAGTGCTGTGATGTTCTCCTCAAGAGAAGACTTTCAAGATTATTACTGCGTGTAGTAGTTTAAAAGCACGGGAATTGAAGGTAAATAGCCCTTGGCTGGAATCCTGGACATGTCCCTGTGGTGTTGGGAAAAGTTAAGATCTAGTCTTCTCAACTGTAAAATGTAGATTTGTAAAATGCAAAAGCATGGGTTGTTGTAAGAATTAAATGATGTATACAAAGCACTTTGCACAGTGTCTGGTGTTTGTTAGTTAGCAATCTGTAAGTGGTAACTTTTAGTATTGAGGTGCATTAATTTTGTTTTTATCAGGCCATATTTGCATTACTATGTATACAACCTGGTGGAGCTAGAGTTTTGGAAATACACACACACTCCTCTCTCTCTCTCTCTCTCTCTCTCTCTCTCTCTCTCTCTCTGTCTCTCTCTGTCTCTGTCTCTTCCTGGAGCTAGAGTTTTGGAAATACACCCTCCTATCCTCTCTCTCTCTCTCTCTCTCTCTCTCTCTCTGTCTCTGTCTCTGTCTCTGCCTCTTCCTCCCACCCGTCACCTCTCAGAGTATTCACAAACCTCCAGATGTGGAATAGGGAAAAAAGAAAGGAAATATTGTGGTTTGATATTTTTTTCTTTTTTTTTAAACTCTCACCTCTTGAAAGCTACCCGTGTGTTAGGGAGTTTTTCTTAACCTATCAAGTTGTTATTAGTGTGTATTAGTGTGATGGGCCTCTCTTCCCTAGCAGGAATGCCTGGCCCTTGCTGCCTATCCAGTTTAAATGCTTGTGTGCTAATGCTGCAGATCTGCTGCTTCAGCCAGGCCTACACCCTCCTTATCATGCTTGTACCATGGATTTAGTTCTTTCCAATGCTTTACTCCTGGTGTTCCCCAAAGCTGGGGTATATCTTCCTTCCCTAGCCGCCTACCTTGGTCCTACCTAAGACTTTTTTTTACCTAGCCTAGGTATTCACCCCAGCTGCCTCTGGATGCCTGTCTTTTTTTGCTGGCTGTGTTAACTTTTTTGGGCCCATAACCTCAATATTTTACTATTTATTTCATTTGTATCTACTTTCTATTGTTAGATAATTAGTTATTTAGGGGCAGAGTTTAGGCCTTAGGTTTATTTTGTATCCAGTCGAGTACTCTTAAATCTGAACATGGCAACACTGGGTACTGGAGAATAAATTAACTGAATGAATATTACACTAAATCAGTACTAATTAAAACTCACTGGGCAGGCGGGAGAGACCAGACAGATTTGAGATATACAGACCTCCCTTATTTATCTCCATTCCAATAATATAATAGATCTATGTTTGAGGACTTCACCTAGCTTATTACAATATTGAATCTTAGAGAGTTTCAGTAAGATTGAGAAATAACAAAATCCAAAGCAAAGTAGAACATCTTTCAGAAAGCCACATGAATCTCTATTGATTGGATTATATCATTAGCATCTGGTACCACTGATCTCAAAAGCAGAGATATAAGGTGTATCTTAACTGTATAAAGGAACGCTAAACCATTTAAATGCTATACTCTAAAGATGGAGATTAGATCAAGTGTCAAAAACTCAGATATTACTGAAATTCATCTTTAAGCAAGAATACATTCATTTTCTAGTTATGATTGGCATTGGTCTGCAGTAAATTAGGACAGTGATTTTCGACTTGTATTTGGGGTAGTGAGCATGGGGACAGGTCACAAATAGTAAGGGAATACTTAATTTGAAAATGCATAGATTGGCTTCAGGTCTAGCCAGAAAAGGAGAGAACCTCAAAGAGGATGGGGATTGGTTGCATACTGTCTAAAGAGGTACATTGTAGACTTAAGGGGGTTGGGTATGGAGAAGACATGAGATTTTCATATTTATCAAAGAGGATATGGTTTTTAAAAGGCTGATAAATACAACACTAAGCAGCGGTTATAAAATGGGTCTAGAGAGGTGGTGCCTAAAGTTGAGTACTGTATGTACCTCAGGGAACAAACATATTTCTTCCTGTTATTGCTAGTTTCAGAGAGGAGGATTGAAAAGAGGGATCAACAACAAATTCTGTGAGGTGGTTTGCTGTGAGCTCCATAATGTTTTTGAAAGGTCAGCTCTAGGTGGCTCTCAGGCTGATGGTGAGAATTTCCTTGAAAAAGTTAATTTTAGATAATATAGATTTCCTCAGAAGATGAAGTATTTCTTTCTTTTTTGAAATCACAGTGTTAGAATCAGTATAACATCAAACGGGTTATTTAAGTGGCTGTCTACTCACCCAGCAATTATGGGGTGATTTTTAAGGTGATATGACAGAGTGTTGTCCACGTCTGCCATCAAATCCTGCTTCTAGAGTTAGCTCACAGCACACAAATGAACCAGGTAAGGGAATTAGATTACCTGGTCTCCTTCTCAATGATCTTGGATACATCACTTCCTCTCTCTGGGCTTGTCTTATATAAATAAGGAGATCTACGGGTGATCTTGAAGGTCTCTTCTTGTGCAAACATGGTTTTTAAGCTCTCAGGCTTTTGTTGACACTGTTTGGGAGGGAGAAGGAGATAGGGTTGATGAGGCTGAAGTGTTATCCTATGTAGCTGGGATAAGACAATATAAAAAAAATAAACAGGATTTTGCTGTGTTGCCCGGGCTGGTCTCAAACATCTGGGTTTAAACAATCCTCCCACCTTGGCCTCCCAAAGTGCTGGGATTATAGGTGTGAGCCACTGTGCCCAGCCAAGACAACAGTTTTGAGGTGGATTGTTAACCTTGGCCTATGCATGATCCTCACGGGGAGGTATCATTATTACTGGAGGTGAAAGATTCCATTTCTTTCTTTCCACTTTCCTTCTTTTCATGTCTTTCCCTTCAACTTAGAAAAAACAGTATTAATTAGACGTTGCAGATGAGAGAAAGCTAGATTGGATCTTGGGCTACTGGCTTAAGTGACTGGGTTGATAATGGTGTCAATAAAAAGAAGAAACAATAGTGTTTGAGGGAAAGAGATGGGCTTCAGTTAGGTACTTTTTAATGATGGAAATCCAAGTATGGATGTAGTTCAGGATGCCGTTGGATAGGTCTGGCCTGCATTGGAGAGAAAAGTTTGAGTGGGAGTTGTCATAAAACCCCGTGTTAGCAATGAAAACTAAAATGGAGTGAGATCTCATAAGAAAACTGTGTGGAGGAAGAGAAGTATGCCTGGAATAAAATCCAGACTCCTTATGCTGACCTGCAAACCCCTGCAATAGCTTGTGTCTCTCTTCCCCCACAACCACTGTGCTTTTTAATCACAGTGATTCTTCTTCATCTTTTTTGAGCATAGAACATAGTTTCTTCTTTAGTGTCTAAGGTGTGGCTGGTGCCTTTGCCTGGAATATTCTTCCTTCTTTTCTTCCCTTGGTTGGCTTCTTGTTCAGAGCTCACTTAAATCTCATTTCAGAGAGGCCTTCCTTTACCGCCCAATGTAAGGAACCAATCCTGTTTTATTTCACTGTGTAGCATATATCAACAGATTTTCTTGCTTATTATTTATTTATCACTCCCACTCCCCTCACTAGAATTTCAGCTCCATGAGAATCTTTTTTTTTTTTTTTTTTTTTTTTACATCCCCCCCCCCTCTCTTGTTTTTTTTCTCCTTTCGATTTTTTTTTTTTTTTTTTTTTTTTTTCCTGCAACCTCTGCCTCCTGGGTTCAAGTGTTTCTCCTGCCTCAGCCTCCTACTTAGATGGACCTATAGGCATGCACCACCATGCCTGGCTAATTTTTGTGTTTTTAGTAGAGAAGAGGTTTCTACATGTTGGCCAGGCTGGCCTTGAACTCCTGATCTGAGGTGATCTACCCGCCTCAGCCTCCCAAAGTGCTGGGATTACAAGCGTGAGCCACCATGCCCGGCCTTTATGAGAATCTTGTCTGATTTGTTCATGGCTGGATCCCCAGCATCTAGAATAGTGTCTGGCACATCCGCAGAACTCAGTGAAAACCAGCTGAATGAAAAAGTAGGCAGAAAGAGGGATTGACAGTAGAATCAGGAGGATGTGAGGTGATGAAAATAAATCCTAAGTAAAATTAAAAGAAGAAGGGGCTGGGTGCCCTGGTGGCCCATGCCTATAATCCTAGCACCTTGAGAGGCCAAGGTGGGAGGATTGCTTGAGCCCAGGAGTTCAAGACTAGCCTGGGCAACATGGCAAGACACTGTCTCTAAAAAAAAAAAAAAAAAAAAGCCAGGCAAGGTGAAATGCACCTGTAGTCCGAGCTACTTAGGAGGCTGAGGTGGGAAGATCGCTTGAGCCTGGGAGGTCAAAGCTACAGTGAGCCGTGATCACACCACTGCACTGTAACCTGTGAGACAGAGTGAGACCCTGTCTCAAAGGCAGGCAGGCAGGTAGGTAGGTAGGTAAATAGATAGATAGATAAATAAATAAATTTAATTTTAGAATGGAGGGAATGGATATTTGGGGGTGTTAACTCATTACAGAGGTCAAGATAAGTGTTCATGGATTTGGAAATATGGAGATCATTTGTGAGCTTCATTGGCAGTTTCTGTGGAGCGGTGACTGAAGTCCCGGTGGCAGTGAAATGATGAGTGACTGGGAAAGGAAGTGGATGCTGAATCAGGGCAGAATTTGTTTTCTTTGTTAACAATAATTATTTATTAATAATAATATAATTTTTGTAATGATGGATGAGTCTTGAATATATGAGGCAGAGAAGAAGCAACCAAAGAGAGAAAGAGGTTGAAAATACAGTACTGGTGGATTATTGATGGAGTAACTCAAAGAAGGGATGGAGGTCTTGGGTGAGGTCATGAACTCAAGTAACAGAGTTGACCTTGGACAGGAGATAGAGTACTTCATTCACTGACCTGGAAGGACGGAGAGAAGGAATGAATATCAAGGAAGAGAATTTGATGAGGTTTGGGAAGTTGAGGGAGTTCTTGCTTCTATTTTCTTTTCTTTTTCTTTCTTTCTTTCTTTTTTTTTTTTTTTTTCGAGACGAGTCTCCCATTGTTGCCTGGGTTGGAGTGCAATGGCGCAATCTCGGCTCACTGCAACCTCTGCCTCCCCAGTTCAGACGATTCTACTGCCTCAGCCTCCCGAGTCGCTGGGATTACAGGTGCCTGTCACCATGCCCAGCTAATTTTTTGTATTTTTAGTAGAGATGGGGTTTCACTATGTTGACCAGGCTGGTCTCGAACTCCTGACCTTGTGATCCGCCCTCATTGGCCTCCTAAAGTGCTGGGATTACAAGTGTGAGCCACGGCACCTGGCTGCTTCTGTTTGTTATTGAATGCTGTGGATGGAGTTGAATCAGGGATTTATGAAAAGTGGAAAAGCATATGGAAGAGTTCCTTAGGTTTGTGGTGAGAAGAAATGACAAAGGATAGGTAGCAGAATGGCCTGGTCTTATGAAGCGCACATTTGAGACAACTCTTGTTGGAAAAGAGATTTTCCTGGCCCATGAAGGTATATCAGTTTTTAAAGTTTTACTATTTTGAAATATGTTATACATGTATTTTCTGTCTTCTGGAGCGTATACCACAGAGGCAGCATGACTCCTGAACTGAACCTGTTGAGTGACCTCACCACATACTGTTCTCTGACACATTGCTTCCCAGCTCTGTCCCCCAGGTTCCCTATGTGTAAAGGAGGACTAAATGGTGAAGTTACTTTCCAACTCTAACATCTTAATAGTTCTTTACTTTTTCGAATGTATTTTATTAGAATGTTACTGTTTAGTTGTAGATCTGTTAGGGTGTTTGCTTGATACAGATGAGACAGTTAGCTTGCTCCTGAATGAAATGACCCTGGGTTGCTCTGTTTTGAATTTCATGTTTGTGCTTTATGGTGGTTTCTGCTTCCTTATGAGACTGTTAGCTGTCACTGCTTGCTGCTATCCATGTGCCTTACTGAATTAGCACTGCTTCTCTAATTTGCTGCTTTTAATCTGCTGTGGACTGGATACTAGATGACTAAGCTTGTCAGAACTGTGTGTGACAACAGAGGCTCTTAGTGGAGTTTGAGGGTCTTGTCAGCAATCAAGATACATGGGTTGTATATCTCTTGTTGGCACAGAAACCGTTTTTAAATGTCTCATATTCTAGAAAGGTTGAGTTTGGAAGAGATAACAGCTTACCATTTGACACTTACTGTTAATGAAATGTGTTTATAACCATTTTTCTGAAGAGTTGAGTAGCAATGCTCATGGACCTAACTTATAGCTGTTTTCTTTTTTGCTTACAGTCCCTTCCCTTACTTTTCCAAACCTCCCTCCTCAGTCTCTGCCCCACATATTCTATGTAAGGCATTGTTCTAGGCACTGTTATAATATTGTTTCAGTTATTCCATTTCTATTTATGGAAGCCACAGAGAGTGTTCCAGGATTGTAATTCACTGTTCAGTGCTGGATGTGATTATATCTCTATAAGGCCCTGCTGGAGACTCCCAAAGGAAGTTTAGTGTTGGGGACTAGAAAATTTGAAGCAATGAAATGAATGCTGGTTCCATATACTGTGTAATCTTTGGTTGATATGGAAGAAAGCGATCAAGAAGTCTTAAAATTATTTTGGATATGCAAATTAATCCATTATCATAATGGAATGATTAGAAAATAAAGGCAGACAAAAAGAGAAAGTGTTACCCATTGTCCCATAGACTGGCATTGTTAATATTTTGATATTATATTACTCTTCAGGACTTTACATAAATAAGAATATATTCCACATCATCCTCTGTAATCTGCTTTCTCACTCAGCAATAGATCACAACTGTCTTTCTCTGTTAAAGGTCCTGTGTCATCAGTTTTGGCCCATTGTTTGTAGGTGTTGCAATTTACTTAACCAATTTCCTATTATTAGACATTTATGTTATTTTATAGATATTACAAAACAGCTGCAACGAATATTTTTTAAACCTTTGAGTACTTGTTCTATTACTTTTTTAGAATAAATTTCTGGATACGAAATGCTGGATCAAAAAATATGCTTATTTTACCTTTTGATGCAAATTACAAACTGGCCTCCAGAAAGATTAAACCTGTATATACTTCCATCTCGTTTATGTGGTTGGATGTGTTCCCTCCCTCCCTCCCTTTCTCCTTTTCTTGCTCCCTCCCTTCCTCTCTTTGTCTGCCTGCCCTCTTCCTTCCCTTCCTCCCTCTCTGTTTTTTATATTTATTTTATGGTGAATTTTTGTTTATGTTCCTTTGCTTATATTTCTGTTAGGGCATTTATCTCTTAATGATTTAATAGAAGTTCTTTACGTAATTAAGACATTAATCCTTTGTTATATACATTGCAGGGTTTTTGTTTTTTTTTTTCTACTTTATCATTTACCTTGTTAATGGTGGACTTTTTATAGATATTTTAAATTTTTGTGCTATCAAGCATGTCTCTCTTTTCCTTTATGATTTTTGTTGGCAGCCATCCTTGGAAAGGCCTGAGGAGAAAGGCACGTCCTCGATCACATAGTGTCTGAGTCTGAAGTTTATCTTTAAGCAGTATAGGAGCCATTCAGAGTTGTGGGGTTTAAAAAATATATTTTTTTCTTGTAGAGACAGGGTTTTGCTATGTTGCCCATGCTGGTCTCAAACTTCTGATCTCAAGCAGTCCGTGCACCTGGGCCTCCCAAAGTGCTTATAGGCGTGAGCCACAGCACCTAGCCCTCCATTCAGAGTTTTTCAGACGGGCTGGTGATATCAGAAAAGCAGTTTAGTTAGATTTGTGGAGGGTGACCAGAGGGAGCTGAGTCTGGAGGCAGGGCGTTTAGGAGGCTGTTGTCATGATCCAGGTTCAAGGCTGCGAGGGTCTGAGTGGCAGAGTGGTGATAGGAACAGAGAAGAGTGCAGACTAGGAATATTTTGGAGGTCATAACGTTAGGTCTTGATGCAGGCATCAAGATGTTAGGTTCAGAGTGAAGGAGAGGTGTGGAATCAAGAGTGATTCCAGGCTTTTGGTTTGAGTGCCTAACAGGGTGAGATGGAAGTGGCACCCACTGACCTGTGTACACAGCAAAGAGGGAAGGTTGCAAGAGGGAAGATACAGGCTCAATGAGGGAAGGCCACGTGTTCATAGTTGGTCATGATCAGTTTGTAATGTTCTTGGGGTGTGTTTTAGGCATCTGTTGCTGTGTAACAAAACCTTGTGGCCTAAACCAACAACAGCTTATAATTTCTCATGATTCTCTGGGTTGACTAAGGGCTCAGCTAGACTTCTACTAGGGCTTCCGTTCATCTCATTTGAGATCTGTCAAAATTGTCTTTACTCCTTTTTTTGGGGGGGGAGGAGGTTCTTACTCTGTTGCCCAGGCTGGAGTGCAGTGGCACAATCTCGGCCCCCTGCAACCTCCGCCTCCCAGGTTGAAGCAATTCTCCTGCCTCAGCTTCCTGAGCAACTGGGACTACAGGCATGTACCACCATGCCCAGCTAATCTTTTTTGTATTTTTAATAGAGACGGGGTTTCAGTATGTTGGCCAGGCTGGTCTCGAACTTTTGACCTCGGGTGATCCACCCACCTCAGCCTCTCAAAGTGCTGGTATTACAGGCATGAGCCACTGTGCCCAACCAAAATTGCCCTTACTCCTGCTACTCAGCTCTACTATATACTTGAATTCAGCACATCCCAACATGGACTAGTGTATCACCTAACACCATGCTTTCTCCTATAAGAAATACACATGTTAGAGAAAGACAGGAAGTACTATGAGTGTAAATACAGGCTCTGCTGTTTTTTACACCCTGGAGGATGCACCACATTGAAAGCTGGGCAGAGGGTATGCTGTTAAAAATTTTTATTTCATTAAAGTTGGCTAAGGGCTTTGGGGGAACTTGGGCAAATCATTTTGAGGAAAGATACCTGAGGAAGTTAAGTGTCATGACGTTGATTTGTTTGAAGCTGTCCATGCAGGGATACTTGTATTCAAGTTTGCAAATCACTAGTCAAGTGTCAGAAGCGTAGTGGGCTAAGAATGGAATTTAGGCTTAGCAACATTTAATGGGTAGTGTAGTAAGGAGAGCCCTTAAAGGTGGCAGAGAAGGAATATCCAGTGAGGGGAGGAGAATCAGTAGACTGTAGTGTCTCGCAGACATAGGATCCAACAAAGTTAAAAAGTTGGACGTAGAGAGGGTCAGATGTCCTAGACAGGTCAAGTAGGGTAAAGACTGGAAAGTGTCCTCTGTATTGGCCAGTGGAGTGGCATTGACCTCTGCAAGAGCATTCAGAAGAGTGATGGAAATGGAATTATAGATTACAGTGAGTTGGTGAGTGGGAGGACCAAGTGTAGACTATTTCTTCAAGAAATTTTCGTAAGAAAAGAAAGGGAGAGATCATAGATTGGGAGATGCTTGAGCATATCAATGCTGATGGGAAGGCACCAGGATAGAGAGAGGAGGTTGAGGAGAGATTGAAAACAAGAGTGAGGGCACTTCCTCATGGAGCAAGTTCCCAGAGGAGACAGGAGGAAATGGAGTCGTCTTCAACTTTTAAAATTGCAATTCCATTCTTTTAGATGATCAGGCCAAAAACCTCTTCTCATCCAGTTTATCAGAAAATCCTATTTGCTCTACATTCACAATACAGCCAAAGTCCAAACACTTCTTACTGCCTTTGCTGCTGTCTCTCTGGGCCAGCCAGTCATTGGCCTGGAAGATGGCAGCTCTTTCATCACTGGTCTCTCCACTGCTGCCTGAGCCTCCTCAGTCTACTCAGCACAGGAGCCAGAGTGACCCTTTAAAGTGCAGATCACCTCGTGTTAGTTACTCCTCTGCTCAGAACTGTCCAGTGATTCCCTGTCTCACTCAGAGTGAAACTGCAAATCCTGATGTGGCCTAGAAAGTGCTGTACTCTGCCCCGCCGTTTCCTCTCTGCTTTCTTATTTTACTCTTCTCTTGTTATTGCTCTCTATCCGTGCTGGCTTCCTTCCTGTGGTTTCTTAAAGCAGGGCAGATTCGCACCTCCCGGCTCAGGCCTCTTGTACTCGCTGTTCCCCCTGCCTGTGGAATGTGTCCCCTAGGTAGCTCCAAAGCTTGTTCTCCCTCACCTGTTTTGCTTAAATGTCACCTCCTGAGAGAGTCCTTCCCTGACCATTCTATTACAATTTGCAACCCCTCCCTCCCCCCAGCACTCCCTCCCTCTTCCCTGCCTCAGCTCTGCTATGTAAGTTGCTTCTTCGTGTATTATCTCTCCTCTGTGGAACTCAAGCTTTATGAGCTTTTCTGTTTTATTCACAGGCCTAGAACCACGGCTGTCATAGAGTAGGAACACAGTAAATGTTTGTTGACTAAATGGGTGGATGGATGAATGAGATCAAGGCTGAACCTTGGAAAAGAAGAAGGAAATTCCACACTCTGAGACAGGAGATGAGTGAATCTGTATGGTTATAGATATGTTTGTAGTGGGAAGCCTTGGGGGTGGGATGGGAATTGAAGGCAGTCATAACAGATACCCTCAATTTTCTGGAATAGGAGGCAAGGTTGTCTGCTGAGGACAGTGGTAAGTATGGGGCTGAGGATAGTACTGAGGGTTGGGTTAGTCATCGAGAGGAGTGGGAGAGGGAGCTAACCAAGGACAAGGAAGGGACCCAGGCCAGGATGAACACCGTGAGGCAGTCTTGCAAGGCTGTGTGATTTGGGGTTAGGAACAGAGCAGGGTGATTTAGCATTGATCCAAGGTTGGATAGGTGTGAGGGGAGGCTTGGGGTGCACAGAAATCAAAGGAGCGGTGTAAATGGTCGACCATGGGGCCAGAATGTCGAGACAGGCCTGTGTCTAAGCAGGGAGTTGATTGGTTGGTTGAAAGAAAATGGAAAAGTCAGAGCATGGAGGACTGGATGGTCAGGCCAGAATGAAGGCCTAAGAGAATAGAAGACTTGGAGGTTGTGTCAGAAAGGGGAAGATTGACATTTAAGATTGATGTTGACAAGGTCTAGGGGGTGGCTGTGGATATAGGTAATTGAGAGGATCAGAGGTCAGTGTAGTGAAGAAGTCTACAGGCTGCAGTTTAGGAATAAGTGGGTTTTGAGCCCACCCAGAAAGATGATAGGAGTTGCAGTGGAGAGAAGCCAGGATGCTACAGGCGTCAGTGAATATTAGACACTGAGCCAGAGGGGGGAAGTACAAAGGCAAGGCAGGGTGGAAGCCAGTGTAGCGACATGGCATGAGCTCAAAGGAGCAGGAGTTTTTACATGAGGGTGGAGGAGTGATGGTTTGGAGTCAACTCAGGAGAGCAAGGAAAATTCTGACCTCTTGCCCTGAGCTACTGGGGTGTAGGAAAATATGGCATCAGAGAGCTAGTGATGCACGTGATGTTGGCTGGTGCAGAAGCAGGACCGAGCAAGTCGGGTGATTTATCCTTTGGCTCGATTGGGGAGCTAAGTTGTGTTTATTGTTAGGTATTTATAATTTATGGCATTTATTTGGCAGCTTAATTTCCTCTTATTAAAGGGAACCAATTTTTTTACATGTATTTTACTCATATATTAATATATTGAGTATTATGTATTTATATATCTACTTATATTTAATCTTATGTATCTATGAATTCTTTTTTCTCCTTTGGGTCTTGGCTTTGAGACAAAAAAGGCCTTGCATGGTCACTGTAGAGGTATCTTCAGGACCTGGTTTGGAATTTGCCATTTGTATTTTATTGCTGGGAGCTCCTGTTCACCTTTCACTTTTATGCCCTCCTGGTCAGGTTGGTTGCCTCATGGTTCTTTTTTATCACTAGATGAATGATTAATTCTTAGTGAAGACCTTTACCTCAGAGGTTGCTGAATGATGGAGGACCACTTCCCTGAATCTTTGCTCTGCGGCCTCTAGGTAAAGGAGGAAGTATGACTCTGTCAGCCAAAAAGCCTAATCTTTGAGTTGGAAATGGTTTATTCCTTGTATATTCTTTCTAGATGTTCACAAACCAAAATGGTTAACAGAGGCATCTCCATTAAATGTTACCTCCTCTGTACCCCTAATGCTTTCAGCTCTTCGCTTTGCCCCTTCACAGGTGCAAGTATAGCATGCTGCTGGGAATATCTGTTGACTTCTTTTACATGTGATTAGTTGTTCCTGATTTATTAGTTGTTCCTGATACATACTCTTATACAATTGAGCATGTGGCACATGCCTCTTTAGGATTTGTTGCATCTTAATAATGATTTATTTATCTGTCTTCTAAGCTGTTCCCCCTTCATCCCTGACCCAACTTGGACTTCTTGAGGGCATGGTTAGGTTCTCACTCATCTTTTTATATGCTGTTAATAAGTAGGTATTTAGAAAGTACGTATTAAATTAATGCGTTAAACTTTGAATTCAAACAGCCTAACTCACACATCTTGCAAAGGAGAAAGCTATGCCCAGAGGATTAAATGGCCTGTCCAAAGCTACACAGGTAGGTTCAAATGGAATTAGAATCTGTTTCTCGTCTCAAGCTTTCAGGGTTTTCTGAAAGATTAATGTCAAAGCAACTAGACATGAATTGATTGTGTTCCTCAAAGTTAGGGATAACGAAATTCCTTAAAAATTCACTTATATCTTGTAGGGATAGGAGCTTTCAATCTTTCATTTCCCCTGTTATCCTGTTTGGGGGTGGTGTGATGGTTTGGAATTTTGTTGTTCTTGATTGAGATTAGAGAATGAGGGCCTAGGCACAGGGAGGCTCTGTTCTACTTGTCAAACTGGTAGGTTTGCTTTTTCCTTGACCTATACCTTCAGGACATCCTCTGTCTTGTGGGGCTCGTGGAGCTGTTACTATGCACTGGGGATAGGATGAGGGGCCCTGGACAATCTGTGGCCTGGCAAGTGGCACAGGCAGAAAGCAGCATGTCCAGGTCCCTCATGGGTGGCTTGGGGAACATGGGGTTAGCAAAGGACATTATAACCAGGTGCCGGAAGTTCATAGATAGGTCATTTGTGGCAGGTAGGATTGGCAGGAAATAGTGAGTCACACTGGCTGGTATACAAGAGATTGAAAGAGAACAAATTCTTGGTAATTGTTAGAGAGCCCCTTTTCCATTTAGACCAGTAGGTCTCAACTGTGGCTTTTTGCCCCCCAGGAGATACTTGGCAATATCTAGAGACATTTTTGATTGTCACACCTAGGGGAGGGCTATTACAGGCATCAAAAGAATGGAGGTCAGGGATGCAGCTGAATAACCTGTAGTGCACGGGATGGGGATGGTCCTCACAACAGGGAATTTTGCAATCCAGAGTCATAAGTGTCCAGGCTGGGAATCCCTGACTTACACCCTGGTCCCACCAGCAGTACTCTGGTGATTACTTAAGTCATAAAAAAAAATTGTTTTTTTATGTATACTTTACTTTGAACATTATTGTTAAATGGAAAAATCAGGTTTATTTCACTTTTTTCTTTTCATTCTTTTTTAAAAATGGAGGCAAAATTCTCCTAACATAATTAACCATTTTAAAATGAACAGTTTAGTGGCATTTAGTACATTAACAATGTTGTGCAGCTGGGTATGGTGGCTGGTGGCTGTGATCTCAGCTACTCAAGAGGCTAAGGTGGGAGGATCACTTGAGTCCAGAAGTTTGAGACTGGCCTGGAGAACAGCAAGACTTCATCTCTAAAACAAAACCAAAAACCAGAACCAAAAATAATGTGCAACCACTACCCCTATCTAGTTCCAAAACATTTTCACCCGAAAAGGAAGCTGGTACCCACTAATGAGTTTTTGGTACAGACAGGGTTTTGCTGTGTTGCCCAGGCTGGTCTCGAACTCCTGAGCTCAAGTGATTTGCCTGCCTTGACCTCCCAAAGTGCTAGGATTACAGATGTGAGCTACCACGCCCAGTCATTATGTTTAGTTTTAACATAAAATTTACCATTTTAGTATTTAACCTTTGATATAGACTGGTCATTCCACAAACACATTATACAGTCCTGTTGAAAGCACTGCATAAATTATGATGAGCAAAACAGGTTTAGGCCCTTTTCTCCTAGAGCTTACAGTCTAGTGGAGAAGACAGACATTGAACTCCCACTGATAAGTTTTTAAGTCCCAGAAGTGAAGTTAGCTGTGAAAGTATAGGACTTGAAGCCAGTGCAGTAGGGTTGACTGTCACAATTTCTTGGTTTCCACTTTCTTTGTGTAATGAGTATAGTTTATTTAATATAAGAGCAAATTCATAGCCAAAAAGAAACAAGGAAGAAAGAAATGAAAATAAATGAAGAGAAAGCAAGACCCAGGAGTGAGGAGGAGGGAGGACTGGGGAGGTCCTCCTGGGAAATCCTGTGTTTCAGGTTCCTCTAGAAACTCCCCAGGCCGGTTTTTAAAACATCTTCCACTGTGGTCTGTCTTTATCTTTTGAGCCATATAGATGGGAGTGGTATTTCCATTTGGTTAAATGGTACTGGGTTCAAAAGCAAAATAACATACCCTGCCTCCCATCATCTGTGTCTCTCGTAAGCATCAGATTCCAACAGACATGAGGTCAGCTGAGTGCACAGCAGGACTGAACTATTCTGGCCTGTGGGGCTTCTCCGTTAAGTCCTGAGAAGTGGCTAAGCTAAGGTCAAAGTCCACATGAAAAGCACAGCACCAGTGGGCATGCAGTTTTCTTGGTAGACTATGTAAGTGAAGACCCTGGAAGAAAGGTTTTTGATGGTGCCCTTGAGGAAAGAGGACAGCAAGGTGTTTTGTTTTTTTCCTTGTGGTTGGGGTCATATTAATTTCTTAGGACCACAGTAACAAATGACCACAAACTAGGTAACTTACAACAGTGGAAATTAATGAATCTTGTCAAAATTCTGGAGGCCAGAAGTGGGAAATCAAAGTGTTGACAGGGCTGTGCTCCCTTGAAGGCTCCAGGGTAGAATCATTCTTGTCTCTTCCGGCTTCTCGTGGCTCCAGGCATTCCTTGGTTTGTGGCTTCTTCACTCCAGTCCCGGTGTGTTTTTGCATGACCTTCTCCTCTTCTGTGTGTCTCTCCTCTAAGTGTCTCTTCTAAGGACACTTGTCCTTAGAAGATTTAGGGCCTACCGAGATAATCCAGGATGACCCCCATCTTGAGATCTTTAAATTAATTACACCTACAAAGACTCTTTTTCTATATAAGGTCTCATATACAGGTTTCTGTGCTTAGGACATGGACTTTTCTTTTGCGGAAGCACCATTTAACCTACCAGCGTGCTGAAGGAGACAGGATATTGGGAGCAAAGGTTTTTGTTTTGTTTTCCTGATTGGGAGAGAAGGAAGCAAAACACCGTGGAGAATGGTATGACTAAATCCCTCACCTGGCCCCTGCACTGTTGCCGCCACCCTGGGGAAGTTCTTAGCTGGAAATGCCAGCTCCACAGGGCAGGAATGGAATGGCCTGACTGGGCTGGCTTCATGAGAGAGTTTACTAGACGACTCCTTCCCGCTATTACACCTGTCCCTGCGTGACTCCGCGTCTGCCTTTCTTCCAGGATTCATTTCTCTTCCCTTTTTCCTTCCTTGCCTTTGTTTTCAGCCTGTTTTCTCGCCAGTATTTTATGTCTCTTTGGTATTTCTCTTTCCTCATCATGGATAGTACATGACACAGAAGTAGGCATTTTAGTAATTTTAACCTTTATTAACGATTTTTTTGTTGCTTGTCTTCTGAGCTGACTCATCTGATAATGGTACTCAAAAGGAAAACTATTTCCACTACTCACATTTCTGACACCAAATCTGAGTTTTTTTCCACACTAACAACCAGTTCTTTAACTTCCTAGACACCGTCTGGGTGTCCTGCTATTCAAAGTAATTCTGACACTATTTGGAGTTAGCTTCAGATTCTACAGTTTAAGGGCTCAGTCCCCACTGAAGTGACTGCCCCCACTTCAGATGCCAATTGCAAGTCTCAGTCCTCTGGTACCAACTAGGCTACAAACTGGGGGTTCCCATGACCCCTTCCTCCTGTTTGATCATTCACAACAGTGGCTCACACCACTCAGGGAAATAATTTATTTTTATCAGTTTACTGAAAAGGATACAATTGAACAACCAGATGAAGAGCTTACATAGGACGAGAGATAAGGGAAGGGGCACGGAGCTTCCTTCCCCTCTCTGGGCATGCCGCCCTCCACATACAAGGTACCTCCATATACTGAGCTGTCTAGAAGCTCTTTAAACCCCCTTGTTTATGGTTTTTATGGAAGCTTTATTACATAGGTATGATTGATTAAATCATTGGCCCTTGTTGATTAGTTCCATCTCTAGCTCTTTACCCTCCTCAGAGGCTAGGGGTAAGATTTAAGGTTCTAACCCTCTAATCACATGTTGAGTTCCCTGCCAGTCAGCTCCCATTCAGAAGCTACCCAGGAAGCCCAGACATTAGCCATTTCATTCACTTACAAAAAGACACTCTTCGCATTCTGGAAATTTCAAGAGTTTTAGAAGCTTTTGTGGTTAGGAAACAGGGACTAAGACCAAATATTAACAAAAGATGCTCCTATCACCCCTACTACTCAGGAAACTACTACAAGAGTTTTAGGTGCTCTGTGTCAGGAATCAGGGGCAGAGACCAAATATATATTTCTTATTGTGTTGCGGTGCTGTAGCTTGGAAGTGATTTCTCCTCTTCCTGGGGTCTTGATCATTGGCCTCAAGATTAGAGGTGTGATTCTAGGAGCTGTTGGGATTGCACAAAGTCTGTGCCTTCAGATGCTTGCATCTCATCTTCCTTGACGAGATGTCTGTCTTAAAGTGGGCCATTGGACTGGGAGGTGATGGGCCTCCTGAGACCTTGAATTACCCACTCACCCTGAATTTCCCTGGTCTCCCCAGATCAAGAGCTGAGGCCATTTCACATGGCTAAATTGCTTTGTTAAAATGCCGATTTCTTCTAAGGTCACAGACACTTCTAAAGGTTCAGAAGCCTCATCAACACTTCTCCAGATAATACTTTAGTAGAGTACACAGAGCCTTTGAAGGCTTTGACTAACTGGGAGATTGTCATTGACTTGCTTTCTATAAACTGGTTGATGTCTTCCATCTTGGTATGAATGTACCAGTTTTTCATTTTCCAAGGAATGGCCTGCCTCCTTAGATAACATTGAGACTTCCTTGATAAAACAGACAGCACATGGTTTAGAGTCGAATGGTCAAGGGGGCAAGGGCCATAGAGAATATACTAGAAAGAACTTTTATCATAAAATATCAAACAATGTGAAAACATTCTTCCCCTAGATAATGATTCAGAAATACAACTGTTTTCATTTTCTGGTGAAATGCCTAGAGCCAGCTGTGCCATTCTCATAGTCATCTTCATAATAGTAAGAGCTGACTTTTAGTGCTTATGGAGCAAGTGCCTGTTGCAATTATCTCATTTATCTCCACAGCCCTATTGTTACCTCATTTGACTTCTGAGAAAGTTTAAACTTTGTGGCAAGACAACTTGCCATAAAGTTGTCTACTAGGAGGTAGAAGGACTGCTGACTGTAAACCCAAGCCCTTTTTTAAAAGTTGTGGTAAAATACATAATATAAAATGGATCATTTTAATCATTTCTTAGTGTGCAGTTCTGCAGCATTAAATACATTCACATTATTGTGCACTCACGACCCACCATCCCTCTCCAGGACTTTTTCACCATCCCAACTGAAACTCTATACCCATTAAACACTAACTCCCCATTCCCCTTCTCCTGCCAGCCCCTGGCAGCCACGATTCTACTTTCTGTCCCTATGAATTTGCCTACTCTAGATACCTCATCTAAAATGGAATATAGAGTATTTCGCCTTTCACGAGTGACTTATTTCACTTACTATAGTGTCTTCAAAGTTCATCTGTGTTATAGTGAATGTCAAAATGTTCTTCCCTTTTAAGGCTGAATAATATTCCATTGCATGTTTATACCACAATTTCCTTATCCATTCATCTATTGATGGATGCCTGGATTACTTCTACCTTCTGGCTATTGTGAGAAATGTTGCTCTAAGCATGGGCATAAGTATATCTCTTCAAGACCCTGCATTCAGTTCTTTTGAGTATTGTATTGGGGTTCTCCAGAGGGACAGAACCAATAAGGTGTATATGTATATAAAGGGAAGTGTATAAGGGAGAATTGGCTCATACAATTATAAGGCAAAGTCCCATGATAGGCCATCTGCAAGCTCGGGGAGAGAGAAGCCAATAGTGGCTCAGTCCAAGCCCGAAAGCCTGAAAACCAGGGAAGTTGACAATGCAGCCCCCAGTCTGAGGCCAAAGGCCTAAAAGGCCCTGGGGAGCCACTGGTGCAAGTCCCAAAGTCCAAAAGCAGAAGAATCTGGAGTCTGATGCCCAAGGGCAGGAGGAGAGGGAGCAAAGTGGCCTGCATGGGAAAAGAGAGAGAGTGCCAGAAGACTCCCCAAGCTGTTTATTCCCCTTCGTCTGCCTGATTTGTTCTAGTCACGCTGGCAGCCAGTTGGATGGTGCCCACTCACATTGAGGCTGGGTCTTCCCCTCATAGTCTGCCAACTCAAATGTCAATCTCTGGCAACACCCTCATAGACACACCCAGAAATAGTGCTTCACTGGCCATCTAGGCATCCCTTAATTCAGTCAAGTTGATACCTAATATTAACCACAACAAGTAAATACCCAGAAATGGAACTGCTGGATCATAAGGTAATTCAGTGCTCAGTTTTTTTAGGAATTGGCATACCATTTTCCACAGCAGCTGCACCATATTACATTCCCATCAGCAATGCATAAGGGTTCCAATTATTCCACATCCTCACCAAAACTTGTTATTTTCTGCTGTTTTTTTTTTTTTAATAATAGCCATCCTAGTGGGTTTGAAGTGATAGTCTCATTGTTGTTTGATTTACATTTCCCTAATGACTAATAATGTTGAGCATCTTCTCCTATGCTTATTATTAGCAATTTGTATATCTCATTTGTATATCTTATATGGAGAAATGTCTATTAATAGTCCATTGTTCATTTTTCTAATAGGGCTGTTATTGAATTTTAGGAATTTTTAGCATTTTCTGGATGTTAACTCCTTATCAGATGTATGATTTATAAATACAGTATTTTCTTCCATTTCATGGATTGCCTTTGTACTCTTTTGCTAGTTGTCCTTTGATACTCAAAAGTATTTAATTTTTGCTATAGTTTCATTTGCATATTTTTGCATTTGTTGCCTGTGCTTTGGTATCCTATCCAAGAAGTCATTGCCAAATTCAGTGTCATGAAGATTTTCCCATATGTTTTCTTCTGAGGGTTTTGTAGTTTTAGCTTTTATGTTTACATATTTGATACATTTTGAGTGAATTTTTGTATAGTCATAAGGTAAGAAGGGGTCCTCCTTTTTTTGCATGTGGTATCCAGTTTTCCCAGCTCCATTTATTGAAGAGATTATTGTTTCCCCCCTGAATGGTCTTGGCACTTTCGCTGAAAAACCATTCGACAATATATGTGAGGGTGTATTTCTGAGTTCTCTATTTTATTCTATGTCTGTCTTTATGCCAGTACCACACTGTTTTGATTACTGTAGTTTTGTGGTAAGTTTTGAAATCAGAAGGTATGTGACCTCTAATTTTGTTCTTTTCCTAATTGTTTTGGTTATTCAGAGTCCCTTGAGATTTCATATGGATTTTAGGTTGGATTTTTTATTTTACTGGGATTTTATTTTGTTTTGAGATTGAGTCTCACTCTGTCACCCAGAATGGGGTGTTGTGGCATGATCTTGGCTAACTGCAACCTCCACCTCCCAGGTTCAGGTGATTCTCCCACCTCAGCCTCCTGAGTAGCTAGGACAACAGGCACCCGCCACCATGCCCAGCTATGGGGTTTCACTATGTTGGCCAGGCTGGTCTTGAACTCTGACCTCAAGTGATCCATCTGCCTTGGCCTTCCAAAGTGCTGGGGTTATAGACATGAGCCACTGTGCCTGGCCTGTTTTATTGGGTTGGCATTGAATTTGTAGATTGCTTTGGGAAGTATTGCTATCCTAACAATAAGTCTTCCATTCCACATACACACAGGATGTTTCCTTTTATGTGTGTCTTCTCTAATTTCTATCAGCATTGTTTTGTCATTTTCAGTGCACATGTCTTTCATCTCCTTAAATAAGTTTATTCTTGATTATTTTATTGTTTTTGATGCTGTTGTAAATGAAATGGATTAATTTCCCTTTCATCTTGTTCATTGTCAGTGTATAAAAATGTAACTGATTTTTGTGTGTTGATTTTGTATCCTGCAACTTTGCTGAATTTATTATTTCTAAGAGGGTTTTTTGCTAAGCTCAAGCTTTTAATTTGCCACGCTTTTTCTCTGTCCTGTACTGTTAAAATTAATCTCTACCTCATTCTTATCTTCTGAGTTCTTGAGGAATTTGTTTTGCTTTTCCATTTTGATTGTATAGTCTTCAATTTACTGTTCCTTCCTTCCATTACTATTTAAATCAGCATTCAATGTTTTAATTTCCATTCAGTCTTTTCTATTTCAGAAATCCCTTTTTAAAAACGACTTACTTAAGTATCATAGTTATACTGACTCCTTAAATCTTATTCTGAACATAGTTTTACAGCCATCACCATAATCTCATGGGAGATGAATTCTTAGAGAGATAATTGCGAGTCTCTGTCTTCTTCATATTCAAATGAAGGAACAAGGGGAAATTTTAGGTTGGCTGAATTTACACTGACTGCCAGTGCCAGACCCAGCCCTTCAGTGCTACTCCCTCTGCCAAGCTTTTGGCCTGGGCAAGGAGCTGGGTGGGTGAATGTCTGCTCAAGGATCTGAGGAAGGCTGTTGGTGTGGGCTTTGCCTTGTGTTATAGCTCTGTGCCTGCTGCCCTAGTCTTCTTATGTGTCCTGCAGGTGCTGCCTGCATTTATTGCCAGGATACATTGCTTCTTAGATAGCTAGCTGGGCCTTCTTTGGTCCTGTTCCATCTTGACTATATCTAGCAGATATTCCTCAAAATTCTAGGCAGGTGGGATGGCATCCTTCCTGGTTTCCAACTCAAATGCAGGTTTTTCTCTATTTTTGTTTTCCTAGAGTTTATTTTAAAAGGACCTGGGGGCAGGAGACATCTGTTCCCCTGTTGCCATTGTACCAAAATGTCCTTTATGACAGTTCTTTGGACCAACTCCACCTGATGAGATTACCAGGCTCCTCCCCCTCCCTGCTGTAGCACATGTGACTGCTCACAGCAAGCTGAGTGGTCATGGCTGATCTCGATCTAGTCTGCCCACACCCTGGATGATCTAACCACTGGCCTGATTGATTGGGGCAGAGAAGAGAGAGCTTTTCCTGTATCATTACTTCATGATTCAAGGAAAAATCTATTTTAAAAAATTACTGAGTTAAAAATAGGTTGGCTTATTATACTTGTAATCTAGAAGGCTTTGATGATATATTCCCACCTCTTGATGGCCGTGTTTAATAGATTTTGCATCCTGGTAGCTAGCAGTAGTTGTTAACTGTATTTGATAAGTTATTTTATTCCAGAGTACCATTTTGGGGGCTTGTGGGAGTCAGAGAGAGTAACCAAATACTCATGGTAACGAAAGGTAGAAGAGATAAAGCGTTAAAGCACATCAGAAATCAAGGCACAGTCTTTCCTGTTTCTTGCAAGGCCATACAATGACTCCTCCTCCTATCTCTACCTTACTGAGCTCATTTTCTAGTAGTCACCTGCTGTACCCTTCTTTTTAGTCCATGAGTATGCCAGGTGTGCTCCTGCCTGTCCTTCCCTCTCCCTGGAGCACTCTTCCTCCAAATAGCCCCATGCTATGCCTTCTCATCTCCTTCACAATTTTGTTTATATGCCACCTTCTCGGGGAACCCTTTTCTGACCCTTGATTTAAAATTCTTCACCCTCTTTTCCCACTTAAGACTCCTTGTCAAACCTTCTTGCTTCATTTTTCTCCACAGCACTTATCACAATCTAACGTTTTTTTTGAGACAAGGCTGGAGTTCAGTGGTGCGATCTCGGCTCACTGCAACCTTTGCCTCTTGGGCTCAAGCCATCCTCCCACCTCAGCTTCCCAAGTAGCTGGGACTACAGGCACACACCACCATGCCTGGCTATTTTTTTGTGATTTTTGTAGAGATAGGATTTCGCCTGATTGGCCAGGCTGATTGATCTTGAACTTGTGAGTTCAAGCATTCCTCCCACTTAGGTCTCCCAAAGTGTTGGGATTATAGGTGTGAGCCACCACACCCAGCCTCTAACCTACTTTTAAATTAATGTATTTATTTTATGGCCTGTCTTCCTGCTTGAGTGCAAGCTCCTTGAGGGCAGAGATTTGTGTCAGTTTTGTTTAGTGCTGTATCCCAGCGGCTAGAGAGGTGCTTGACATGCAGTAGTCACTTTGTAAGCAATATTGAATGATCAATGATTGGTGCCTTCTAGTGTCCTTCCACGGCAGCAGGATGATGTATGTCTGTTCCAGATCACTGAGTCTTAAAATGTTTTTAAGTGACCTGCAGATTTTTATCATTCATTCATTCATTCATTCATTCATTCAAGAAGTTGCTGTGTGTATCCTCAGTGAGCCAGACATTGAGGTACTAGTCTATAAGTCTCATCAGGACGTATTTATCTTTGCATGTCCAGCACTAAGTGCAGTGCGTGACAGATAGTACAGGAGAAGGATTTGTGAAAGTCTGGAATCAAACTGCTGAGATCTTGTGAAGACAAAAGTGAATGATATACATCCCTATGTTCAATTGGATCATGCTCAAGTGGGGAAGACATGGACAGACAATAATCTTGTGACTCAAGTGCTATAAGAGAGGGATTACAGAGATGGGAAAAAACAGTTGCTTGAGGGATGGTAGAGATCAGGAAGCAGCTGTTTGTAAATACGACATTGATGCTTAGCCTTAAAGATGGTTCTTCTGAGTGAAAAGCAAGGAGAGAGATTAGGCATAGGAACGCGAGGAAAGATAACAAAGGCAGGAAAGTGCAAAGTGTGTTCCTAGGACAGCGAGTTGTCCTGAGTGGCTGGAATAATGAGTTCATAGGGGTGGAGGGGAGGAATGATCTGAACAGTAGCTCTTGATCACATCCTGAAGGCCTTGAATGCCACAGATGAGGTCTGTGAACTTTCTTCTGTAGGCAGTGGGACACTGATAAAAGTGTCTGCAGAAAAGATGGAAAACATATTAGTGGTTGGCAGGAATTAGGGGCAGAGTGGGAGGGGGGAAGGTAGGGGAAGAGAATGACTGTAAAGAAGCAGCATAAGGGTCCTTTGTGATGATGGAAAGTTCTGTAGCTTGACTGTGGTTGTGGTTACACAAAGCTTTTGTGGTTACACAAAATTTATAACGTGTGGTTACACGTTATAAATTTACATACAACTACACATACATATGCATATGAGTGCACATAAAACTGGTATGAAACATCCTCAGCATGTTTTTAAAGTCTCTGCCTCAGCCTGGAGGTAAATAAGTAAATAAGGTCTATGGATTATGTCAATATCAGTTTCCTGGTTTTGACATCGTACCATAGTTATGTCAGATGTCACCATTGGGGGAAACTGGATGAAGGGTACATGGGTCTTCTCTGCACTGTTTTCACAACTTCCTGTGAATCTATACTTAATTCAAAATAAAAAGTTAGAAACAAATGCATAAGAAGGAAAAGGCAGAGCAAAGAGAATGGTTAGAGTTTTCACTAATTTAACACTATATCATTGTGAAATGCTATGTTCAGATACCATGTAAGATGCTTAGGAAGCATCTTTTTCAGAAGTTACAAAACACGGTGCTTACCCTTGAGAAATTTGTTGTTGAATGGAGGTGGGATGGCATCTGTTTCAACATACTGTACTTCAACAATTTGCGTAGTGATCATTCTGTGCGCTGGCTTTTAATAGTAAAGGTAGGTACACAGCAATGTGAGAGCAAGGAAAAGGGGGACAAACTGCTGGGGTGGGGAAGGCTTCATAGTGACACAAGGACTGGGCTGACTCCTAGGGAAGAGTGGGAGTTTGTTTGGCACATGCTGGGGCTCTGTAAAAGCCCAGGTGAGACATAAGGCTGAAATTAGTGGTAGGAGGAATTGAGAGTAGGGAATGGATTCAAGAGCATTTTGGAGAAGCATTGATGCAAATGCTGAAGTACTGTGTGTTGAGACAGAGAAGGAAGAGTGTCAGGTGACTGAAGTTTTCAGCTTGACTGACTGAAAGCATGGTGACTCTATTAGCCAAAATTTAGAGTCTAGAAGGAGAAAGGTTTTGGCTAGGGTATGTTTAGTGTGAGGTGTCTGCGGGACTCTATGCAGAGAGGCAGGAGTGCAGTTGGGGGTGTGGTGGCACCTGGGAGAAGCAGCGCCAGAGCTAGAGATGTATTGGACCCTAAGGTGCAGCCCCACTGGACCGCTTGCCACTTCTCCAATCATCTTCAACATGTTTTTAAAGTCTCTGCCTCAGCTTGGAGTGTCCCTCTCTTCCTTCTCCATCTGTTGAAATCCCACCCCAGTGTCAGCTCGCATGTTCCTTCAGTGTCTACTTTAGAATAGAGGTAATGGTTTTGAACCTTGCTAGCTTGGGGATTTTTTCCGCTGATACTATGGTGGGGCAAGAAGATAAGAGGTGAGTTAGCAGTGTGCATTTGGAGGCATTGAGCCCTAGAGGAGGAGAGGAACAGTTGGAGAAGAGAAGCAGCATGAAAGCAACGAGACCACATGGAAGCTCCACTGCTCAGCCTCTGCAGAGCTGCCCACTCAGAATTAGACACGACCGGGAAAAGAAATAAGCCGTGAGCTAAATTGTAGAAGATCATGACAACATGAAAGATAAGCGTTCACTCTACCTCACCACAGAGTTCCATCTACTATGTAAAGCTGCCTGACATTGAATGGTGTCTGGGCAACCTAATTAATTTTTAATATTTGATTCTCTGGTGAGGTGGCTGGGCATTGAGGTGCATCAAAGGTAGCTTTCGTTATTATGAAGTTGGTCAAAATAATACCGGAGAGTCAGATTACTGCACCCTTAAGCTCTGATTGTTCTGAAGGGATGAGATCAGATTCTCTAACTAACCTGGTTTCAGACGGATCTTTGCCTTTTGCAGGGAAAGTTATTTGGAACTGGAGGTGATTATGCTTCCTCTTGGATTCTGTATCTCTTTTATTCAAAAATGCCTTATTTTCCAGCCACAGATAGAAAACGGCATCAGTGCATCAGGCTTCCAATTCTGTCTATGACTCAAATGATGTCTGACTTCTGAAAACCTGCCGCCAACTCCTGAAACACCAGAGAATTTAAACACAAATGTTCTCTAAATAATATGCGTCTTACATTATGTAGAGTCACCAAAGCAGATGATGATGATGATTTTAATTCTGCACAGTATCTCCTTAATTCTTTAATTTCCCCATCTTTTAAATTGTATACCTAAATGTTCTCTCTTAAAATCGTATTATTTTTTTTAACCCTCTTATCTTTCTAAACAGAGCCCTGTATAGCTGAGGATGGATAGTGTCTGAGTGGTGAGAACCTACATGTGAGGAGAGCTGCTCTGAAGTGACTCACATGTGGATTTCCAACCTTCTGGAGTGATGGCTGGTTAGGCAGGAGGGGGAAGATCGTGGAAAGGGAGGCGATAGCGTGGACTCCATTTTATCAGTAGTACGTTCTATGAGAGTCCGCAAGCTAACAAGAGGAATTGATGGAGGCAGGGCCTACCTTTTGTTGTCAGAATAGAGTTCTCTCTCTCTCTCCTCTGTTTCTTGCTTCGTGGCCCATGATCTACCTACCTATAAAGATGCTTTCACAAGCTGGAAAGACCCCACACTGACATGGACTGTGAGGAAACTCTATTCTACCCACTTCTGCCTTACTTGGAAATTTTTACAATAATCGTGGTTACTTCTATAATCAGAAGAGTTACAAATAGTCCCCTGGAAAAATAACATTTAAAAATCAGGAAAAGAATGTTCAAATATTGAAAATGCCTCTTTATTGAATTTCTAAGTCTGTTTTCACTTCCATAAGTGATAAATTATTTTAATGAATTTCTTGATATGTGTCCATCCCTCCATCCGTTCACTCTTACTTGTTTGAACCAACCTGATTTTGCCATGGTGTCTTATTCTTTTAATATGCTGCCTGGTTCAATTTACTAGTAATTTGTAAATGGGATAATACATAGTTTTGTTTTCTCCTGTACTGAATGCCAGAGTTTTGGTATTAGGGCTGTACTTAACTTGCTCTGTAAAATAAATGAGGAAGCCTTTCATGTTTTTCTGTTGCTGTTTAAAAATTTGAAATAATAAATATCATCATGTTTTGGTGAGCTTATTTTGTGTGAGGCACAATGATTGGAACCCAGATCTGCATAGGTCTGAAGTCTTTGCTTATCCCATTTGTCACTGCAGCCCCGCGTCAAAGAAGGAAGGCCAGCCTTGGAACCCTGAGTCTCTGTGGTCAGGAGTACCTCAGGGGGCTGGACTTTTCACTCATCTTGTCCTTTTTTTCCCTTAATTAAAAATTTCATTTTGAAATAATTTCAGTTACATAAACAGTAGAAAAGTGATACAAAAGATTCCCATATACTCCTCACCCAGATTCACCAATGGTTAATATTTTGCTACATTTGTTTTATCATTTCATCTTTATTAGCTTATATTTCCGAGTTATTTGAAAGTCAGCCACATAATATATAATAGCCCTTCACAATTACATATAGTATATAATATAAATATTTTAGTGTATATTTCATTAAAAAAACAAAAAAACAAAGCATAGATATCACAATCAGGATATTAACTTTGATATAGACTGTTATCTGATCTGTTTATTCAAATTTTACTGATTGTCCCAGTCATGCCCGTTATAGCAAAAGAAAAACATTTTCCCCCAGTCCACATTTAATCTAGGATCAAACATTGTATTTAGTTGTTATGTCTTTTAAATCTCTTTTAATCTGGAACAGCTCCTTAACCTTATGTTGTCTTTCATGACCTTGATATTTTTAGAGTACAGGCCAGTTAACAGAACTGTAGGATGTTCCTTCCTTTGAGTGAGTTTGTTGTTCCCTGTGCTTAGATATAAGGTATGTGTTTTTGGCGGGGATATGGCAATGATGTATCTTTCTTGGTGCATCTAAACAACAGGTACCTGATGCCTGCTTGTCCCATCACTGATAACCAACCTAAATCACCTAGTTAACTGGTATCTGCCAGGCTTCTCTACTGTCAAGTTACTATTTTTCACTTTGTAAGTATTTTGTGGGGTGATACTTTGTATATAAATCCTTTTCCTTATCAAAGTTTAATTTACTAATGTTAGTATCTATCCTGTCTTTTGAAGCAACAAGGTCGGATGTGCAAAGTGAATGCAGACTCTACCCCTTGGAGCTAAAATAAAGCCAAGAGAAAGTGAGCCATTCAGCCCACTTAGGCAGAGAAGCCACATTTTTTTTTTTTTCAACTCACTGCCTATGGTCTTTGAGTTTTGTCTTTGCACAGGTTAATTGAAATTTAGTCTTAACTCTTGCAAATAGTGATTGCCTGTAGCTTGTAACGTTTGGGCTCCTATTTAGTCACCCAGGGCCCAAGATAGGTCTAACCAGTTTATTCTGGTCATAAGTGCCCCTTGGGGCTTTGGCCTATGGCTCTGTTCTATCTTTGGCTCTTTGATCCTTTTTCTTTGCTTCTAAGATGCTGTCAGTTGGAGCCTTAGTAAATTGTCTCTGTGCTGAATCACCTACAAACAAGCTTCTGGCTACAGACTCATCAGACAACTCTCCACTGAGCTCAGTTACACAGCCTATGCTATCTATGCTAAGGCTGCAGTTGTATGAGTCACACGAGTAGTTTTTAAAATGTCAGAGAGTCCAGAACTGTGTATAATATGAGGAAATATTAAAAACACCCAGTGGTATACTCGGGCACACCTTAGCTATTGCGGGTTCTGTTCCAGACCACTGCAATAAAGCAAATATCACAGTAAATTGAGTCACACAATTTTTTGGTTTCCCAGTGCATATAAAAGTTATGTTGGGCTAGGCGCGGTGACTCATGCCTGTAATGCCAGCACTTTGGGAGGCCTAGGCGAGCAGATCAAGGTCAGGAGTTTGAGATCAGCCTGACCAACATGGTGAAACCCTGTCTCTACTAAAAATACAAAAATTAGCCAGGCATGGTGATGGGCACCTATAATCTCAGCTATTTGGGAGGCTGAGGCAGGAGAATCCGGGAGATGGAGGTTGCAGTGAGCTGAGGCCGTGCCACTGCATTCCAACCTGGGTGACAGAGCTAGACTCTAATCTCAAAAAAAAAAAAAAGTTATATTTACACTATACTATTGTCTACTAAGTATGTTAAGGCTACTAAGTGTTGAGTCTAAAAAATTACATACCTGAATTTAAAACTACTTTGTTGCTAAATAGGCTAACAATCATCTGAGTCATAAGAATCAGTGAGTCATAATCTTTTTGCTGGTGGAAGGTCTTGTCTCAATGTTGATAATTGCTGACTGACCAGGGTGGTAGTTGCTGAAAGTTGGAGTGACTGTGGCAATTTCTTAAAATAAGACAACGGAGTTTTCCACAGCCATTAACTCTTCCTCTCATGAAGAAGGGGAAGAGTTGTCTGGAGTATGTGATGCTGTTTGATAGCATTTTGCCCACAGTAGAGCTTCTTTAAAACTGGAATCATCCCTTCCAAACCCTGCTGCTGCTTTATCAGCTAAGTTGATGTAATTCTAAATCCTTTGTTGTCATTTCTACAATGTTCACAGCATCTTCACTGAGAGTAGATTTCATCTCAAGAAACCACTTTTTTTGACCATCCATAAGAAGCCACTTCTATCTGTTTAAATTTGATCATGAGATTGCGACAATTCAGTCACATCTGCAGGCTCCATTTCTAATTCTAGTTCTCTTGCTATTTTCACCACATCTGTAGTTGTCGCTTCCTCTATGGAAGACTTGAACCCCTCAAAGTCATCCATGAGAGTTGGGATCAACTTCTTCCAAATCCGGTTAATGTTGGTATTTTGACTTCCTCCCATGAATCACAATTTTTTTTTTCCTTTTTTCCTCTTTATTCATAAACTGATTGTTATATGCAGAAAAACCTGGGACAGATTAAGAATGCAACTTGGATCTTCAGTCTTCTCTTTCCAACTCCATTCTGGAATATTCATAATATTCTAGCCATTGGGTTCTCTCCTTTCATTTTTGTTTTCAAAGTCCTTTCTAAAAGGAAACACACTGCCTTGCATTCTATATAATTCCTAATTTCCAGGTGGAAAAATGGGACAGTGACATCTAAAAACACTGGGGAGGCTAGACAAAATGGCTCATGCCTGTAATCCTAGCATTTGGGAAGCCAAGGAGGGAGAATCCCTTGAGCCCAGGAGTTAAAGACCAGCCTGGACCACATAGTGAGACTCTGTCTTGATAAAAAATTTTTAAAAAATTAGCTGGATGTGGTGGCACATACTTACAGTTCCAGCTATTCAGGAGGCTGCGGTGGGAGGACCGATTGCACCTGGAATGTCAAGGCTGCAGTGAGCCGTGATGATACCACTGCACTTCAGCCTCGGTGACAGAGTGAGACCCTGTTTCAAAACAGCAGCCAAAAAAACCCACGCACACATTGTGGACTATATTTTTTAAAAGCAAGACAATAATTGAGGCTTTTCTTGCTTTAATTCTTCTCTATATTACCACAGTAAAATGTTTAACAAAGTCCAAGAGATTACTGATACACAGTAACCTATGACTTTATATTAATGGGGCTATCAGTAAGAACCTGATGAGTGAAATAGCTGGAAAAGCATCAAATGTAGAGTGATTTGCTATTCTATTTATGTAGTATTGAAACTGTCATAACATTTACAGACCCAGAAAATTTGAGGTAATACTGAATAATAATTGATAACTCTGAAGTACTGCAACATCATGAAAGACCTTCTAAATGACCAAAAACAGATGGAATTTTGTTTGGTATAACTTCAGTGATTTTTTTTTTTTTACACAGAACTATGTATATTTTTAAATTGGTAATCCACATAAGTTATACACAAAACCTTTAAGTGACTAGATTGTTAATGAAACTCTGCATTGCTTTCTTATTACGGACTAATGAGCTTATAATTCACTGTCATTCTTTTAAGAAATTTTAGTCTATAGACATGTTCAAATTGTTTGGTCTTATTAGTTTCATTAGCAAAAACCTCCAATTCCTTTATATTTAATTCTTTTCAATATCATCTTTAAAGGGCCTGACTCGAATTTTGTCAAAATAAATCACAAAATTAATCCTCCAGTTTCTAGTCTGTGAGTTTCAGTTCAGTGTAAGCTAGTGCACAGACCTCCCCATGAATTTTCCACAGTACCAACTTTAACACTTTCCACAAAGTGTCATGTCCTTCTCTTCTCTAGGCTTTTGGTAGAAGTGAATAATGGCATGTGGCATTCCTTAGCATAATCTACCAAAAAGTGATGATCTCCTTAAAAGAAAAGCCATGGGCTGCAATCACACATCTGAGTTGACAGACATCCAAGTCAATTCAACATAAAAAGGAAAAGGTGGGACGCAGTGGCTCACTCCTATAAGTCCAGCACTTTGGGAGGCTGAGGCAAGTGGATCGCTTGAGCTCAGGAGTGCGAGACCAGTCTGAGCAACATAGCTCAGGACCCTTGTCTCTACAAAAAATACAAAAATTAGCTGGGTGTGGTGGTGTGCACCTGTAGTCCCAGCTACTTGGGAGGCTGAGGTGGCAGGATCACTTGAACCCAGGAGGCAGATGTTTCAGTGAGCCAAAGTCGCACTACTGTACTCCAGTCTGGGCACTATAGTGAGAACTTGTCTTCCAAAAAAGAAAAGAAAAGAAAAGGTTTGTGTCTTCTGGAGTATGAGTATACACTTTTAAGAAATTCAAACAGATCCCAACATAAACATCTTCAAACTTAATGGGTTTTACATGACTCATCATTTATAGATCCTTTATATCAACCCTCTGGACATTATATAACCCAACACACTGCAGTATGGAGGGAACACCTGGTTCCTTCTGGTATAAAATATGAGGTTTTTGGTGAAATCCTCTGTAGGAATAATTATCACTTAGAGGATAACCTGTGAAAAACTTCTCTGGTTTCAGTTTAAAAGATACTTTACTAAATTTCCAGTATTGATGGAAACATCAGTGTCTGTATTCATGATGTACTTGGCGTTGGGGCAAAACTGAGTTACCCACCTGAATGCCATAATAATTTTCAAGGTCAGGTTATTATGTGTATCCAAAACATCTCGTTGGATTATGTCACCATAAAGAAGGTATTCACCCTCTAAGCACAGTGCTAACATTTTGTCTTCCCTTTTAGACATAATGAAAGAATCTCATATCTCCACCAACGCTTTTTTTTCATCCCAAGTAGCTCCAGTGGCCTGTCTGGCTTTCACATTTGAGGGGTGGGAGGTTACGGGGATGACGAGAAATGGCTGGTTGGTTAGTTGGTTGTTTTTGAGACAGGACCTCACTCTGTCACCTGGACTGGAGTGCAGTGGCATGATCATGGCTCACTGCAGCCTTGACCTTCTGGACTCAAGTGATCCTCATACCTCAGCCTCCCCAGTAGCTGGGACCACTGGTGCATGCCATCATCCCTGGCTAGTTAAAAAATTTTTAATATTTTTTGGTAGAGATGCAGTCTCCCTGTGTTGCCCAGACTGGTCTTGAACTCCTGAGCTCTAGTGGTCCTCCTGCCTTAGCCTCCCACAGTGTTGGGATTACAGGCATGAGCCATCCCACTGGGCCTGGAAATGGGTTTTGATGAAAGCAGTTTGAATGCTCTCCAAGTGTGAAGTGAAGGCCTTGTCTGTAAATTGTCTCATACTCCAGAACCACATCCAGTTTACACGTTCTGTCACATTGTAGTGGGGAAGGCTGAGGTACCACATCACAAGGAAACTCAGGAGCAATAGCAGCCAGACTCCGTGTAAGGGATCCAGTGACATCCTACTTGGAAGGGCTGTCCAGGAAGCTGGGGTTGTCCAGAGAGTCGGGGCCATCCATAGCAGCCCAGAAGCATGAGAGCTGCAAGTTCTTCCTCTTGATTAATTTCTTGTCAATGAAAAGACTTTTAGTTTCACCACTTGAGCATTTAGGAATATGTAGTCTTCAAAAATAATGCTACCAAAAAAACAGAGAATTTCAGATTGCCTTAAAATTCTGCCATATACTGCTTATAAAACACATACCTGTACAATTTCAGATGAGATTAAGGCACTAGCTAAAGTTTTTTGTTTTCTGTATTCCATGCTTTAAGTAAAACACTCAGATTTGCAGTGAACACTATGAAAACAGAAAAAAAAAAAAAGACATGGTTTGATAATGTCTCTCATGGTAGCTTTTCCTAACAAAATAGCCACCTCCTATGCACAGGCACTGGTAACACCCTCACCTGCTGCTCCCCCACCACCACAGCAAAAACTCCCAGCCACCTCTGGGGGCGACAGAAGGCAGTGCACCCTGGGACAAGGCAAGGTGGCCAACATGCGGCTTTAGCCTGGGCTCACCGCCGTGTACCCCAGCACTCTTCCGTATCACCCACGGCCCCACCGGGCCCCTTCTCCAGCACTCACCTGAGCAGGGAACCTGTAGTCGCAGAGGCCCACTCCCTAGGGCTTGGTGACTCGACTCCTGCCCTGCTCCGAGAGGCACGAATGGTCTTAATGATATCTAAGATGGTGAGTCCTTTCCAGAAGGTTTTAAATTTACTTTGCCCAGATCCACCAGAGGAATCTCTTATCTGTGGCAGCTATTGCCTTATGAAATGTATTTCTAAAATAATAATACTTAAAAATCAAAATTGGCTGGGCATGGGGGCTCATGCCTCTAATCCCAGCACTTTGGAAGGCCGAGGCAGGTAGATCACCTGAAGTCAGGAGTTCGAGACCAGCTTGGCCAAGATGGTGAAACCCCATCTCTACTAAAAATACAAAATTAGCCTGGTGTGGTGCCAGGCACCTGTAATTCCCAGCTACTGGAGAGACTGAGGCAGGGAGAATTGCTTGAACATGGGTAGGCCGAGGTTGCAGTGAGCTGAGATTGTGCCACTGCCCTCCAGCCTGGGCAACAGAGTGAGACTCCATCTGAGAAAAAAAAAAAGTCATAGTTACTCCTTGATCCATGAGCTATGGAATGTACCTTGTGTTAGCAGGCATGAAAACAATCTCCTTGTGCATCTCCATCAGAGCTCTTGGATGACTAGGTGCATTGTTGAGAAGCAGTAATATTTTGCAAGGAATTTTTTTTTTCCTGAGCTACAGTGGGTTTAAATTATTCAGTAAACCATTCTGTAAGCAGATGTGCTGTCATCCATGCCTTGTTGTTCCATTTATAGAGCACAGGTAGAATAGATTTAGCATAATACTTAAATCTAGGATTTTCAGACTGGCCAATGAGCATTGGCTTTAACCTAAAGTCACCAGCTGCATTAGTTCCTAACAAGAGAGTCAGCCTGACCTTCACAGGTTTGAAGCCAGGCATTGACTTCTCCTCTCTAGCTATGAAAGTCTTAGGTGGCATCTTCTTCCAATATAAGGCTTTTCATCTCCACTGAGAATCTTTTGTTTAGTGAAGCCACCTTCATTAACGGTCTTATCTAGATCTTATGGATAACTTGCTACAATTACATTAGCACTTGCTGCCTCATGTTGCACTTTTATGTAATAGAGACAGCTTCTTGCCTTAAACCTCGTGAACCAACCTCTGCTAGCTTCAAACTGTTCTTCTGGAGCTTTCTTACCTCCCCGGCTTTCATAGAATTCAAGAGATTAGTGCCTTGCTCTAAGCTTTGGCTTAGGGGAATGTTTTGGCTAGTTTGATCTTCTATCCAGCACACTAAAACTTTATTCATATCATTCTTGTAGCAATTTCCTTAGAGGCTGGCACGGTGGCTCACACCTGTAATCCCAGCACTTTGGGAGGCCAAGATGGGCAGATAACTTGAGGTTAGAAGTTCGAGACCAGCCTGGCCAACATGGTGAAACCCCGTCTCTACTAAAAATACAAAAACAATTAGCTAGGTGTGGTGGTGCGTGCCTGTAATCCCATCTACTCAGGAGGCTGAGGTGGGAGAATCACTTGAACCTGGGAGGCGGGGGTTGCAGTGAGCTGAGAGATCACACCAGTGCACTCCAGCCTGGGCAACAGAGTGAAACTCCGTCTCAAAAACACACAAGCAAACAAAAAACCAAATTTCCTTCAAGAACATTTTCTTTGTATTTACAATGTGGCTGTTTGGTACAAGTGAGCCTTGCTTTCAGCCTGTGGTAATTAGACATAGTAGTGTTCTATGTCTTCAGTAGCCACACTCCTGGCAGTAGTAACCATAAAAACATGGCTCTCTGCTGTGTGTTACCACATACCTCTGTTATGTTGTTAAGTATAATGCACTGAATTGTAAATCGTTTATTTTGAAATTCATTTATATAAACAAACACATAAATAAGTTCAAAGTTTTCCACAATAACATGACTGTCCTTCAAATTTCAGTAAGTTTTCTTGAGTTGCAAAGAATGGCGTAGAAGTACAGCTCTTACCCTAAGGAGCTACACACAATCTTCAGGATCCTCCTACTTGAACTAGAACCCTTACATGAGTGCCAGATGTCCATAGGCATATGTCTTATTTGTGAATGTCTTCAGATGTATGTGTTATGATGGAGAACAGCTGAATAACTGTGCTAAAACCTAGCTTTGAATTTAGAAATATACCACTGCCTCCTCTCCCCTTCCCAAAGAAAAATTTGGGGGCAGTAGAAATTGCTCACAAAAGGCCATTCCAACTTGTACCTTTGGAGAGACCCTGTACCCTCTCTCAGTCTTTTTATTCTTTCTCGTTTTTGTTAGTGACTTCTTATACTTTTGATTTACTATTGAATTAAAAGCAATAAATTAAAATGGAGAAGGACATCAACCTGACAGTAGTGAACAATGTCAAGAGCCACCAAGATCAAAGACAGAAATGCTAAAGCTGGCAGAAGAGTTCAAAGGATTACAGCCTGGAATTGCCTAATGAGTGAGGGAAGTAGCATTGTACACTCTAGTAGCCTCTGAGGCATCCCAGCATTGAGTGAAAAACAGGTAATAAATGTTTGTGATGATTTCTCCAGTTAACTAGAAAAGGTGAATTTTATCCAGTATGCAGTTTGCAACATTGAGATGTAAACAGTAGCTTATCTTGAAAACTTTTATTGCAACTAATTCACATTAATTGTAAATATTCAGAAACATGAAAGAAAAAAAAATAAAACAGCTCATATCACCCATAGATTTAATTACTTATAGCACATTAGTATGGTATTTAGCTCTTCAGCCCTTTTCTATGTATAAAAGATAGTATATAATAAGATATATTTGCATATTATATAAAATACATGTTATATAATATATATACCAAATTTATGTGGGAGAACATGAAGCCTGCTTTTTTGTCTTTTAAAAAAAATTTGTGGTAAAAATATACAATAAAAAGTATGCCCTCTTAACCATTTTGTAAAGCCTGTTTTTTTTTTTTTTTTTTGAACTAGATAATATGTTGTGAACATTTTCCCGTATCACTGAGTATAGATGTTTATTTTAAGGCTGCATGGATATACCATAATCTAGTTAATCAATTTCCTAGTGTTAAATATTTAGGTTTCCAATTTTGGTTATTAACACTGCATAAAGCATCTTTAAATATACATACTTCTACATTTCATCAGAGTCCCAAAATAATTGTTGGATCAATGGATGTCTACTTTCTGAATGCTTCCAATGTATATTATCAAAGCGCACTTCTATTTCACTATATTCTTGCCAATATTTGATGTTATAATTCTTTTAAATTAATGTTTATGTAATTTAATCTTTAATACAAAAAATGCAAACAGCAGTAGAAACTAAAGTCAGTGAGAAAATGCATTTCAGGGAATATGATGCCTAAAATGATTCAGGCTTATAAACCAGCAAACCACTGGTTGTCTAAAAGAACTCAACACAGTAGCTGTTCAGTACACAGGCATGATGAGTCTTAAGACACTCACTTGTTCATGGAGCATACAAAATTCATGTAAGTCTTCATGAATGTGAAGAAATCCCTCATAATTTGAAAAAGAGATGTTAAATGAGTCCAGTTATCGTAAGCCAAATCTGTGAATCTCAGAACTGTGAATCTCAGGGTAGAACTTTATTGAATTTTGTGTAATGTTTTTGATGTTGAAACTTTCCAGTTGCCCCTAATTGTGGGCTTTGTTTTATTTGCCACAGAGAAGTTTCAATTTTTAATGAGGGAGAAGTGAATCAAATTTTTAGTTACTCTTTTCATGTTATGTTTATAGAAAACCATCTCTCCTCCAAAGTTATAGTACAGTTGTAATTTTCTTTTAGTAGTTTTATAGTTTTATTTTTGATACTTTTTAAATCAGAAGTTGCAAACATTTTTATTGAATAAAATAAAAATGCTGTTGTGGGGAACTGTCCTGTGCATTATTAGGATGTTGGCATCCCTTGACCTTTGCCCACTTGATGCCAGCAGCACCCCTTGTCTCCCCAGTTGTGACAACCAAAAATGTCTCCAGATACTGCCAGTTGCCCTCTTTGTGCCCAAACTGCCCTCTCTTGAGAAGTAGTGGTATGATAAACCTTAAAGTGGGTTGAGACAATACCCAATAAGAAACGCTATCAGGACAAGAGACCAGTCATTGACTGAGTGGAATACTCTGGTAGACCATTTCTTGAGAATACAATTCTCAAGACTGCAGCAAAAGATCTTAGTTCTGCTTTACTTTCTCATTTGCTCTTATTGACCTCTCTGTGGACTAGGAGAAACAGGAGAGGGTAACTGGGAGTTATTAATAAAAATGTTAGGGAAATTGTCAGCAGATGCCTTGGTGACATCCTGCTCCAACCTTCCAATCTGTCTGTGGTCTTTGTGGTTTGAAATATAGAACCAACTTTAACCCCTTTGACTCCAGATTAAAGTGATTTATAAGTCTTTATGAAGACTTCATCCTGCAACAGTCTTATTTCTCTTTCCCTGATTTACCATGCAGGAATGATACTTCCATACCTTGGTGGCATATGGTAAATCTCTTGGGTAGGCTCACAGTGGTGTTGATCAGTACACCTTATTGGTTTTGACTGATCACCAGTTATTTCATGCTCCTGTTGAGCCTGGTAACATAGGTTGCTGAACTGGGCTTTATTTTCTCCTTTGCTGCTGTGACCTTTTGAATTGAGTTCTTTCTCCACTTTGTGCCTAAATCTCCATATTTTTAAAAGTCATTGAGAGTGACTGTGGTGACATTTATAATGTTAACTCCTTAACTGTAGATATCCTAACTACAGTTTAAATAAATGCTTCATACAATATGGACATACAAAATGGATTTGCCTTTTTGAAATAGTCTTACCAGTCTTTCAGAATTCATCTGAAATCTGTTCCCAAAAAACTTTCCCTACCAATTCCAGCTAATGTTTATCTTTCCATAGTAGGTGCTTGATGTAGGCTTATATTTTTTCCTCAATGTCTCATTTCTTATTGCTCCAATAAAATTTGTGTTTTAGGGAGGTGGGAATGGAGATTGGAGGAGACAGTACATTTTGTTGCCATATTAAGTCTCTTGTGCTTTATTTCATTTGATCTTCCTATTAGGATATATATATATATAATTATTCCCATTTTACAACTGTGAAAATGGAGCTTTAGAGAAGTTGAGACTTTTCCAGTTAGTAGATGGTTAAGCCAAAGATAGTATGTATTTGATATTGGGATTCTTAACTAGAGAAATTGTGCAAATCTAAAAACGGTTTTTGATTTGCCCCTATATCTGCAATATGCAAAATCTTAGTGTTGCCAGTTAAAGTATTGAGACATCTAAGCCTGCTATATTAAGTAGGCTGTGTACAAGGTTAGTGGGGATGGCTTATGCTGAATCACTCTTGTCCTGGCTTTGTCCTCCAGGAAGGACAGGCACTGCGGAATGGCAGTCTGGGGGTGGTTGTACAGACTGATCAAAACAGTTTCTCTGTATAGCTTTCTTGGAATGTGTGCTCTCCTCTGTTCTCAGGCATCTTTGCTAACCAAAGCCCCCAGCGTCCTCTGCTTTAATCCTTAGCATTTCTGCTGCAACGGAGAGAGCTTTGTGATAATACCAACGAAAACTGGGTGGTTTAGGGGCAGGCTCCAGTTGGCCTCTTTTTCATGTTTTTTATATGCACTGAAGTGACTAGGAAGTTAATGTGCCTTGTCTAGTGTGTGGAGACTGTAGAGAATGACATGATGTGCTCTGCTGGAGGAAGAGGATGGAGTCTTGTTTTAACCTGAGCTCATACAGCGGCAGTGAAGCTCCCAGCTTATCTTCCTGTCTGGCTTCCATTGCTGGATATCCCTAGTGAGAAGAGCCATTCAGAGGTTTTTCGACTTATTCCGTGTCTTGGCAAAGCTAGCTTCTGTGATTTTTTTTTTTTTTTTTTTAAATCAGAACCAGTTGGACCATGTTCTCTTTTTGTCATCTTGCTTGGCTTTCTTCTGTGGAGATAAAATGGAGCTACCTTAAAACAAAGTAGGAGCTGCTCACTTCCCTGTGCCTGACTCCTACTCCAGGTGCTTTGTTATCTCTACCTGAACGCTCAAGGCAGGTCATGCCTAGGGATTGCTCTCTGCTTTCAGGACACTTCCATCAGCTTTTCAGACCCAACACCCCTTTACTTTCTTTGAGTTACAATAGATAGTATCTTAGATCAACTTTAAACTTACCCACAGAATTACTTAATCTCCCTGTAAGTTTAACTGTTCGTCTAAAGAGGGACAGCTCTTTAGACCCTAGGACACAACCTTCCTACAGAGAGTAAAAGTTACCACCATAGTTGGCCCCAAAGCAGCCATCAATGAAGAAAGCATTTAAGCTCAACATCTAACTACCTTAAATTCTAATCACTCTCCTGAACTGCTAACATCACATTGGACTAATCTATTACTTAATAGAAGCAATAATGTTAGTACAAGTAACATGAAGACATTCTCCATTGCATAAGCTTACATCAGACTGGAATAACCCACTGACAGTTAACAGCCTCATATTAATAAACTATGTAATAAGCACCCTATTATTTACACTGTTAACACAGAAATGCTCTAAGGGAAGCTTACAAAAAGTAAAAAATTGGCAAATTGTACCCCACCTGTTTACCAAAAGAATTACCTGTAGCATTACCAGTATTAGAGGCACTGCCTGCCCAGTGACATGTACAACGACCACAATATCCTGACTGTGCTAAGGTAGCATAATCACCTGTTCCCTAAACAGGGACTTGTATAAATGGCCACATGAGGGTTCAGCTGTCTCTTAATTTTAATCAGTGAAATTGACCTATCCATGAAGAGGCAGATATAAACAAATAAGACCCTATGGAACGTTAATTCATTAATGCAAATAAAAACTCAAACAAGCCTCCAGACCCTAGCCTACTATCCCTGCTTAAAAAATTTTGGTTGGGGTGACCTCAGAATATAATTCAACCTCGGAACAACCTAAACACAGTAGTAAGTTACCCTGAGGATAACAGTGCAATCCCAGAGTTCATATCGACAATAGGGTTTATGGCTGTGATGTTGGATCAGTACATCCTAATGGTGTAGCACTATTAAGGGTTCATTTGTTCAGCGATTAAAGTCCTATATGATCTGAGTTCAGACCAGAGTAATCCAAGTCAGTTTCTAGCTATTTAACATTTCTCCTAGTACGAAAGTACAAGAGAAACAGGGCCCACTTCATAAAGCGCCCTCACTCCATAAATGATGCTATCTCAGTCTAACAAATCATCACACACACTATCCAGGAACAGAGTTTGTTAAGATGGCAGAGCCTGGCAATTACATAAATCTTAAAACTTTATAATCAGAGGTTCAACTCCCCTTAACAACATGCCTATAATTAACCTTCTCCAACTCATTATCCCCACTCTTATCGTTGTAGCATTCCTTATGCTCATCAGACGAAAAATCTTAGGCTGTATACAACTACGCAAAGGATCCAACATTGTAGGTCCCTATGGGCTACTTCAACCATTCACTGTTGGAATAAAACTTTTCACCAAAGACCCCTTACGGCCTGCATTCTGTTCACAGACCCTAGCACTCCTTTTCCTGCTGATCTTTCTAGGTCTTGACTCTCTGCCTCGTTGCTTGACCACTACCCGCTTCAGAGTCCAATAATTATATTTTCAACTTTGTCCTATGCATGCTCCACTGCTTGTCTGGAACTCTGTTCAGTTTATTTCGTGACTTTGACCCGTCTCCACGTAGTGCCACCTTGCTGCCCGGCCTAAGGTCTGTGCAACTCCTCTCTAGTCTGCAACACCTCTGACCAAGGGATTCCGTGAAAACTCTGGTTTCTCATCTGAACTTTGATCTTTAACCTCACCTGACACTAGTAATGACTTTGTGATCAGACTCTGAAAGAAGACTGACTTCATGTGAACCATGTGAGCATATTGTTTACATATCTCTCAAGATGGATTCCATCTTTTCTAAAAGGCATCTAAAAATCAACGGAAGTTCTTTTGAAAATCAGAGGCTGCCTTTTTGGTAGCAGTTCTTTCATTTATTCTGTAGAGGATCTAGATTGAGCTCTTTATAAAATATTCTCCTACATAATGTACTGGGATAGTCCTAACAATAGTAAACCTTGATCCACAGATCAGATGTGCCATTGGATAAAAATAAATAATGCAGAAGAACTCAATAAGACTAGCCTGTTTAAGGAGACATCATAAAAACCTGCTTTAAAAAAAGCAAAAAAAAAAAAAAAACTCATGTAGCTGTGGTAGCAAGCATAAAACAAATGTAAGAACTGAGGAGTAACAAAGTGATACAATTAGCTCAACACCCACAGATGGTTTCAGATATACTCAGATGTCACAGGCACCCAGGAGGAGGCCTGCTTTGACCATGTTGAGGGTAGGACTTCTGGATACCTGTGTCACCTGAAGCCATCTATTGCTGAAACAAACTGTTATAACGGAGAGGGTGTTCTCAATTAAGGGGATGGGTTTACTTTGCCTTCTTACTATAAGGGATGGGAAGCTGATGTCCATGACAAATACCGAAAGTGGAGCATGTCCTACATCAGTAAAAGTTCCCATAACTAGAGTTTTTCTGAAGGTGCAGGTGATGTCAGATACTCACTTGATGGGCCTTATTCAGGAAAGCAGTGGGTGGAGGAGATAGGGATGAACATTTGTTAAGAGCCTCTGTGTTTCGATATGTACCAGGTGCTTTATGATGCTAGCTCACATGATCTCCACAGTACCTTTGTGGAATAGGGGGTGGTTGCTCATTTTATACGTGAGCTCAGGTCACATTACTATGGAGTGGTGGCTCTGGGATTGGAACCCTCGTCTAACTCCAAAGTCTCACTCCTTAGAAATGAGGCAAGTTTGGCTGGGCATGGTAGCTCGTGCTTGTAATCCCAGCACTTTGGGGAGGCTGAGTTAGGAGGATCGCTTGAGGCCAGGGGTTCAAGACCAGCCTGGGCAATATAGTGAAACCTTGCCTCTACAAAAAAATTTAAAAAAAGAAATGAGGCTGGGCCCAGTGGCTCTTGCTTATAACTCCAGCACTTTGGGAGGCCAGGGCAGGAAGATCACTTGAGCTCAGGAGTTCAGGACCAGCCTAGGCAACATAGTAAAACTCTATCTCTACAAAAATTTTTTAAAATAGCTGGGTGGCTGGGCATGGTGGCTCACACCTGTAATTGCAGCATTTCGGGAGGCCGAGGCAAATGGATCACCTGAGGTTAAGAGTTCGAGACCAGCCTGGCCAACATGGTGAAACCCTGTCTCTACTAAAAATCCAAAAATTAGCTGGGCATGGTGGCATGCCCCTGTAATTCCAGCTACTCAAGAGGCTGTGACAAGAGAATCGCTTGAACCCAGGAGATGAAGGTTGCAGTGAGCTGAGATCGTGCCACTGCACTCCAGCCTGGGTGACAAGAGGGAAATGAGGACTCAAAAAAAAGTTACATATATATATATATATATATATATATATATATATATATCTCTCTCTGTGTGTGTGTGTGTGTGTGTGTGTGTGTGTTTGTATACATGTATATATTAACTGGGCATGGTGGTGAGCCCCTGTAGTCCCAGCTATTCAAGAGGCTGAGTTGGAAGAATTGCTTGAGCCCAGGAAGTCGAGGCTGCAGTGAGCTATGATCATACCGCTGTACTTCAGCCTGGGCAACAGAGCAATACCATGTCTTAAAATTTTTTGTTGTTTTTAAATAAAAGAAATGAGGCAGGTTTGCTTTAGAAAATGAAGGCCGCTGATTTGGGCAGAAAGGCAGGAGATATGGAAGAAGAACCCAGCCTCAAGTCCCTTGTTTCTTGAAGATTACTGCATTTGAAAATATGGTGCATTGGTTCTCACAGCCAGCTGCCTATAGGGCTCACCTGTGCGGATTTTAAAAACCCAAGCCCACCACCCTAAGGATTCTGAATCTCTGTAGGTCCCAGCTGGGAAACTGGAGAATTATCTTTTTTTAAAACTTCCAAGGTGATTCTGATGTGCTGTTAGGATTGAGAAACTTGTCTGTGTTTAAAGAACAATGGAATGAATGTGAGCCTGGGAGTGGCCCTAGAGATAATCTTTCCAACTCTTTTGTAATACAGGAGAAGAAACCAAGTCCCAGAGATGTCAGAAGCCAGACACTCCTTCATTCAGTAGTTACCAGGCATTGACTTTATTATTCTAGGTGATTCAGAAAATGCAAAGAAAATACTTTCCTTATCTTTGAAGTTTTTAGCCTAAGATCACATAGTTGGTTAATGCAGAGCCACAATTGGAACGCAGATTTCCCGATGTCTTTTGTGTTTTTAAGCCTTTTGAATGTGATCATTGCCAGGCCCTCTTTGAGATCCTGAAGCTCTGTAAATGGCCTCTTAACGCTGTGGTATAAGTTGCCTCCAAAGCCCATGGTTCCGTTGTGCCAAAAGTCCCCTGCCTGCCTTTCTGCCTCATTACTGGCCTGGTATTCAACCACCCACTTTGTCTTAGGTTCATAGGCCCACAGCTTTTCAGTTGACTGCTTTGTTCTCAGTTCATTTTTAAGCATCTCACCTGGAAGAGGCCTGAAAAAGCTGCATAATGATTATTTTAGAAATGCAGTGCTTGGACAAAACCTGCCCCACTGGTGGTCACCCTGATCTCTTTGCTATTCTTTCTAATGAGTTCATAATCCTCTGGTTCATCTCACAGTTCTTGTAGACTGCATATTTTTTTGAGTTTTTCCCAGACCCCTTAGGGCAGTGACGTGCAGAGGGCAGGAAGCACTCCCCACCAATCAGGCAGAGGGTGATGCCAGAGGGAAGGAGGAGGGAAGTGTCGTTTGCCCTACACTGTGCTAGGCCCATTTTTGTACATTGTTTTTCTTTGGTGCTTTTCAGTAGCCTTGGGGGAGAAAGTTTCCACATCTGTAAAATATGGATAATAACTGAGGCTCATGGAAGTTAAGTAACTTTCTCAAGCTTATGTAAACATGTTTCATTGCTAAAAATCAAACCCTGGAACCTTCTGACTGAAGGGTCATCCTCTTTTCCTAGTACCATATGCCACATCATATGTAAAACTTTTGATCTAGTGGAAACATACTTTTTGGGTAAGTGATTCTTAAACTTGGTTTCTGGTATTTTTCAGTAGGTTTTGCAACTCAAGGCTTGCCTTTAATGATGCAAGAGAGATATAGGACTTGGGACAGGACTTAGAGAGGAGGGTAGCATTAGGTATTGGAGTCTGAGGATTGCAGTGATGGCAGGCGCCAAGCGCCTAGGCCAACCCATTGGAACCAGGGACCAACATAACTACTGTCCCAGGCCAGTGTCAGAACTTGGGAAGCTCAGTGGCCCACCATAAATGTTAAGCAGAGGTCCTTGGGGAGTCAGGGGTGGTGTGGAGGCATGGTCCTCCATCTTAAAAATATCTCCTAGTTAGGCGCAGTGGCTCACACCTGTAGTCCCAATACTTTGGAAGGCTGAGGCAGGAGGATTACTTGAAGCCAGGGATTTGAAACCAGCCTGGGCAACAAAGTGAGACTCCCATCTCTACAAAAAATAATTTAAAAAAGAATATCTCCCATTATATGTTATGCCAATTGGAGATGATCTCTCATTTTCAAAGAATAGTCTCTTCTTATAATCCTCAATTTAAGTTTGAGTTTTTGTGTAGTTTTTTTGGATAACACTTATCTGGACCTCAGTTTTTGAATCTACAAAATGATAATTTGGATTTATGATGATGAGGAAATGGGAACATATATGTAGATGACTTTTGTACACCATAGACCATTCATACAGATGGCAGGTATAAGACCCAGGATCCCTAAAAGCACATTGGTAAGAATGGCAGTGTGGTTGTTGGGCAATGGGAACAGTGATTTTTAGTGTGGATAGCTCCGGGAGAAGAAGGGAGACCAGAATCGGGATGCTGCATTAGAAGTGAGGTGAAAGGCTTTAGATTTCTTGGTGGGTAATCAAGCACTCTGAGTGCCTGGGGTTGAAGGTTAAGGGAGATCAAAGACTTGATGCTGACCTGGGATCTTACTGAGAGCAGCTGCTGCCCGTGTGCATGAGGACACCACCTGTGCAATCTAGTTCAATGGTGAGTTACCAAGAGCCTGACCAGACACCTAAATGTGATGTAGTGTCCCTTTGAAATCATGTCATGTGATATAACATTTATGCTTGAGTCCTGTATTGGAACCAGTGCAACTGGGGATTGGCCTGGGTCAAGTTGAGACAACTTGCGACAAGTTGGGAAACCAAGGCACCAAGAGAAAAAGTTACCTGTACAAGTTTGGACTATTCAAACCTGAAGCTGAAAGCAACTGTCTGACTCTTACTTTCCTATACTCTCACGCTGTTTCTTTTCTTTTATCAAAACATGGCATTACCGAGTTCCCAAGAGCGAATTATAATTAAAGTAACCACAGTGTAAAGCTCATCAACCCAGAGTCTCGGAATGAAGTGGAGAGAAGCTAGTTAAAGATGAGGTATTATGTAATGACCTAATTATGAGGCCTGCCATCTGCTTAAGAGTCACGCCTGCCTGGTTAGGATTCCCTGATTGAGTTTTTAAAGGAAGATGCTAGATTGCTAAAGGAGGTGGAGAGAGAAGGTAACTGTACAGAATCATTAGGACTTTTCTTGAAGGAGGTGGGTGGGTTGTGGGGGGAGGGAGATGAAGCAGCCATGGAGGTCTCTTAAGCAGATGTCCCCATTAGCTTGGAGAGCAGTGTAGAAGGTTAATTATTCTGCAGAAGAGGTTTCTTGTTAGGGAAGGGTGGTCAGGTGAAGCTGGCTGTCAGAACATGGCTGAGACCCCAGGTTTACCTGGAGAGCCAACTAAGATATTTTTTTCCATTCAGGAGAGAGTGAGAAATCCACTTTTATTTTTTTAAGTGGACGTTTTGTGCTGTGGATGAAGATCTGTATCCTGAAAAAGTGGAACTAAGTCAACTTGGAATAGAAACACAAACCACAATGCTCAGGGCACCTGATGAGTTGCCTCTGAAGGGACTCAGGGCCAAGAATCAGATGAAAAAATTGTGCACATATCAAGAAAGTGGCAGGTGAAGAGAGTGAGTGTTTGGACCCGCTAAGGGTATAGCCATAATGCTGAATGGGCTCTTTGGAGTGTCAGCCATGAGGCTGAGACCCAGGAGGATGTGGACACACTGCTTGTACAGTAGACATACCGGGAGTGACCTTAAAGGAAATGATTAAACTTCCTGAACACTGTTTCAGAGAATCTTTAACAGAAAATCTCTTCACCTTCAGGTTTCAAAAATGTGCCTATATTAGGGAGATCGGAGTGATTGGAGCAATAAAGAGTGAATATCCCCAAGGAAGTAATGCTTCGCAAATTCCTGCCTCTATTTCCCACCTGTCAGGGAGCTTCTTTTAATTTACTTCTGTCTACTACTCACCACCACCTTCCAGTATGAAAGCAACGTCAACTTTTAAAGAATTAGTAATTCAGCGGGGTGCTGTGGCTCACACCTGTAATCCCAGCACTTTGGGAAGCCCAAGTGGTTGGATCACAAGGTCAAGAGATCAAGGCCATCCTGGCCAACATGATGAAACCCCATCTCTACTAAAAATACAAAAATTAGCTGGGCATGGTGATGGACGCCTGTAGTCCCAGCTACTTGGGAGGCTGAGGCAGGAGAATTGCTCGAACCCGGGAGGCGGAGGTTGCAGTGAGCTGAGATTGCACCACTGCACTGCAGCCTGAGCAACAAAGCAAGACTCTGCCTAAAAAATAAAAAAAATAAAAAAAAAATCCCTGTATAGAATTTTAGAGGTTGTTTGGTGTATTTCCTATCCCTGAAGAATCACCAAAATGTGGCAAATATCCAGCTCCAAAGGTGAGAGATGTTTATGTCCCCCACTTTTAAGGAAACTGAGGGCCAGTGAAGTATAGTGACTTGCTCAAGGTCATAGCTTGTTATCTGTGGAACCTGGACCACAACTAGGCCTCCTGACTCCTGATTGTTCTTTGTCTTGCCTTTTGGTATCTCTCACATGGAGTTTTATTTGAATTGCTGCCAGGAGTTCTGTGGCTGTGGCAGTTACACATGATCACGGTAGATGTAACTGCACAGTCTACGGATATAACCCTGTAGGGGTAATGTGGGGCTCTCACTGGTGTCTTAACTTCCAGTAATAGAGTCCTCAGAGCTCCAGTGAAGAATTTTGAGATGCTAGACATCAGCATTTTTTCTGTAAGTTTACAATGACTTTAGAACAGAAAATTTTATTTCCACACCTGAGTCTGTCTCTTCTGTTCCCTTTGACCACCACTTCTTGTTGGACACTGTTTGTGGAGTCTGGACTAACTTTATGTCTTTCACTTGATTCTTTTTGATGTTCAGACTTTAGCTTGAGCAGACAGCTGGCAAAGAGGTTTCTCTGTAGGATCTTGAATAGCCATTTACAATGTGGATTATGATATTCCACCCCCACGCCCCAGTGGCAGGTCTTTTTAGGAGAATAGGAATTTGCAAAGTCATTAGCTTCCTTCCCTAGACCAAAAGAGCCAGCATGGGCGAACTTCCTCACCACCTCTCCCACCCCCAAACCACTGGTAGTTTGTTTAATTTAGTCTTGTGCGTGCACGCACGCACACACACCCGGAGGTTTTTCATGTATAGAGATACTCTGATTCTATTCTCAGGATACTGCAATTTCTACTTCTTATTTCAAAGAGATCTGAAATACCTCCTGATCCTGGGACAGTGGTTCCCCAAACTGGCAGATGATCTGTGTTTTCTGTGAGGCTTTTGAAAAAAATAGATCCAGGGCCCCACTCAGGCTTGCTGAATCAGACTCTATCAGCATTTAGCCATTTATTTGCTAAGTACTTTATCAGTGATGTAATATGTACTTTGTAAATTAGATACTTAATAAGTAGCTTATGAATTTTACAAAATGCAAAAACCAAAATGTATCTTAAAAATTTTTTTTAATGCAACACTGATTTATTTTCAAAAATGCCTTTAAAAAAATTTTTTTTTTTTAATAAAAAGACAGAGCACTCCGTCACCCAGGCTGGAATGCATTGGCACAATCATGGCTCACTGCAGCTTCAACCACCTGGGCACAAGTGATTCTCCCACCACAGCCTCTTAAGTAGCTAGGACCACAGATGTGCACCAACATGCCTAGCTAAGTTTTTAAAAAATTATTTTGTAGAGACTGGGTCTCGCTGTGTTACCCAGGCTGGTCTCAAATTCCTGGGCTCAAGTGATCTTCCCACTTTGGCCTCCCAAAGTACTGGGATTACAGGCATGAACCACCATGCCCAGCCCAAAAAAGATCTATTTTTAACCTAAAGGAAGTGTGTTGTGTCAATTTCAACCTGTTATCATAAGTGTACATTTTAAAATTACTCCCTTTTTTAAAGCCCGGAATTAAAACATTGCTCTACAGTTTAACAATCTCATCTGACAATCTACAGGTGGGCCAGCTCATTTTCAAATGGGCCATTTTCTAACATTTTTAGAGAATACTTTTCACTATTCATCCTTATAATATTGCAGAAAAAAATACATTCACTCTACAATGCCACACTGATTGTAGTGCACTGTTTTATTTTTTATTTTTTGCACTGTTTAAAAAAAAACAAAACTGAGCACAGTGGCTCATGGGAGGCCAAGACGGGCAGATCACTTAAAGCCAGGAGTTTGAGACCAGCCTGGCCAACATGGTGAAATCCTGTTTCTACTAAAGATACAAAAATTAGCCGGGTGTGGTGGCATGCACCTATAATCCTAGCTACAGAAGACTGAGGCAGGAGAATTGTTTGAACCCAAGAGTTGAAGTTTGCAGTGAGCCGAGATCATGCCATTGCACTCCAGCCGGGGAGACAGAGCAAGACTCCATCTCAATAAATAAATAAATAAATAAAATAAAACAAAACAAAACCTTTTGTCCTCTCAACAGGCTCTAGATAAATCCATAAGCTACTTATTAAGTAGCCAATATATAAAGTATGTATTACTTATGTACTTCTGTAAAAAAAAAAAAGATCATTTTTATTAATTTGCTTATAAACTTGCATATTTTAAAAACTTGTAACAAAATACAACCCTAAATACAAATTTGACTGTCCTTGGGCTGGTGTTGACCATCATTTTGCATGTTAGACTGAATATAGAGAAAGCACACATACTCTGCTTTAAAAATGTGATGCATTAAAGCCTTCATAAAGTTCATCTAATTCAGTCTTCTGGTTTTATAGATGAGAGAGCTGAGATCCAGTGAGAAGAAGTGAATGGATTCAAATATATTAACCAAGACTGTCTGTGGGCACATAACAGTTATCTACTTAAATGAGCTGAAATAAAAAGGGAGATGTGAAAAAGACAAGTTGGTGGGTATCTCTAACGGAACCTAGGAGCAAAAGTGCTACCGACCCTTGCCATGGGTCTGAAATTAGGAAGAAAAAGGCCGTCGGGAGTGTCTCTTTCTCTGTCTTGTCTCCGCTTTTTTTCTGCTCCTGCTTTGGTCTTCTTTTTTTCTGCAGATAGACTTTCTCTTCAATATTTCTGTGGCTTCGTATGGTTTCCGTACAGCTCCCACTTTTCACTTGCTGTAGTTTAAGTTGTCTGCACATACTGATACCAAATGTCATTTCTCCATGAGAGAATCTGTGTTGCCCAGTGTGGGTCAGATGTCCGTGATGGTCCCATCAACTCTGGCAAGGATGGGGTGAGGGTATTCTTTAGTATAAACATAACTGGTGGAGGAGAGGGGATGTCCAGAGAAAAGTGGATCATTGAGTTGCGCAGACTCCCACCAAATGTTTCTGTTCTGAGAGTGCACTAAGAAATTCTAGTAGTCTAAGCGAAAAATGAGGAGGATCTGAAATAAGCCAATGGCTTTGTGTATGGGCAGAAGTTAGCAGACTTGAAAGAGACGGAGACAAATCATTAAGATTAGTTAGTTGGATATTGGGGAGAGGGAGTTGCTGAAGATAGGAAATGGGGTAGATGGTGGTCATAGCACAGTACTAGGGAACTCAGAAAGGGAGGTTTGGGAGGTATGTGTGGAGGGGACGCCTGGGGTTTGATTTCAGTTTTAAACGTGTTGAGTTTAGGGTGCCTGTGAAAATTACAAGTGGAAATGTTTATCAGCTTAATTGAGAAAGTCAAATATATGGGTCTGGACCTCTGGAGAGAGTTGTCAATATTATGAGTGTAATTAAAGGATATTTAAATGCCTGATGGGTGAAATCACCTAGGGTGCATTTGTAGAGTGAACAGAGGTGACTCAGGACTGAACGTTGAGGAAACACTGGCAATTAAGGAACAGGAAGAAGAAAAACAACTCTAAAGGAGATCAATAAGTAGACAGAGATGTAGGGAAATACTGAGCATGTCGTGTCCTTTCCTTTGGAAGCCAAAGAAAAGAGTGATTTTGAAAATTCTTTATTTTAGACATGATCTGGCTCTGTCACCCAGGCTGCAGTGCAGTGGCACAGTCTCAGCTCACTTCAACTTCCACCTCCCAGGCTCAAGTGATCCTCCCACCTCAGCCTCCTGAGTAGCTGGGTCCATAGGCACGCACCACCACACCCAGCTAATTTTTGTATTTTTTATAGAGATGGGGTCTCTCCATGTTGCCAGGCTGGTCTCAAACCCCGGGGCTCAAGCTATCCTCCCACCTTGGCCTCCCAAAGTGCTGGGATTACAAGCATGAGCCACCAGGCCTGGCTGGAAAGAGTGATTCAAGAACATCACCAGTGAAAAGTCTCAATAGCTGTCACGCGAGGTAGCATCTGAAAGCCCTCCACTTGATTGAGCCACAGAGAGGTCCTGGGCCTTGGAGAGGGCAGAATTCACTTCATAAGAGGTTTCTGAAGTGACTGGGAGGTAGAATGTGGAGAGAGTGAGAGAACAGACAGGCTGAAATGTCTGGTTGTGAAAGAGAGGAAAGGGGTGGTAGCTAGTTGGATCAAGAAAGAGGTGAAGAGATTTTTGTTTCTTTTTACTATCAGAGAGACTTGGAGCCTGTTTAAATACTGGTGGGAGAAAGACAGTAGAGAGGAGCAGCTGATAATATGAGAGAGGGAACAATTTCTTCAGGGAGTGAAGTCCCTAAACGGGGGGTGATGGGCTCTAGAGACAGGAGGGATGGAAGCCAGGCTGGGCTTCAGATACAGGAGACTTAGAAGCAGGGAATGTAAAGAGGGATTCGGGACTTTTTAGGACTTGAGGGTGTTGGTAGATTGGGGTGGTGGAAAGGGAGGAACGGTGGCTCCTTTTAGTGTTCAGAGATTTTTAAATGGCATTTTTGCCCCTGAAAATAACTTTAGATAAAAAAGTGGGTAGCTGTGCTGTATAGATCAGTGGGAGCTGGGGAGGAGGTGGTGCACCTGCAAGCAGGATCTCATTGCATTTGAACTCTAGTCTGAGCCAGGTTGTTGATGTGCTCAGCATTTGACTCTCAGGTTTCCTTAGGATTGAATCACTAATTGGAATGAAGCAGGCTCTGACCACAGTCAGCATCTCTTACTATTCAGCATTCAGAGGAAAGCCTAAAGGATCTTTCTATTCTATATTTCACTGAAAACAACTTTTCACACCCCTATCACGTCTTCTTACTAATGTAACCCTATCGGGACGTATGCAAGATCTGATTTAGTCTAATGTTAACCATTTTTCACTTCATCTAAAGCCCTGGTCTTGTAGTAATTAATTACTACTTGAAAGCTGAGAGGTGAGGTGGTCTTGTTCCCCTTTGCAGCCCTAGGGAGGGAAGGGGGTGGAGAATGCAATGAATTCTTCCTTTTTCTCAACTCTGGCCCTTCCTTCCACCTCAGACCACATTGTCTTGGGAGACTGAATTTCTTAGGGTGCCTTAGTGAAGATGAAGGTGAAAGTGATACCCGGGAATGGTGAAAACAAATAGAATTTAAGGGTAAGTCCACCATCTCCACCATCCCTGCTCCCTCCCCAACCTACAGTGCTAGCCCCTGTGGAAATGTGCTGGCTCTTGGTCTGAGCCCCTCCTGCCTCCTGTGGAGACACTTGTGGTGAGTGAGGATTAAGAGAGGTCTTGCTCTGGTCTCCTGTTTTGGCACAGTATAGATTGCACCCTGCTTCCAGCTGTTGGGGCGAGTACAAAGGACAAGAGTAGGGGTTAGGGCCAGGAAGGAAGGAATGTAACTCAAGCCTTGTAGCCGAAATCCCTCCCACAGCCTGGTCTGGGAAATGATCTCCACTGTGGACCGGTCGTTCTTGGCACTCTTCCGTATCGCCACTCAGCTCTGCCTGTCATGAAGGGTAGAGGGGAGGTTTCACCTGGAATGAGTGTTAAGGCACCATTTCTCCCTCACAGCGAGGGAGCAGATTCTACAGAGTAGTCTAGTTCCTCAGGATGGCACAATGCCCGCTCTTAAGTACAAGCAGCCAGAGATCGGACAGTGGAAAGTTAGGTGAATTTCTTGCCTTGCTGTGTCTCATTTTCCTCAATGGTAAACTGGGTCTTGAGTCTCTGATAAGTGATAGGTAACTTGGTGAGAAAAGCACAGTAGAATGTGCTGGAGGATCCCTTTGTAGGTAGGCTTGAAGAAATTAGCCTCTTAGGCACAGGCCAAGAGCACGGGGCAAACAACTAGATTTTGGGCAGAAGACTGGGCTTCTGCTGCTCAGAGTGAACTTGTGGTTGGTTTCCCGTCGGCAAGACTGGTGTAATAACACTCGCTTCACAGGCTTGTCATGAGGATGCAATTAGATAATGCATGTGAAAGTGCTTGGCGCAGAGCTGAATCTCAATAGTGCTATTTTTGGATGTGTCCTAAACAGATGTGCTGTAAAGTAGCTGGAAGATGTGAAGGTCTGGTAGGGACTAGGCCATGTGGTCTTAATGCCATAGAGAATTATATTGCATGTATGCTTCTTCCCCTTTATATTTGGATATGTTTGTGTTGTTACCAGAGCAGTTTTTCAGAAACTGTTTAAGGTGGGGACACTTCCATGATCATTTATTTGATCTTTTAGAAATGAGGCTCTAGAGGCCATTTTTTTCTAGGCATGTACAGAAACGTCACCAGGTGGACCTAGGCCTTGATAGACTTCTCATAAGCATGGTTAATTGAGCTAATCATTATAATTCACTCTGATTCACTTGTTTTGGAAGGCTTATATATTTACACCTCCTTTGAAACTCTAGCATAAAACTAATGCAGGAACAGAAAACCAAATACTGCATGTTCTCACTTGTAAGTGGGAGCTAAATTATAAGAAATTATGAACACAAAGAAGGAAGCAGCAGACACTGGGGTCTACCTGAGGGTGGAGGGGGGGAGGAGGGAGAGGAGCAGAAAAGATAACTCTTGAGTACTGGGCCTAATACCTGGGTGATGAAATAATCTGCACAACAAACACCCGAGACATGAGTTTACCTACATAATAAACCTTCACATGTACCCCTAAACCTAAAATAAAAGTTTTATTTTATCTTAAAATAGTATTCTGTTAAAGACTAATACTCCCCTTATGGTTAGGGAGGGGGTGTCAGTCATTTTATGCGTACAAAAAATGTTCTTAATGGATTTTTCTGTTTTTATCCCAGAAAGTCACTGGGGAGAGAGCTTGGGCTGGTGGAGGGTGAGGAGAGTTTTGCAGGAGTTGCGGTCTGGCAGGGCCTGAGAGAGTGTGTGGGTTTCTCTAGACCAAGCTATTCCCCTCTCCAGGCCACCCTCATTCTTCTTTCCTTCCTGTTTAGAGCTGGCATTCGAGCAGACAGGCATTGGTGCGCCCCACTGTCCTGACTATGGTGGAGGGGCGGAAACATTTTCTAGGAAATGCACCCCTCAGGACTACAGTAAGCAAGAAACAAATTAACGTAAAAAGTCTTCCATGAACAAAGTATCCGAATTTAAAATAAAGACAGGATCAGTAACTGTGCTGAGCCCAAGCATATTAGAGCCTGAGGCAAACGAAAAATCAATAGTGAAATACTGATCCTGTATTTATTTTAAAATTTGAAATTTGTTTATCTTAGATTTGCCCTAATTTCATTTTTTTTTTAATATTGCAGTAAAATAGAATTTATCTAGACTACCAAGTTTTTTGGCACCTTTCTAATTTTGTGCCCCCAGCAAGTATCTCACTCCCCTCACCCTAGTCCTGGCCCCTGTTTTACACCAGAGACAAAGGAAGCCTTCCCCTCACATAATTTGATTCATTGATTGGTGCTGGTATGCTCCGGGTCCCTCTTGGAGGGTCACCTTCTTAACAAGCCTTAAGTTTGGAGGACAGGGTTTTCTAAAAACAAACAATGAAAAATGTATTTTTTATAGAAAAAAAGATAATATGTGGTTATTACAGAAAATAGATTATCCACAGGTAAATGAGTCTTAGAAGTTGTTTTGTTTTAGTAACAGCATTTTGTTGTTGTTGTTTTTTTAATCTTTTTGCTAGATATGTGTATTTTGTTTTGTTTTTGTTTTTGTTGTTTTGTAAAGACAGAATCTCCCTCTGTCACCCAGGCTGGAGTGCAGTGGCACAATGATAGTTCAATGTATGAACTACGTATGTGTAATAGTCCAATGTATGATCACAGGGCTCACGTGAGCCTCCTGTTTCAGCCTCCCGAGTAGCTAAGGCTGCAGGTATGCACCACCAGCTATTTTGTTTGTTTTTGTAGAGACGAGTTCTTGCTATGTTGTCCAGCTGGTCTTTAACTCCTGACCTCAAGAAATCCTCTTGCCTCAGGCTCCAGAAGTGCTGGGATTATGGGCATAAGCCACCATGTGCGTCCTGTACATTTAAATGTTCAGTATATTTTACTGGCTATAGAATGCTCTTTTGTATGAACAAACTTTTTTTTTTTTAAACCAAGTATCTCTCTTTCTTATTTATTTTTTTTTAGGAGATGGGCTCTTGCTGTGTTGCCCAGGCTGGAGTGCAGTGGCTGTTCACAGGCGGGGTCATTGTGTACTGTAGCCTTGAACTCCCTGGCTCCAGCAATCCTCCTGCCTTAGCCTCCCAAGTAAGCAGTTCTTGGAAACTTAACTTCTTCACACACCACCATGCCCAGCCCCAATCTCTTCTTTTTTTTTTTTGAGAGAGAGTCTTAAAAAAAGTACAGTGGTGAGATCTCAGCTCACTGCAGTTTCTGCCTCCTGGGTTCAAGTGATTTTCCTGCCTCAGCCTCCCTAGTAGCTGGGATTACAGGTGCATGCCACTACACCCAGCTAATTTTTGTATTTTTAGTAGAGATGGGGTTTGACCATGTTGGCCAGGCTGGTCTCAAACTTCTGACCTCAGGTTACCCACCCACCTCAGCCTCCCAAAGTGCTGGGCTTACAGGGCCTGAGCCGCCATGCCCATCCCCAATCTTTTTTCACAGGGCATTTAAGTGACTTCTTTTTTTTACGTTTATAGTTTTTGTCTTTTTTTTTTTTTTTTTTTGTCTTGACTATTTTTATTTATTTATTTTTTAAGCTGGAGTCTTGCTTTATTGCCCAGGCTAGAGTGCAGTGGCTCAATCTCGGCTTACTGCTCCACCTCCCAGGTTCAGGCAATTCTCCTGCCTCAGCCTTCCAAGCAGCTGGGATTACAGGGACCTGCAACCATGCCCAGCTAATTTTTGTATTTTTGGTAGAGACACGGTTTTTCCCTGTTGGTCAGGCTGCCTCCTGAGTTCAGGAGTCTCAAACTCCTGACCTCAAGTGATCTGCCTGCGTAGGCCTCCCCAAGTGCTGGGATTACTGGTGTGAGCCACCGGGCCTGGCCTGTCTTGACTATTTTTGTACATATTTTGTGGATATTTCAGATTATTTCCTTAAGATAGATTCCTAGAAGTGGAATTTGGGGATTGAAAGATCTGTTGGGCTTTTGTACATATTGCCACGTTGCTCTCCAGGCACATGCTAGCCAACATTCTACCAGAGATCTTTCTGCCCACTGAGACTGCTTGCCGATGCAGTTTATGGATTACTCAGCTCCTATTCCTTTCCCTCAACATTTTTTGACGTGTAGCCTTACCAGTAGTGCTAGATACTTGGGTGGAATGGTCCTCGTCTTCCTTCCAGGTCAGGGGGGCTCCCCTGTTCTTTTTCAGAGCTGCTTCTCTTCCTTGTTTTGGCATAAACCTCATATAAACTGTGACCAGTTTTCTCCTGGTGCCCTGTCCTGGCTTCTGAGTGAATGAGCACTTTCCTAAGTAAGCTTCAGATGTTTTTTTCCTTAGGCTTCTGACTGCTCTGCACTGACCTTGTGGCCTCTCTCTTCAACCCTTTGTTCAGGCCCCCGAGACTCTGGTTATTGGAAGACCCACCTTCCTCCCCAACCCAATTCCGTCTCTGTTCTGTTTTGCCCGGTACCCATTTATTATCAATCTAGTTGATGAGTTTCTACTTATTTAGCTTTTAGGTTGTTAATGCTAGGTTGCTGCTTCAGGGAAGCTGGGTGTCTTTATGTTTTATTTGGAGCCTGAGTCAAGTCTGACCTCAGCTGGGCCCAGGAGGGCTGAGTTGGCGTCTCTGGAGCTTACTGCATCACTGGAGCTTCCACTGAGAGCCAGAAACCGACTCCTCAGTTCTGTTTCTCTTCCTGTTACTCAGCCCTCACTTCCTTGGAGTCACTAAGTTTTTGTTTACCCCCTGAGGAATGTCTTGACCTCTCAGGTCTTTTGGAAGCACAGTGGGAGGATGACACAGACCAGTGCCTGGGCAGACTTCTCTCCTGTGCAGGCAGCATTTTCACACAGGGCCAGGACTAAGGTGAGCCTCAAGTGCAGAATTTAAGGGGGCACTGAAAACTCAGTAATCAAGATAAAGAGTATTTATTGTTTTTTTTTTTTTTTTAGATGGAGTTTTTGCTCTTGTTGCCCGGGCTGGAGTGCAGTGACAGAATCTAGGCTCACTGCCACCTCTGCCTCCCCGGCTCAAGTAATCCTTCTGCCTCAGATTCCTGAGTAGCTGGGATTACAGTTGTGCACCACCACGCCTGGCTAATTTTTGTATTTTTAGTAGAGATGGGGTTTCACCGTGTTGGCTAGGCTGGTCTCGAACTCATGACCTCAGGTGATCTGCCCACCTCGGCCTCCTAAAGTGCTGGGATTACAGGTGTGAGCCACCCTGTCCGGTCTCAGTTTTTTAAAAATAAAAATTAATGCAGGGCCAGGCGTGGTGGCTCACTCCTGTAATCCTAGCACTTCGGAGGCCAAGGCAGGCAGATCGGCTGAGGTCAGGAGTTTGAGACCAGCCTGGCCAACATGGTGAAAGCCCATTTCTACTAAAAATACAAAAATTAGCTGGGCATGGTGACGGGTGCCTGTAGTCCCAGCTACTCGGGAGGCTGAGACAGGAGAATTGCTTGAACCCAGGAGGTGGAGGTTGCAGTGAGCCGAAATCACGCCACTGCACTCCATCCTAGGTGAAAGAGCAAGACTCTAGCTAAAAAAAAAAAAAAAATGAATGCAAACAACCATGGTTGGTTGTTTTATTTTAAATTTTATTTTCTAATATTTTCTAAATATTAGAATTTAAAATAAAGACAGGATTGGTAATAGTGCTGTGTCTAGCCATCCTGCAGCCCGAGACAAAAGAAAAATCAATAATATTGAGTCTGTCTTTTTGTGCTCATGGCAAGTGCCTCACTCCCCTCACCCTAGTCCTGACCCTGGTGTGACACCAAAGGCAGAGTAGGTTTCCCCTGATATAATCCAGTTCATCAGTTGGTGCTGGCATGCTCCTGGTCCTTCTTGGAAACGTACCTTCCTCCCACGCCACACCAGGTTTGTCTGTGGCTGAGCTTTTATTTCATCTGATATGAAAGACTCCAGCCTATGTGTTTCCTCCTGTTTGAGGGCTTAATCTTCTTCTCTATGATTGCTTTCTGATAATACCAGGTGAAAATCATCTTCACAGCATTCCAGGTAATGAGTGCACTGAATGTCGTAGATCTTGGCTCCCCACCTCCCTAACACTGATCTGTCAGCTCAAGAAAGGTAGCAATGCCAGCCATGTACCCCTGTCCACTTCTCTGTGTCTTTCCCAAATAGGTATTTGACCATTTTTCTTCCTTGGTCTTTGTACACTAATGCAAGTACTGTTTTAATGTAAATCTAGTCATTATCTTAAAAATTCTAACTCATCAAGTGTGATTTTTCGTGTTATGTTTTAATACTCTGTTCTGGGTAGTTTCTATTGAAGGAGCCTGTAATTGTTAAACTTACCAAAACTCCATATCAGAGCTCATATGTTCTACAGACATACTGGTGCAAGGTGACTTAGAGTCATTAGGTGCAAGGAACAGAAATTTAATTCAAATTAGATTAAGGAAAAAGGAGTATATGAGATAAATACAGGGGAACCTCCCAGAACCTAGCAGCAGGAAGTGAAGCTAGATTTTGTGCGTAATGGAAGTTACCAGGTAGCTCTTCTGTCTGCCTCTCTGTCTATCTCTCTGGCGCACACATGGCTGACAGTGCAGCCATCAGCCTAGTCTACATGGTTGTTTACTGTTCCATTTGATTACAGTTCCTGGGTCATCACTTTGGATCTCAAGGGAGAATGCACTCCAGCTGTCCATTCCTGGTCCAGTTAACTGTGGAAGGGAAAGGAGGTGGCTTGATATATCTCTAATTATTATTTTAGCATAGGGTGAAGAATATGGTAAACTAGGCCAATGTGTTTTCTACAATGAATGAAAATAAAATCCTTGTCTTCTGAGAGAATAGAGTCCTAACAAGAAACACTGGAATGCATACAAGTGGGATGTAATCAGGGAAAAAAATCAGGGTGGGCATGGAGGTGGGCATTCTGTTGGGTGAAACTTCACAGAGAAGTCCTGGTTTGATCTACACCTAGACTTAAAGCTACGAGTTTACCAGTTAAAGACGGGGCGGGCATTCCAATAGAGAGTACAGACAGAAAAGCACAGAGGCATCAGAGAACACTGGCCAGGCACTCTCAGGAGTTCACTGTGGGTTCTAGATTATGATGGCCCTTGTACATCATATTAAGAGTTTTAATCTTGTAGATGATCAAGAGCTAGAGGAGAATTACAAGTAGGGAAACAACATAATTGGATGTGCTGTCAATTTACCAAACATCTATTAATCATCTACCACGTGCTAAGCACTGTACTAGCCCTGAGGATTCCAAGATAAATAAGAAGCTCTCCTTGCCAGTTTAATTTTATTTGTTGACTCATTTTTCAGGTGCCCTACCTAGAGAACAAAATGTTGTCTTTGTGGGTTCACAGTATTCAAAATCCCTGCACTGGTAGAAAGAACAAGTATCATTTCTAAGGCAGAAAAGAGTGGTTCCCTCTTTGCCTTGTCTGTCTAGTGGAGAGATTAACACATCCAAGATAATCACAATACGTTATGATAAGTGCAACAGAGTAGAGCTTCAGGCCACATGTATGATAAACTGAAAATTCGGGTTACTGGCAGGGACAGGGAGGACTTTGCAGAAGTATTATTTTAAGAATTGTAAACTTCTTTTGTCANTGAGACAGGATATTCCAGGCAGAGGGAACAGCATGTGTGAACCTCCTGAGTAAAGCAGCAAAAAGGTTAAAGTTCTGGAAGTTTATTGGGTGAGGAGGAGCAGAGGTGGGGAAGAGGGATATTGAGAGATGAGGCTGAGTGAGAAGAGGGCAGTATTCAAATTATAAAGGGACTGGAACTGTCGTATATTATTGGTGGGGTATACAATGGTACAATCACTTTGGGAAAAGGTCTGTCACTTTATTATGAAATTAAATATATACCTATCCAGTGGCCCAGCACTTCTCTTAGGTATTTACCCCAGAGAAATAAAAACATGGCACAAAAAGACTTGTACAAGAGTGCTATTAGAGCTTTCTTTATAATAGCCCCAATCTGAAATAACCCACATGTCCATCCGTAAGAGAAAGGATAGATTTATTCAAATAATGAAATACTAGGCAGCAATGAAAATTAATAAACTACTAATACACTTAACAATATAAACAATTGTGATGAGCAAAATATCCTTACACAAAAAAGCACATACCATTATGTCTATTTTTACTAAGTTCTAAAGTAGGCTAAACTAATAATACATGAAAATAATCAGAACAGTGGTTGCCTGTTGAAGGATTTGGGTGAGATTGTCTGGAAAGGGGCCTGAGGGACTTTCTGTGAGATGGAAAGGTTATATATTTTGGTGGGGGTGTGGTTTACATGAGTGTGTTCATCTACCAAAACTCATCCAATAGCACACTGAAGATTCATACATTTCACTGAAAATAAATTTTATTTGCCCTCATCCCCAAAAAGAACTACAGATATGTGTGCTGAAGTATTTAGGGTGAAGTGCACTGAGGTTTGCAACTAACTTGGAATTGTGTCAAAAATGAGATGAGTTGATGTTTGGATAGATGGATGGTAAATAGTTGATAAAAGAAGTATAGCAAAATGTTAACACTTGTAGATTCTACAAGTGGTGGGTGTATGGATGTTTGCAGTATGATTTTTTCAACCTTACTGTATGTTTGAAATTGTTCATAATAAAATGAGGAAACATATAAAGGCTCTTATATTCTGTTGCATTAAGGAGTTTGGACTTTCCTCTGGCTTGAGGGAACTAATGAATGCTTTTAAGAAGAGTTATGCCATAGTTTTAGAAAGAGAGCAGAGGCACAGAAACTTATGACTCTATTTTAGTTTTTCAGTAAGAAAAGAGGAAGGCCTGAGCTAAAGAAAGGGCATCAGAGGTGGAGTAGAAAGGATGGATTCTGGGTTTAGGGATAGAATTCTTAAGACTCAGTAAAATCAACTTGGCAATGGTGAGAGTTGGGGTGGGGAAGATATTGTGAGCTGGCGCACAGGCCTGACTGAAGGACGCACGACCTAGGGACTGGTGGGTGACAGTAGTATGGTCAGATAGCCTGAATGTCAGAAGAAAGGCTTTAACACAAAATTAAGTCAGAATGCTCTGGAACTAATGGTTGGGAGCCGAGAAAATGTCAGCGTGCTTTCCAGCATGTGAGCCCATCTTTCAGAACATAGGAGGGTCAGGGCAGAATAGGATGACCTGGAAAAAGTCATTGTGTCTGGAGACCAGTTCTAATGAAACCTAAAGAGTTGAAAACAAGCCTGGGCAATGTAGCAAGATCCTGTCTTTACAAAAAATTAAATAATTAGTTGGGTGTAGTGGTATGCACCTATAGTCTCAGCCACTTGGGAGGCTGAGCTGGGAGGATCACTTGAGCCCGGAAGTTCAAGGCTTCAGTGAGCCATGATTGCACCACTGTGCTCCAGCCTGGGCAACAGAGTAAGACCCTGTCTCAAAAAAAAAAAAAGTCGAGGCCGGGCGCGGTGGCTCAAGCCTGTAATCCCAGCACTGTGGGAGGCCGAGGCGGGTGGATCACGAGGTCAAGAGATCGAGACCATCCTGGTCAACATGGT
>NW_016107338.1:4170804-4195316 GCF_001604975.1 Cebus imitator
TATATACCTTTGATGCCAGTGCGTATTCTATAACCTAGCTACTAAACTCACGTCACTACACCAGAAAGTCCTCTTTCTGGATCAGGATTCACAGCTACTTAACCCAGTGTTTCTACAAAAGCAGTAAATGTGGAAAACTGTGTAAGCTTTGAAGCATGAAGTTAAACTGGAATGTTCTCGAATTAACATTTGGGAGCTGAGAGAATGTCAGCCAGAACTTCAGCTTTGCTGAGTCTCCCATTCTCTTGGAGAATGTAGTCCATTAACATACAGTGTCCTGGTTGAAATGATGAGAGCCACAGCTTGAAGGTCTGAGGCATGTGTGGGGACTGACATATCTGAGCACTGATGCTGCCCCCTCTGGCTGACCTCAGCTGCTCTGTTTGCTCATCACTTACTAGGAGATTGTGGCCCCGGTGGCTTAGAGGGATGAGCACAATTTGTGCCAAGAGGCTGTCCACTTCTTTAGGCGAGGGATGCTTCAGGATCGAGCATGGGGGTGTTTCATTTCTTTTCCCTCTCAACTGAAGAGCACTTTGATTTCCAGCACAAGTATTATTTTTGAAAGAAGCGATAGTGTGTAGGGCAAGTGTTTGTTATTGTGACAGCACGGAGATTTCTGTGAAGCTCCCCTTGAAGTTCCACCTTGAGCACTTGCCCTCGGCGAAGGGTTCAGTCGGTCCTTTCTCACTCCGCTCAGTTGTGCCAGGCCAAGCAGGCAGGGTTTTTCTACCTTTTCACCAAGAGAATGTTCTCTTAACATATGTCCCTTTAGCCCATACTGGACTCTAACCTTCTGAAGGTCTGGGACTGTGTAATGTTTTTTATTGTTGCTGTCATTGTAGTTTTGTTGGCTTTTAAAAATGTTTTTATTGGTATCCTTTATGGTACTAGGCAAACACGTTGTGTAACAAACACTTCAGAACCTGCTATGGAGCAGACACTGTGCTGGGCAACAGAGATGCCACAGTGAATCAGTCATTGTCCCTGCCCTTTTACAATGTATAGTGTAAGGGAAAGAAAGCATGCAACTAGGAATTACCTTTAAGTATTTGATGACATTCATGGTATGTCCTGGAGGGAAAGTAGAGGGTGCTGTGTATACCAAAAAACTTAACCTAGTCATATGGGCATGAGGGCCAGGGACCATCAGGAAAGGCTTAGCCAAGGAAGTAACATTTAGCCTGAAATCTGAAGGATGATTAGTAGGAGTGGCTCAGGCCAAGAATGGGATAAACGGGTCAAAGGGAGAAGCATGTGCAAAGATCCTTAGGCAGATTGGAGCGTAAGCAATGTTGAAGAAGAAAGAAGGCCCTTGTGGCTGGAACAGAGTGAGCACTGGAAGGCGGAGGTATATGAGCTAGGTTGGAGAGAGACCACATCACACTGGGCCTTGCAAGCCTTCGTCAGTATTTGGAGTTTTATTCTAAGAGGGGTGAGAAGCCACTGCGAAGTTTCAAATGGGTGAATGATATTCAGTTTCTGGTGTCTTTCACCATATCTCTCTACATTTGCCAGATAGCTAACTCAGTGGCAGCAGTGCAGCAAAGGTGGGGCCGGGTAGCTTGTGGAAAGGCCCTCTCTTGGTCAACCTTAGCTGATAGGCTAGGCCTAGTGTGCTGTGGTTATAGGTGCAATAATCAACAAGTCTCTGCTGTATGTGAACCAGCTTGATTTCTTAAACTCTTCCCTTTTGTTCCAGGCAAGTCTTTTTCCTGGAAAATTTTTTTGAGAGGAGGAGGGAGACTCTTACCAAACCCCTAAAAAGAACCTCCTGAGCTGGGGATGCCCCCCAATCAATCATTACAGTCCTGTGGCTGTAATGGAAGAACCAATGGCCAGTCCAGCTTGCCATGTTCAGCCTAGGCCGGCTGTGGCCTTGATTGGTTTCTGTTGATGTTGCTGTACCACTTCCACCACCACCACCGTTTGCCAGTCTCTGATTTTGTGCCCACATCTTGAGTGGGGAAAGAGGGAGTCGAAAACCTCAAGTCATACCCCATCTGGGTGTTCTCTCTGCCCGGGGAAAGGACTGTTTTGACATGCTCCCCAGAAGGAGCTGGCACATGGTGATTTTTAATTTGAGGTGAGTGAGGAGCAACTGACATTAAAAAAACAAACCCCAAGCCCCCAACACTGAAATCAGTGTTAACACATGCTTTGCATTGACCTTTTCTCCTGGAAAAAGCTTTGCTGTGCTCCTTGCCATCTGTTCTAGGGTTTTGAAAACTTTTGTTCTTTCTGAAGCTTTTGGCAAAGTTGTCTTCAATGTGAGTAAGTTGTTGATGGGTGTTGATCAGCCTCTTGGGGGTTATTCCTTGTGGGAGCTCACAGATACTATGGATATAGCACTGAAGTTCTCACTCTGGAGAGGACACTCTTCCACCTGATCAACTAGTGACAGGCAGAGCTGTGAGCAGCCCCTCTTGCCTTTTTCTGTGCCATTTCTCTTCTACCTTCCCTGGCAGTGGAGGTGTTCTTGCCTGATCTTCTGCTGCATGGAGGGGACGGCCGCATGAGAGGGGACACCAGGAGTTGGCACTTCTGCAATCTAGCCCTGGTCCTGCCACTAGGTGGCAGTACTAAGGAGGATTCTTAGGCTTTATTCTGCGCCTTAGTTTCCCAGTTGGTCAAATGGGTGTTGTAGTACATGACCTGCTGACTTCACAGGTTCTTGTAAAGATGGAAGCAGCACTGTCTGGTTCAGTGCTACCTTAGAAATATGTTTTCATTAAACTGTACAAGGTTTAAGAGATTTTTAAAAGTTTGTTGCCTGGTTTTAAAATCAGGAGATCTCACTTAAAAATCCAGGTATTTTTGGAAATCAAAAGACTTGACAACTCTTAGCCCATGTTCCTCTGTGACAGCAATTGGCTGGCATTGAGGAGTGGCTACTTCATGAGCAGGAGCATGAACTGCCTCATGGTCACTGGCCCCACTCCTCCCTGTGATCTTCCTGACAGTGCGTCTGTGTCATCACACGCCCTCCATACGATTTGTTAAAGTTGGACTGTTTTACTCCTTTATGTGATCTCCCTGGCCTCTTTAGGCATTTGGGTTCGTGCTCTTGATCTCAAGAAGATATTCCAGATTTAGAATTTTATGATAAGTAATATACAAATGCAAAGTGTTTTTGCAAGTAGGTGAGGGTGGAAGGGAAAGGCGGGAACCTTTTGTATGCCAGATGATTTGCTTATCATTTGATCGTCCCCAAAGCTTTGAGGTAGGAGTTGGGGTGGGGAGGGTATTATGAGCTGGTGCACAGTCCTGATTGATGGACCACGATTTAGGGGCTGGGGGATTACAGTGATATGGTCAGATAGCCTGAATGTCAGAAGAGAGTCTTTACCATGAAGTGAAAGCCCTTGACAGGTGAAAGGACAGCCTCAGGGAGATTGTGGCTTGCTGAAGCCAAGATTCAAACCTAACCTGTTGGGCTCTGAAGAAATACTACATGCCTCAAGGTAAAGCAGGGCATAGCGCCCTCCCCAGAAGCTGCCTGTCCGCATCTACACCTTTGGTAGGCATTTAAGTGAGGCCTATTTGCATGACTTGTAGTGGTGTAGTCCTTTTGTCTCTATAAAATACTTATACATTTTATAGAGACAAAATATTCTATAGTTTGAATATTTTGGGGGTACTTTTTTCTCTCCTTTGTAGCAAAATTGCTCCTTTTTTTCCAAAATTATTAATACACAGATAAAAGTAGAGCTACTTTGAAGCTGAGAAGGAAGCTGCGTGCAGAGCCCTACCCTTGTAAGGGAGGGAGGTCAGTCTTTCCTCATGTAGCCACTGAAGTACCTTCTGTAATCCTAGGCCTTGGAGGCACCCGGCTTTAACAACACTAATTTAGTCTTAATTTCTGCCCATGAGGAAATGAAGGCCAAAGAGATCCAGCAACTTGTTCAGTGTTCATTTACATCTCATGGGTGAAAGCCACTTTAACTGTTATCTGTCTGATTCCTTAGAAAAGCTTCCAAAGACTTTTATTTTATGCCTGTTTTCTCTTCCTCAGGTAATTAAAAAAGAAGCTGCGTTAAGTAAGCAACATCTGTTGAGTTTCACCTTATTTTAAAAGAGACACAGAGTTTGTAGGGCAGTAAATTGGAAAATGAAGAGCAGACAATGGGCCTGGTTGCTGTTTTTCTCCATTTGGTATCCTCTAGCTCTTTGAGCTGTGTCATCTTTCCATCTCAGACAACTGGACTCCATTCCCAAAGGTGTATATAGGACTTACGTTAGGAAGTGCAGTTTCCTTTTACCTGCAAGAAATAAGCAGTTGGCGATTTCAGTGCCTAGAATCTAGGCCCGATTTTAAAATAGCCAGCAAAACCTCTTTGGCAGCAAACCCAGAAGCCCTGTCTCAGCACCATGATGGGCCTCTTTGTCTCATATTCCTGGTCTAATCATTCTCATTGTCTGCCCAGCTGTTTCCCATCACTTCTCAAATAATCTGTTTGGTGTTTTTCTCCTCTTTCTGCTCACCTTCTCTTCCCCTCCCTCACTTTTCCTTGCAAAGTAGAAGCCGCTGGTGTCCTGATTCATTCAGAACAACCCTCCAGCATGATTCAGTATTTGAATACAGAGCCAGGAGATACACTACTTGCTGCTTCTTCCAAAGCCCCATTTCTGAATTGAATATTATGGTGAGGCCCCTGAGGAGAGTTTTAAAATATTTGTCTTTATTCATTTTTCTAGAGACGGAGGGTCTCACTCTGTTGCTCAGGCTGGAGTGCAGTGGTGCCATCATAGTTCACTGCAGCCTCAACCAATCCTCCTGCTTCAGCTTTCCAAGTACTTAGGACTACCACTGCACCTGGCTAATTTGTCTTTGTTTTGTTTTTGTTTTTGTTTTTGAGACAGAGTCTTGCTCTGTCGCTCAGGCTGGAGTGCAGTGGTGCGATCTCGGCTCACTACAGCCTCCACCTCTGGGGTTCAAGCAATTCTGCCTCAGCCTCCCGAGTAGGTTGGACTACATGTGCATGCTGCCACCCTCGGCTAATTTTTTTTCTTTTTTTTTTTTTGAGACAGAGTTTCGCTCTTGTTACCCAGGCTGGAGTGCAATGGCACGATCTCGGCTCACCACAACTTTTGCCTCCTGGGTTCAAGCAATTCTCCTGCCTTAGCCTCCCGAGTAGCTGGGACTACAGGCATGTGCCACCATGCCCAGCTAATGTTTTGTATTTTTAGTAGAGATAGGGTTTCACCATGTTGGCCAGGATGGTCTTGATCTCCTGATGCTGTGATCCACCCCCGGCCTCCCAAAGTGCTGGGATTACAGGTGTGAGCCACTGGGCCCATCCTGTCTTTGTTTTTTAAAAGTTTGAAGACCATGATCTCATGTTGATGTCAGAACTAAAAGAGATTTTAGAATTTATGTAATACCCTCCTCTGTGTGTTACGAATTCTCATTCACTGTCTTCTCCCAGCAGAGAACTAGGCACTTCTGTCATCTTTGCTTATTTAACAGTAAGCAACATCTGTTGAGTTTCACCTTATTTTAAAAGAGAAACAAAGAATTTGCAGGGAAGAAATCTGGAAAATGAAGAGCAGAAAATGGACCTGGTTGCTGTTTTCCTCCAGGTTATTTTAGTAATCCCACTGGTGACTACATAATCCCATGCTTATTAAAACCTTTTATCAGGAAATTGATCGGAAGCAGCTAATCCTAGGAGTTTAAATGTTGAAGGGTCTATAGGGAAGTGCAAATTAAAACCACAACAAGATGTCACTACACACCCACGAGAATAGCTAAAATAAAAAATACAATACCAAGTATTGGCAAGGATATGGAACAACCAGAACTTCCATATGTGGCTGTTGGGAGTAAAAAATAGCACAACCACTGTGGAGAACTGCTTGGCAGTTTCTTATATATAAAGGGAAATAGTCACTTGCCATATCACCCAACAATTCCATTCCTGGGTGTATACCTAAGACAGATAATTATCCATGTCCATAAAAAAGACTTCTGTATGAATGTTTAATTCGTAATAGCCAAAAGCTAGAAGCAATACACATGTCCTTCAACAGGTGAATGAATAAACTAATTGTGGAGTATGTGTACAATGGAATACTAGTTGACCAAAAAAACAAAAACTACTGATACATGTGACAGTGAGGATGGATCTCAGAAATGTTACGCTGCATGAAAGAAGCCAGACCAAAGGACCATCTACTGTATAATTCCATTTATTCTAGAGCAAGCAAAACTATAAGTATGGAAAGCAGATCCAAAGTTATTTAATACATGTGTGGTGAGGGAGGGAAGGGGAGATTGTCTACAAAGAGACCTGAAGAACTGTCGCAGTGATGGATTGGCTGTGGTGATGGGTATGAATATATACAGTTGCAAAAATTCATCAAACTGTACACTTAAAATGGGTGTGTTGTATTTTACGTGAAGTTGATGTAAAAATACAGGTTTTTAAAGATGAGGGATCTTACCTGAACCTCACCACCAACTAGCTGTATGCTAGTTGTGTCCTTCTTGGGAAAGGAACTTAATCTTTCTGATGATAGGTTGCTCGCCTACCTCATTCAGTCATTGAGCGAATACAGATGAAATCATTTATTTTGAAATGCCTTTAGAATAAGTCGTATACACATGCTGGGTGGGAGGAATATTGCATATACTCGTCTAGAAGACGAGAACTGTGGTAGTGAATGTCTGAGCTACTATATATATATATATGTTGGAATTCATTTGCAAATAATCTTTTAACTTTGTGGAACATGAGTTGTGTCACTTCCCCTCCTTGGCCTTGAGTAAAATGAAGGAGTTAGACTAGATTAGACGTAGAAAACTGGAGGCTTGGAGATTATCTAAAACTTTTCAGGTGTGTTTTCTTTAGCTTCTACACTATGGTGACCTGAACAGCATTAATTTAAAAGGTGACTTGTTGCCAGTGTTTAAATGTGGAAATTTTCACAAACAATTTTGGGTTTCTAGCTCATCTTTAGAAATTAGCAGATCTGACAACCAGGTCCATATTCCCACATGGCAACAATGTTCTGGAGTTGCATGGTGGCCATCCCATTACATGAGCCATCACATTAGTTTCCCATATTCTCTACCTCTATCTGTGTGTTTTTTGTCCTGTGTAGAAACTTTAAGTGGAAAGTCAGTTCATTTTTTAATGCTTACTGTATGTTAGACACTGTAATGACAATGCAGAGACAAACCAAATGGACAAAACCTCTAAACTCATGCTGAGCTATAAATAGCCGTCCACATCTTCATCAACAATTAGGGGGAGAAAGTTAGACCAAAAATGCTGTGTATTCTAGGGAAAATGGGAGAAAGCATGTTTTCTTGTGGACGTAAAAAAAAATTCCTGCATATTTAATAGGCAGAGCATGTCTGTGTCAAAATTATCCTGCCTCCTTCACTTGCTTGCTTCACATAATAGATCATATCCTTTTTATGATTCAATGGATTCGTGGATGAGATTATCTGAGTGTTTCAAAAAATGCCAGTAGGCGGAGAGACTGACACAGGTTACTGAATGTTAGATTTTCTTACCTCTGTCCAAACCATTAGATTTTCCCATTTAGCCAAGATCTTGGGATACAACTCAGGCTGAAATAAACATCTCTGTTGACAGTCTTCTCTGTTGACAGCCTCCTTCCATAATAGCCTGAACCCTCTTAAGCTCTGGCTGAGAATCTCATCACCCTGATCCATGTGACAGACAGGGCTGTGCACGAGAAGTATCTTGAATGGCACTATCTCCCCTCTTCTAAACTAGTAGTTTACATTTCCATTTGGTCTACTACATAGTGATAGTAACCAACATCTTTAGACTGACGAATCCTGTTAGGCGTGGATTTTGATCTCATGATCTAAACGCTTCTCTTCTGCAGATAAGCCCTTTTATAGGCATAGATGCTTGACAATGTCGCTTCATCTGTGTTAAGCAAAGTGATTCATTGTTTTGCTTTTAGATTTATCATGGTCATAGGCTTTGAGAATCTGGGCTGGCTCCTGTCAGCCATTGTGCTTACTGGATTGCGTCGAAGGCTACTGACCCATTTCTTCAGTCCTGGCTGAAAAGGTCATCTTGCTACCTACGAAGAAAACTACACTGCTCCCATCTGGTGGTAGTTATCTCAAATTGCAGCAGCCAAAAGAATTGCCTTTCCTTCAGTGGTGTCAGGCATCACTGAGCTGTAGGAAATACCTATTCCCACCTTTTGTTTCACAACACTGTCAGCTGTTTCCTTATTACCTAAAGGGTATCACATGGTTTTTCTCGGAACGTGAACCACTCCAGCTTCTGCTCATGACTAGCCATAGGACTCCTAAGTCTCACTTGGTTTTTCCACACATAAAGCAAAACACTTGGACTTAATGCTCTCTAGGAGTACTACTCTTGTGAAGTCTGTAATTCTGTGATTTTTTTAAAAAAATTCAAAATATCAATGAAATGAATCCCACTTACAGTATTTACAAAACAATTATGAACATACATGGAAATTTTGTAATTTACTTAATGCTCTCTAGGAGTACTACTCTTGTGAAGTCTGTAATTCTGTGATTTTTTTTAAAAAATTCAAAATATCAATGAAATGAATCCCACTTACAGTATTTACAAAACAATTATGAACATACATGGAAATTTTGTAATTTACACTATCATTTTCTTCTTCTTCAATTCTAATTAATTATAAGATAACATCATGGATTTAATAACTTTGGTGGGGGTGGAGAATAAAAAGATAAATACCACTGCATTAAATGCACATGTTTATTACAAGACATTCTGAAACCCTAAAAAGCAAAATGTAAAAAATATACATTTTAGAATTGAAGTGCGTGTGTGTGTGTGTTTAAAAAACTTCTGAGTGTCAATGCTACTTTTGAAAGTGGAAAATGTTGTTGAGGTACAAAGATTAGAGAGATGACAGTTAAAGTTTCATGGTAAATTTTAGAGTTTATTTGAATATTGAGGAACATTGTAAAAAGAAATATACAAACATGCAGTCTCTGGTATCATTTCTACAGTCCACATTTGGAACTGAAGCTCATTAAATTTTTTTTTTACAAAATTATGTGTATATTTTATGAAAACATGCAATAGTGTTTTGTGATTAAGGCTCGTTATGGTTACAAGGAACAAAAACCTGCTCAAGCTAACTTGAAAAGAATAACCATGTAAAGATACAGTAGGAAATGCCATGGACTTCAACAGACAGGTACTGGAGTGCCGCTGAGCCTTAGGGGAATTAAAAGGGCATAATCAGGACCCAAGTCTTTATTTCTCAGAGGCCAGAGATCTCTATAATGGCTGTTTATTGATCGGTATCAATTTTGCATGTGGCTTCTAGCCCGGTACTACATCATAACCTCAACTCAAATTCCCATACTGAAGACTTCCTTCTGTGTTCAACTCTATACAGTTTACAATTAGTGACCACCTCTGTGCAAGAGTAGCATAGTGATTATTATTATTATTATTTATTGTTATTATTTTGCTGCACAGGGTCAGTGGACAGTATATTCAAGCTAAATGATGACAATGTATAAGGCAGGCAGATCAACTGAGTCTCCAGTGTAACTGCTCCTCGTTCCAAAGCCTTCAACTTTGACAGCTTTGCCTCACCTTTTCTATCTAACTCGTCTCACCAATGGCATTGAAGACCTCATACAGTGCTTTGGGAGTGAGGTTGAGGTTAGGGTTCTAAGAATTTGGGGAATGCCATGGTACAGCAAATTTAGAGCATGTGAGAATGCCTATAGGGTTATATAAATTTCTTTTTTCTTTTTCTTTTTTTGAGACAGGGTCTCTTTCACCCAGGCTGGAGTGCAGTGGTGCAGTCACAGCTCCCTGCTACCTCTGCCTCCCAGGCTTACGCCATCCTCCCACCTCAACCTCCTGAGTAGCTGGGACCACAGGTGCACGGCACCATGCCTAGCTAATTTTTGTATTTTTTGTAGAGACAGGGTTTCACCAAGTTGCCAAGGCTGGTCTTGAACTCCTGAGCTCAAGCAATCTGCCTACCTTGGTCTCCCAAAGTTCTGGGATTACAGGCGTAAGCCACCATACCTGACTTATAAATTTCTAGTAATGAATCGTAAACTGCCTTTTAGAGAAAGGTCAGTGTGAACATTAAAAAGTCTCCCCAGGCCAGGTGCGGTGGCTCACGCCTATGATCGCAGCACTTTGGGAGGCCGAGGCAGGTGGATCACGAGGTCAAGAGATCAAGACCATCCTGGTCAACATGGTGGAACCCTGTCTCTACTAAAAATACAAAAATTAGCTGGGCGTGGTGGCAAGCGCCTGTAGTCCCAGCTACTCGGGAGGCTGAGGCAGGAGAATTGCTTGAACCCAGGAGGCAGAGGTTGCGGTGAGCCGAGATCATGCCATTGCACTCCAGCCTGGGTAATGAGTGAAACTGTGTCTCAAAAAAAAAAAAAGTCTCCCCAATAATTGTGTCATACTTGCCTAGTGTTTGCTACTTGGAATAGCACTCTCTTGCCCATACCATGTATCTTTTCAATAGCTCAGGAGGTAGAGAGGGCAGGAGGAATCTTTAGGTCTGATTTTAGATTTGAATTGAGTAATAGGATGAGAAGAAAAGAAGAGGAGATTCTTCAAATTAACTGACAACTATTTATAATAGCAATTAGTGAAATAATTTCCTAGCCTCTCTGCTATGAGGGAAAGTGTGCAGCACTTATGTTTTTAAAAATGTTTTTGGTTTGAATCAGATCTCTTTGAGACCCTGTATTCTTCAGCCGGTAATTGTTTTAAAGGGAAAAATAACACAAAATCTCACAGACTTGTGGTAAGAATTAAACGAGAGCATCAAAGTACCTAAGACCAGGCCAGGTACCGTGGCTCATGCTTGTAATCCCAGCACTGTGGTAGGCCAAGGTGGGAGCCCAAGAGTTCAAGACCAGCCTGGGCAACATAGCAAAACCACTTCTCTACAAAAAAGTACAAAAATTATCCAGGAGTGGTGGTGTACACCTGTAGACCCAGCTACTTGGGAGGCCAAGGTGGGAGGATTGATAGAGCCCAGGAGGTCAAGGCTGCAGTGAGCTGTGATCATGCCACTTCATGCCAGTCTGGGCCACAGAGGGAGACTCTGTCCAAAAAAAAAGAAAATGTACCTAGGACAGTAGTTGTAATGTAATTGGGGGTTTTCTCCCCCCATTTATCTCTTTATTTGTAGGTTATTTGAAAAATAATTACTATTCTTTTGTTATCCTGAGATAGGTGTTTGAGAACAGTTTCTCTGACTCTTGCCACCCACTCCCACAAGTAATATCTCTGAGTTCTGAGAATCTAAGAATGTGTTCTACTACAGGCTAGCCCTAAAGGCTGGCTGGCAGTGGAATCAGTACCATTAGCAGTGACAGTGGCAACCTGCAGCCTCCATAGTCATCTGACTGACGTTTTGAACATTGACTCAAAAGAGCTTGTGTGTTTCTCTCACAGGTGGATTTGCTATTGTATTTCTGGTGAGGACAAGCAATGGGATGAAATGTGCCTTGAAACGCATGTTTGTCAACAATGAGCATGATCTCCAGGTGTGCAAGAGAGAAATCCAGATAATGGTAAGGCTGGCCCTTGGACTTGGGACTGTTTAAAATGGGGGCAGAGACTGTACCTTCTAAGAAAGCCAAGCAAGCCTTGTTCCCTTCCCTGAGATGGCGGAGAGGCCTCTCGACAAGCTGGGACTGAGCAGTCATGGGATGTAGGACACCACCCTTGCCTTGGTCACTCTCAGCTAGAGGGCAGAGAAGAAAGGAACATAGTGAGAGAACTGACCAGTTTTTAGGTCAGAAATATCATTTGGGGCATTGGGAAAAGCTTACTTAACAACCTTGTTCCCAGAAATTAACTGTGGTATTTAATCCAGAAAGCCTAACTTTCCAATGAGCCTCCTCTTCTGGTCTTGTCTCTCTCAATACCAATCCCCAGTCTCAGTTCAACCCTCCTGGACTCTTGAACATTCCTGGGAATATATCCTTATATAACTTAATATTTTTACATGTAGTTTTTTCGACCTGGAATGCTTTCCCCCTTTTTTGGCCTGGAAACTTAGACCAAAACCTAGAAACCTCATATATACTTTATGAATCTATTTATAGAAGACCAAGAACAGGCAAAATTATCTATAGAAATCAGAAAGTGGTTATTTAGGGGTAGGGAATTGGCTAGAAAGGGGTATACGGGGACTTTCTAGGCCATGGAAATGTTCTGTGCCTTGTTTTAGATAGTGGTTACACAGGGTATATACGTGTCAAAACTCAAACACCTTAAAATCTCTGCATTTTATTATGTTAATTAGACTTCAGTTCTTAAAACATACTCATTTTTTCAAGATGCAGATTTATATGTTGAAAGAAAGAGACCCTATGTGTTAGGTATACATGCTGAAATATGTGTGGAGGAAATAATGTAATGTCCTTAGAACAATGAGTGGGTTTAGAAGATAAACAAGTTGTTAGAGTAGCATCTTTCTTTTACCTTTGTTTGACATTATACGTAATAAGAAACTTTAAATATATAGTCTTTTATTCCTTTGTGCTTCCACAGTGCTTTTGTTTTATACCAATTATATTGGTTAACCTGTTATGTTGTAAGCAGTTCTGCTGTCAGGAAGTAAGTTATTTAAAATTAGAAATTGTATGCTCCAACACACTGCTTGACATGAAGTAAATGGTTAATAAACTTTAGAAGAAATGCGCATTTGAATAATGGTAGTAGCAGATACTTATGTTCACCTAGAGATGGTGATTGCTTTTATGTCCTGGATTTTAATGCTTTTTAAAGAGCAGAAAGAGATCCAAAAATGGAGAGGGTGGCATTGTAGGTATTCCACCAGGCTCCGCTTGCCCTGTTCACCCTATGTAGAGTCAACTTTTCAGTGGCTGCTTAGAGTAACTAGTAGGCGGTTGGTCTACTGAAAGTACTCAGAATGTTAGAGAGCCTGGCACTACTCTACATTTTAGAAAGCCAAAACTATTTGGGAAGGAACTGTCAACATTACACAACAAACCAACCAACTCCCAAGACTCACATATATATACACACAGTCAAGATCACGTGGGCCTGTCTGTAAGTCACCAACGCCTTCCACTCCCCTGCACAATGCTCCAGACTCCTGTTCTTGCTGTATCTTCCTTCATACACGCGGTGAGTTTTCTGGGTGCTTCTCGTTATTTGTCTTCCTCCCTCCTTGCGCCATGCTTGTTCAGCTCTCACACACTTTATTTCCTGTCTTTACTTCTGCTGTTTCCTCTCTCTGGAATGCCCTTCTTGCTCATTTTCTTGTGTTACAAAAGCAATCCCATGATTTCACTTTCTCCTCCTTGTTTAAAAACACAATGAGAGCTTAGTGTGCTAGGCAGGCATTGCAGTGGAGGAACTAAGAAGCCCAGGCCCATGAGGAGCTCACAAATTAATGGGCCTCATTAGGAGTTAAATCACACAGGTTCAAGTTCTGGCCCAGACCCGTATTAGCTGTGAGAGTTTTTAGTTTATATTCTTTCAAAGCTTAAATATTCAAATAGGTGAACTACGCTTGTTACAAAAAACATCAAGCAGTTCCCTGAGGGGACCTCCTATGCCATTACAAGGTCCCAGAGGCAACCACTTTAGGTGATTCTTTTGATGTATTTCTAAATAACATGCTAATATTGCTAGTTCTTGATTTTTCTTCCATTTTAGGCATTATCTCCTATGGGATGTAAAGATGTAACTGTCACATATCCGCTGCTTGTATCTCTCTCCAAATACTTGCAGTATTCTCATCTTCCATTTTTCCAAAACACCAGCCAAGTTTGGCTATGTGCTGTTTATATGAATATTAGTTTTTGCATTATTATGTAAGAAAACTATTTCAACTGAATCTCCTGGTGGACCATGATTCTTATGCCTTTCCTATATAACATTGCTTTCACTAGAGTTGATAATTGTCTTGTTTTCCCTCTCTTGGTCTGAGTTTTCTTTGTGCTTTTAAACAGTTTAATTCCCAATTTTCTTCAAGTTGTATAAATCATTTTTTGAAATTTTTAGACACATTTAATGGTGTTTGTTTTATCATCTTCAAGATTTCTCCCTCGGTCTTCTGACTAAGAAATCTGGCTGGTTGTTCTCTAGGCCTAACTTACAGTTTAATCTTGGAATCTCCTGGGCATTTCCTCTGCTTCTCTTTTTTGTTAGTACCCCTAATTCATCTTTCAGCTAACTTCCTCATTTTGTTGGAGCTGATCCTCCAGTGTCTTTTTTCTTTTTGAGATGGGGTCTCACTTAGTTACCCAAGCTGGAGTGTAGTGGCACAATTATAGCCCACTGCAGCCTCCATCTCCTGGGCTCGAGCAATTCTCCTGCCCCAGATTCCTGAGTAGCTGAGACTATAGGCACATGCCACCAGACCCAGCTAAGTAGAGATAAGGTCTTGCTATGTTGCCCAGGCGGGTCTCACACTCTTGAGCTCAAGTGATCCTCCCATCTCAGCCTCCCAAAGTGCTGGGATTACAGGCATGAGCCACTATGCCCAGCCTCAGTAGCTTTTTGATACATAATAGATACATTTTTTAGAACTTTCAAGTCTAGAAGTATCTTTATGTTATGTTCATACATCATAGTCTGAGTAGAAAATTCCAAGTTGGAAATAATTTCATTTAGATTATTTAAAGCACTGTTCTACTATGTTTTAGCTTTCAGTGTTGCTCTTGGGAAATTCTAAGTCATTCTAATGCCTAGTCCTTTGAAAGTGGCCCATATTGTCTACCTAGAAATTTACAAATTTTCTCTTTGTTTCTAGTGTTCTGAAATTTCTTGATACACCTTGGTTTATGCATTTATTTATTATCTTAGGTGTTTGGTGGTCCTTTTCATCTAGAAATTCATATCCTTGCATTCTGGAGAATTTTTTAGTTTCATTTTTCCCCTTTTTCTGAAATTCCTAAAATTTGGATGTTGCTTTTCCTGACTTGATTTTCTAATTTTCTTGATTTCTCCCTTCTGTTTTTTATTTCTTTGTCGTTTTGCTCCACGTTCCAGATTTCCTCAGCTCTATATTCCAACCATCCTGTTGAATTTTATTTCCCAGACTTTTAAATCTCTGAGATCTTTTTTGTTTTAGACACATTTAATGGTGCCTGTTTTATTTTTAATTTCGATAAAGTCCAGTTTATCAATTGTTCTTTTTATGGATTGTGCTTTCGGTGTCGAACCTAAGAAATCTTTGCCTAGCTCTCAGTTCTGAAGATTTTTTTTTTTAGTTTTATAGTTTTACATTTAAACCTGTCACCCATTTTTAGTGTATGTGTGTGTGTGTGTGTTTTTGAGATGGAGTTTCCTTGCCCTGACGCCCAGGCTGGAATGCAGTGGCGCAATCTCAGCTCACTGCAACTTCTGCCTCCTGGGTTCAAGTGATCCTCCTGAGTAGTTGGGATTACAGGCACACGCAACTATGCCTGGCTAATTTTTGTATTTTTAGTAGAGATGGGGTTTCACTACATTGGTCAGGCTGGTCCTAAACTCCTGACCTCAAGTGATCTGCCTGCCTAAGCCTCCCAAAGTGCTGGGATTATAGGCTTGAGCAACTATGCCTGGCCTTTTTGACTTAATTTTTACATAAGATATGAGACTTAGGTTGCAGTTCATTTTTCCCTTGTGGTTTTCTGATTGCCTTTAGCACCATTTATTGAAAAGACTGTCTAACTTCTATTGAAAATCTTTGTTAAAAATCAGTTGAACTTAATTGTGAGGGTCCATTTCCAGGCCTTTGTCTATTCTCTTCCATTAATCTGTGTACCTATCCTTCTACCAGTACCACACAGCCTTGATTACTGTAGCTATATATGTTTTTAGAATGGACTGAATCCTCCCACTTCTTTTTTTTTTTTTAATTTCTTACTGTTTTAAATCTGAAGTCTGATGTGATGTTTTTAAGCCCACCTTAAGTCTCAGACTTCTGTCAGATGGAAACCATAACCCCAGCCCTGCCTCTCTCAGTGATTGTAAGAATTGTGAAGGGAATTAGAAGATGTAACATGCTGTCTAATACGCTGAGAGTTGTGTGTTGATATTCAAAGAACCGGATTCCTCTCTGTACTTTTCAGTGAAGGAGGGACAGGCATGTTGCATCCAAATGCAAAGAGAACTGTTTGCGATTTCACTGAGTGGTTTCAGGTTTTATTTTGATAAATTCTGTCCACTATGTACTGGAGTCTGGTCTGAGTTCTTTGATCTAGCTGGTATGTGTGCTCTGATACCGTCAGAGGGATCTGCCCTCTGATGGACAGTTGGAAGGTGGGTTTTGGACTTCTGATCCCTTTGCCTGAAAGCAGGAGAAGATTAATTATCTTCAGACCTAAAGGGGTAAGAACAGTGATAGGAAATAGCTAGAGTTCCAGATGTGTCAAGGCTATTCCGTGTTCACATCTCCTGGCTCAGATGGATTACATCCTCATTGAGCTTGATAATGAGGACACTAAGCTGCCACCGGTTATGTTTGAGGATTTGCTTCGAACAGAAGAGATCAGATGATTCAAAGCAGACAAATGTTTTCTTATTCCACAAAGGGTAGAAGATAGATCCTGTACAGTAGGAAGCTCAGGATTGTTCTGGGACAAGAATCTGGAACAGATTATTTTATCTTTTTCTTCAACTTTTACGTTCCAGGGTACATATGCAGGATGTGCAGGTTTGTTACGTAGGTAAATGTGTGCCATGGTGGTTTGCTGCACAGATCAACCCATCACCTAGATATTAAACCCAGCATCCATTAGCTATTCTTCCTGATGCTCTCCCTCCTCCCACCACCCCCAGAGGCCCCATCGTGTGTCGTTCCCTGCTATGTGTCCATGTGTTCTCATCATTCAGCTCCCACTTATAAGTGATAACACAGATTATTTTCAAAGATGCTTTGATGATATTTTTTGTGTAAGAAAGTTTGTGTGTGTGTGTGTGTGTGTGTGTGTGTGTGTGTGTGTATCTACATAATGCATATTGTTTGAATTTGCCTGAAAAAAAACACAGGAAGCATGAAAGAAAGAAACAATAAAAGTGGTTCTCTATAGGGGATGGGGATTGGAGTAGGAAAAAGATTGTCTAGTATTATGTGCTATTTGAAAGTTACTATATTACACATTTTAAAAATGAATGATGGCCGGTGCAGTGGCTCACGCCTGTCATCTCAACACTTTGGGAGGCCAAGATGGGTGAATCATTTAAGGTCAGGTGTTTGGGACTAGCCTGTCCAACATGGTGAAACCCCATCTCTACTGAAAATACAAAAATTAGCTGGGCGTGGTGGTGTATACCTGTAATCCCAGCTACTCAGGAGGCTGAGGCAGGAGAATCACTTCAGCCCAGGAGTTGGAGGTTGCAGTGAGCCAAGATTGTGCCACTGTACTCCAGACTGGGTAACAGAGCAAGACTTTGTATTCAATAAATAAATTAAAAAGTAAATAAATAATTTAAAATTTAAACAAACGAATGACATTTTAAACTGTTTTGTAGTCATTTGTATGAGTAAGCAGAGATCCAAAGAGCTTTCAGGTTCAATAAGAACAAACCATGTCATAACAACATCCTGTTCTCCTTTGGGAAGGCATCTGGATAGAGAGCTCAGTGGGATGCAATAGATCCAGTATATGTGGACTTTGGCCAGCTGTTTGGATAAGGACACTCACCAGCCATCTGTCAGCAAAATAGAGAGTCTAGGCTGGATGCTAATATAGTTAGATGTAATTGCTACTGATTATAAAGATTTCTGATAAGTGGTTTGATATTAATCTGGAGGAAACTTTCAAAAAAGAAAGCATTGTGGCTTACCGTTAACTTCATGTTATTTTACATTTAACAAACAACTTGGTTAAATAAATAGAAAATACATTGATCAATTATGTACCTTTGTAAAGCTGGAAGATGTAACAACTGCATTGAGTCATAGAATCAGGCTCTAAAATGGTTCTTACAAATTGGAGCAGTGGACTGATTCTAATGAAATGAAATAATAAGGGAAAATCATACACTTGAAATTGTATTCTAATCAATTTTACAAGGATAGTTTTCCCTGAAAATCACATTTTGACTAATACTCATCATAATTCCAGTACTCTAAATAATAGTTGTAGGCAAGGGCAGCAAAGCATCTTTCCCTCATCTTGCCTTTTTCTGAGTAAGCAGGTTGTAGCTGAGGTATTCCCTATGTGGTTCCATTCTATACCTCTACATCCATTTCTGTATTGTAAGCCTGGGGCTGGTCTTTTAACCAAAATCAGAGGACAGCTTGGAACACTCTGGCCTGTTGCTGCTGAGAACAGGGCAGGAGCTACTGCCAGTGTACCTTAAATGTGAGTCAGTCTCAACTTGTGGTAAGATTTTCTCTTGGCCTTTTCTATATTTCACAGCCATTCAAACAGATCTTCTCCGTCAGAGTTATAAACTAGTGGGGTTTTACTCTAAAATCTGAGATATTGCTGTGTCATCAGGTTATTAAAGCCAAATGCCATTGTCTCTCTGCAAAGAGGGGGTCTTTTCTGCTTAGACATAGCTCAGGATCTCTGCAGAAGACAAAGGAACAGTAGTTTGGACTTGAACTGTTTAGCAAACATCTTGACAAACTGCAGGGTGCCATCTGCAGATGTTAATTATCCAGTTTTGATCCTTTAGTGCCTCTTTAGATTGGCTTGTGTTACTCTATCTGTATTACTTTAACAAAATACCTGAGACTTGGATAATTTATACAGAACAGAAATTTATTTTCTTATTGTTCTAGAGGGTAAGAAGCCCAAGATCATCATGGTGCTGACAGGTTCAGTGTCTGGTAAAGGCCTGGTCCCTGCTTTCAAGATGGTGCCATGAGTGCTGCTTTCTCTGGAGGGAATGTTTTGTCTTTACGTGGTGGAAGGCAGAAGGGCTAAAGAGCCTGGTTAGTTCCCTCCAGCCCTTTTATAAAATTGCTTATCCCATTCATGAGGGTTTTACCCTCATGATTTAATCACCTCCTAAAGGCCTCACTGCTTAATACTATTGCATATGGGATTTAAGGTTTGTTTGTTTGTTTTTTGAGATGCAGTCTCACTTTGTCACCTAGGCTGGAGTGCACTGGTATGGTTTTGACTCAGTGCAACCTCCGCCTCCCAGGTTCAAGTGTTTTCTGTTGCCTCAGCCTCCCCTGTAGCTGGGGCTACAGGCATGTGCCACCGCACCTGGATAGTTTTTGTATTTTTAGTAGAGATGCAGTTTCACTATGTTGGCCAGGCTGGTCTCGAACTCCTGGCCTCGATCTGCCTGACTTGGCCTCCCAAAATGCTGGGATTACAGGTGTGAGCCACCACACCTGACCTGGGATTTAAGTTTTAACTTGAATTTTGGAGGGGACACACACCTTCAAACCATAGCATGGTTCTACCAATATTTTTTTCTTTCTTCCAGTTGCTTTATTATTCTTAGGATGAAACCAGCTCAGAGGCAACATTGCCGATTCTTTTTCAAATAGTTAAATATAGAGATGTGAGTCTTTCATTCATCTTTGTGAATATTTGGAGGATATGATTTGCTTTATTTTGGTTTCAAAGAACTTCTCTCCAGTTCTTCCTACCTTCAGGAATATGTAAATGGAAATGAGTTCTAGATGGGTTGATGATGAGATGGAAAAACAGAGGGAAGGGTAGGCCACTAAAATGTGAGCCCCACAATCACTCTGTTTGGGAAAAACTTGAATTCTAGAGACTGCATGTCAGCTTCATCATCTCCCTTCTCTTATCCAGAGCAGATGCTGTAAGTCTTTTGTCTCATCAAGCTTCTTTGTCGTTCCTATACATTTAGGAAATGACCTTGTTCTCTACCGAAAATAAAACAACAGATCTGAACTCACTTGAATTCTCTTTTTCTTCCACCTTAAACCAACATGCATAGCCATCCTCGTCTCCTTCCTGCTTGCCAGGAAAAAAAAAAAAAAAAGTTATTCTAAGACCAGTCCTTTGAACAGTACTCTTAATCTCACCCTTCTATTTACAGAACTTTTTCTGTCAATTATCATCATCCTCTCCTGTATCTTAAAGCTCTCTTCTCTTGGCTCCTTCCTTTCTCTGGTGCTCAGTTTTCTCCCATCCTAAACACCCTTTCTCTCAGTGCTGCTGCCGTAGGCACAAATGTTCTGCAAGAGTAATCTGTAGACCCTGGCTCTACTTGCCCAACTCCCTTTCTTTGCAAGTCCAGTTTCATTCTTACCACCATCCCATCCGTTCTCTGAAACTACTCTCAAGTAAGTCTCCAGGGACTTGCATCTGCTAATTCCAAAGCCTGTCTATTCTGTCTGCTCTTGTGTTGCATCTACCATTTCTGAGGCAATAGGTATTCACAATCCATCACTCAGAGGAAGGCTCTAATGAGTTTTAACTTTGATGCCCAGGGTTCAGGTGTGTTCACTTCATACCATGGTGGTTTCTTTTGTTTTGTTATAAAATTTGTTTTCAACTTTAAACAGTTGAATCTCTAATTAGAGTGGTGGTAGTTTCTGTTCTCACAGTCCAAATTGCCAAGTTTGTATGGTGATTGTCATGAGGCCACATGTTTTCTACTCCTTCCCCTGACCATTTTGAAGCAAAGCAAAACAATTTATTAAAACTAGTTAAAAAATAAAACTTTACCTTGCATTTGTGCAAAAATCATTTCACCCAGTTTGCTTTCTTTTTCTTTCGATAACTTAGTTCTTACTTTGGTTTTGAACGTCATCATTACAAAGACCTGCCTCTCTGGAGATGTTCAAAGGACTATGCCAAAATGTAAGGCCACTTCCAGTGCCCAGATGGGTCCTGACACAGAGAGGGTGCTCAACAGATATTGGTTGGATGATTGAATTCATCCAAGCAGCTCTAAGAGATCACATGCAGTTTCAACTGAAGAGCTGGAAACTTGCCCATCTTATATCCCAGTTGGTTGGCTTGAAAGGCTTAATTATGAGCAAAATGCTTAGGTTTGGATGCTATTGTAGTCCCTTCAAGACTTTGTAAGAAGCCTTTGTGTGTGTGTGTGTGTATGTGTGTGTGTGTATTTCCCAAAGGGAGAAAACAGCACAAACTATTTAAAAGTGAAGTTGAATTCATTTTGCCTCTGCAACCAGGAAAAACATCAATTTTATTTTTCTTAATTAGAAGTTCACACATTTAAGTAGTTCATATGTTCTCTCTATTCTTTACCCCCTGCAGTATTTCTGGAGAGGGGAGTCTTCGCTTCTAGTTTATGTGGAGCATTGATGCAGTAAGCAAGTAGACACTTTGTGCATTTGACTCTAGAATTTAGGTTCTGGAGTATGCTATGGTTTAGTAGGGTTATGGAGTTGCTATTGAAGATCTCGCTGTGAATCTCAGGGACCACTGGAAACCTATTCTTGACCCTGCTCCTTAGTCTTCTCTCTCAACACTGTATCATCTCTGTATTTAAATTATCTGTGCTAATGGAGCTGACTGGCTAATTCTGTCCCATTAGCATCTGAAACTAACAATGTATTTCTCATCTCTTGTTCACAGAGGGACCTGTCAGGGCACAAGAATATTGTGGGTTACATTGATTCTAGTATCAACAATGTGAGTAGCGGTGATGTATGGGAAGTGCTCATTCTGATGGACTTCTGTAGAGGTATGTATATGAACCATACCCTTAAGCTGTCATTTCTCTAGCATTTTGATTATCAAGGTTGGGGGAGTCATTTCACTTAATGTGCACTGTACCGTATGGTATGTTCTGGTTTTACAGATGAGAAAACTAAGGTTAAAAAGATACAGTCTGCTGTCAACTCTTGGTTATTCTTATAATGGCACAAACAATTTAAAGTGTAGGCAATGTAAAACTCCATTTTCATTGGGTTTAGGAAGGTTTGGTATTTGTATATAAATGAGAATGGGTAAGAATGAGAATGAATATGTTCTTTGTGATGCTTTATAACAAATGATGAAGACACATAATAAAGACCCAGCTCCAGATGGACAAAAGAAACAGGGCAGCTTCCCCAACTCCCTCACTTGTGTGTTCTCTTTCCCACTCATGCCATCATTCTTGTGTTATGGGGTAAAAGAATCCTTTTCATCTAATGGAAGTGACCCTCGTGTCCTTGCTCTAAAGCTATAATTCCTAGTAAGGTGAGACTATATCCAAATGATGCAGCTGTTAACAGTTGAGTAAAGTCATTGAAATCTTGAAATTTCAAAAAACATTTATCTTGGGAAATTCAGACTGTAGCATGATTTTTTTCAGAGTTAATTGCATTTTATATAACCATTGCTTGGAGGTTTGGCTTAGGTCCATGCCTTACTATTTGGTGCTGTGTTTTGTACTCACCCTCAGTTCCATTAACATTTTCTCTATGCTTAAGATACTATCCATTAATTAAATATGTTGCTAATCACAAAAATGTGATGTTAACCAGTAATTTCAGCCCTTACTGTATTAGCTATTTACCTGATTTCTTAAAGTATTACCAAATTTGAACTTAACTATTTGTTTCCTCCTGCTCATTCCTTTTTTGGATACTAAAATGTTTAGAGATCAGGCAGTAGGAGCATCCAGGCATCTGGATAATTTTGTAAGTGAAGTCATCAATCTTTTGGTCCTAGAGATTAATTGTTGGTGGCCAAGCAGTAAGTAGTGAAGCCAGAGAGACTAAGCTGTTTCTGAAGTTCAGACTATCAAACCATCTTCTTCCTGTTCCCTGGACCTATTGTGCCATCTGATTCTTACTAAAAGATATGGCAAGTTGAGGCTGTGGCCATGTCTCATACACAACGGTCGCAGTATAACCAGGCAACTACAACAGGACCATATTGTCAGTTCTACTCATCTTGAAGACATAATGAGGGCAGCTCACATCTGGGGTGCTTTATAAAATAAAGAAACTGTTTTTGATGCATTAGAGGAGACACTGAATCGTAAGAAAACAAATCCCAAGCTGGGAGTCAAGACAGGTAGGTTTGAATCCTGGATCAGTCAGTGGTCAGCTCTGTTACCTTAGTCCAGACCGCTTCTCTCTGGACAGCCGTTCATTCTCTTAGACTAACTGACAGGTCTGAGTGTTTATACCTCTCCTTTGTGCTGTACGTACCCCTCAGGTGGCCAGGTGGTGAACCTGATGAACCAGCGCCTGCAAACAGGCTTTACGGAGAATGAAGTGCTCCAGATATTTTGTGATACCTGTGAAGCTGTTGCCCGCCTGCATCAGTGCAAAACTCCTATTATCCACCGGGACCTGAAGGTACAGACCACGCTCTTTCATTGAGTGCATTCTTACCGAGTATTTTCTGTCTGCCCCAGGGATGGAGGAGATACTGTGAGGATAGGCGAGAAATTTAAGGTATGGTCCCTGTTTCTATGCTTTTCTTCTGCCTGAGGAGAGAAAATATAAAGGAAAAGGTACAGTACAGGTATAAGTTTTATTACTTAAGTAGCCTCCAGAAATTCTTCATAATTATCAAATGCCTGAGCCTGTGTTGTTTTTGTTTTTCCTGATATACTCCCCTCACTTTTCCAGGATTGTGAAAAACAATACTTTTAATTTAAATACTTAGTAAACATGATGCTTGGTTTTTAAAGTCTTATTTCATATTTTGCAAAATCCACTAATTGATTTTTTTAATTGTCCTAAGTGCCATCACCATGCACCACGCCTTTCACATTGTAGTCACTTAACAGTGTTTGTTGAATGGAATTGGCACCTTGTTAGGGTTCAACTTAGCATGTATTGAGCACCAATTGTGTGCCACGTACTCTGCTACATCTTATGTACAGTGTCTCTTCAGAGGGAGACATTCTCTGTTACATTTTATAGTTGAGGAAACTAAGGGGCAGAGAGGTTATGTGACTTGCCTAAGATCATATAACTTAGGAAGGACAGGGCCAGAATTTGAATCCAGCCCTTTAGATTCTAAATTACAATTCTTTTCATTCTACCTGTGTTTCAGGAAGCATGCTTCATAGCTAGTAACTGGAATCACCATGCCATCACCATGCACTGGCATCACCATGCCATCACCATGCACTGTGCATTTCATATTGTAGTCTTATTTCATATTTTGCAAAATCCACTAATTGATTTTTTTTTATTGTCCTAATTGCCATCACCATCCACCATGCCTTTCATATTGTAGTCACTTGACAGTGTTGAATGCAATTGGCACCATGTTAGGGTCAGCCTCCCCTAGCATGCTTGTTAAATGCAGGCTGCTAAGTTTCACACTGAATCTCTTGGGCTAAAATTTTTATAGTGATGTCAGGGAACCCCGAGAAGCCATAGCTTAATACGAACACCAGGTGGTTTCTATATACTCTAAAAGTTTAGACTAAAGCAGCATACTTGCATTTCTTTTATTTCTTAACTTTTTAAAAAAATTGAGACATAATTCACCTACTATAAAATTTAGTCCTTTAAAGTATATAATTCAGGTCAGGAGTGGTGGCTCACGCCTATAATCCCAGCACTTTGGGAGGCCAAGACAGGCAGATCACCTGAGGTCAGGAGTTTGAGTCCAGCCTGGCCAACATGGC
>NW_016107338.1:4195552-4249104 GCF_001604975.1 Cebus imitator
TTTTTAATATACTCATAAAGTTGTGTAACCATCACTACCATCTAATTCCAGAACATTTCATCATCCCCAATAGAAACCCTGCATCCATTAGCAGTCATTCCCTAGTCCCTCTCTCTTTGCCCTCTCCCTACCAATACCCAGTCTACTTTCTGTCTCTATATTTTCATGTTCTGGACATTTTATATAAATGGAATCATAATATATGACCCCTTCTGTCTTTTTCCCTTAGCATAATGTTTTCAGGGTTCATCAATGTTGTAGTAAGTATCAGTACTTCATTTTCATAATTTCATAATATTCTGTTGTATGGATGTATCACATTTTGTTTATCCATTCATTCACTGATGAAAATTTAGTTGTTTTCACTTTTTGGCTATTATGAATAGTAACGCTGCTATGAACGCTCATATACCAGTTTTTGTGTGGACATATGTTTTGAATTTTTCTAGGCATATACCTAGGGCTAGATTGCTGGGTCATATAGTAACCCTGTGTTTAATTTTTTGAGGAACCTTCAAACTGTTTTCCAAAGTAGCTATGCTGTTTCACATCCATCAGCAATACATGAAGGTTCCAGTTTCTCCACATCTTTACCAACACTTGTTATTGTCCTTTTTTATTTTAGCCATCCTAGTGGATATGAAGTGGTATATCCTGGCATTTCTGTACTAAGGCAGTTAGCTTACAGGAGAATAAGTATATACCTCCCAAAGCCTTAGATAGCTTTCTCAAGTATACCTCTGCCTACAGTCAGCCCTTTTTTTCTGAGTAGAAATAGAGGAATGTGGCTGGGTGCGGTGACTCACGCCTGTAATCCCAACACTTTGGGAGGCTGAGGCAGGTGGATCACCTGAGGTCAGGAGTTCGAGACCAGCCTGGCTAACGTGGCAAAACCCCATCCTTACTAAATACAAAAAATTAGCTGGACGTGATGGCTGGTGCCTGTAATCCCAGCTACTTGGGAAGCTGAGGCAAGAGAATTGCTTGAACCCAAGAGGTGGGGGTTGCAGTGAGCCGAGATTGGTCACTGCACTCTAGTCTGGGTGACAGAGCGAGACTCTGTCTCAAAAAAAAAAAAAAAAGGTGGGGTGAGGGCAGGGAATGCATGTTGTTGAATATTTATTACAAGCTTAGCATAGTACAAGTACATAGTTCCATGGGCATGGGACAGAAATAACATTGTTCCTACCCTCAAGATGTTCAAAGTAAGAAGATATCAATGAAATATTTAGACTTGAAACAAATAGATGAAATATAAAACTCTATAGAAGAAAATGATGAATAGAAGATAATCAAGGAATTTAATGTATGGCCAGATAGTAGGATCAGGCAATGGTGATTGAAATTCTCTAGAAAAGCGGGATTTTGAAGGCCTGATAGGAAATGAGTGATCATAGAGGGGATGAAGAACATTCTGGGCAGAGAGCAGAGCAGAGGGCTGCCTGCAAAAGGGAACAGCAAGGTGTGTGGGGATGAGAAGGTGGGTCAGGGCCCCAGTATGTGGCCAGTTGCAGACCAGGCTAGAGTGACCTCAGGCATTGCTCTGAATATGCATTGACACTATTCCTAGTTGCCTTTATCAATGAGTAAAATTTTTGTTTAAATCCTGTTAGCATGTATTTCAGAACAGGCAGTGGTACCAAATCTTAAAGGCCTGACCTCTGCCCTTGCTGCCTGCCTTGGAGAAGAGTGTGAGAGGCATAGAAATAGGAGAGAAATGTTGCTGGTGAGCACCGCTCTGATGATCCATGTGATCTTGCACCTCTGTGTAGCCCGTTCTGCACCCCTTCCATGTTGAATGGGGTAGGAGTTCATGTGTGAACTCTGATTCTGCACCACCGTGTGACTGATACTGACAGAATTACAAGTGCTGTGAGAGGTGAGCATAGGCAGCTTCCTCCGTCTTTCCAAATGCAGAGGACATTTTCCAGTCCCTGTCTTATTCTCTCTGTGGCCTCTGGCTCTTTTGTGACTGTCTCTCCCTTGACCTCTGCAACAGTTTCTTCTCCCCAGCTCCTTTTTCCCAGGCTCCTTGGCATTCTTCTCAAATTGCTAGCCTCTCCGAGCCTAGTTTCGTCATCTATAAAGTGGAGCTAACAGCACCTGCTCTGTTAGGGTGGTGGTAAGGTTGAATGAGGGAGTATGTGTCAGTCTCTAGGCACATCCTGGCACAGTAAATGCCTGAAAGGGTTCAGAGGTGAGGACAAGGGGAACAGGCAGAGGGGCACAGAGGATCCTTCTAGAAAGAAGTATTCCGATGTTCTCAGAGTCTTTGTTTATATTAACTTTTTTTTTTTTTTTTTTTGAGGTGAAGTCTTGCTGTCTTGCCCAGGCTGGAGAGCAGTGGTGCAGTCTCGGTTCACTACAGCCTCCACCTCTCGGGTTCAAACGATTCTCATGCCTCAGCCTCCTGAGTAGCTGGAATTACTGGCGTCTGCCACCTTGCTTGGCTAATTTTCGTATTTTTAGTAGAGATGGGGTTCTACCATGTTGGCCAGACTAGTCTCGAACTCAAGTGAGGCCTTGGCCTCCCAAACTGCTGGAATGATAGGCATGGGCCACCATGCCCAGCCCCCTTTATATTAGTTTTTAAACACTTGCTGGATTAAATGAAGCCTGAATGATAATCATTTCATACCAGTACATACAGCTGCCGAGCTTATGTAGTTCCAGGATAGCACTGCCTGGTGACATTCCCTGTGCTACAGTGAGGTGCTAGGTCAGCATCACCCAGTGATGAGGCCTTGGGGACAGAGCTCAGTGTCTTGCTTGGGACACTGAGTAGGTCAGTGGGAGGGCCAAGGCAGCGGGCCCCAGCCTCCTCCTTCACTGTGCTGAACAGCCCACGAGATGTTTCAGCCAGGGCATAGGGAGCAAACAGGAATGAAAGGCTGAGGCAGCAGCATGAGTGAGAGGTTACCAGGCTCGGTTCCCCAGCCAGCCCTCAGTGCTTTACCTTTTATACCTCTGTGCTCCTAAGTGGGAGACAGCACAGTACTGGGCACACAGTGGTTGGCCTTCTGTATCCACAGGTTCCCAATCTGCAGATTCAACCATTTGCAGGTGGAGAATACATACAGTTGCCCCCTGTATCTGTGGGTTTTGACACATGGTTGGTTGCATGGAGGGAGATGTGAAACTGCAGATAAGGAGAGCTGATTTTATTGGACTCTGTGGTTGTGTTTTCATTAGTATTGAAGATCATCAGGCATGCTGTCAATTTGCTCACTGTGGTTCAGGAGACTTTCTCCTTACTTTGGATATAGGGACTCATGGGAAGAGGCCTGGATTGTGATTGTTGCAGAGAAGTCCTGGTCGCTGTTGTTTTTAGTCATTGACTACCCAGATCTTACACTTGATGCCACCTAGATGCTTTCATTAGTAGGTTAGATTTTCATGCTCTCTGCTAGTATGTCCATGGTGGGCAGTTACAGTTGCCTGCTGCACCTCCAGCTTCCAAAGGTCTAAGTGAAAAGTCCCCAAGTTCTCCCGTTCACCCTGGCTCTGTCATTGTATCACATAGTCTCAGTCACTCTGAACTCCATGTCACTGCGGGAACCAGCCACCACAGTCCTAGCAGTAGTCAGGGCCAAAGAGTTCTCTGTTTTCCTGTTTGCCAGAGAAAATGCTAGTTACTTCTCTGTGAGCAGGGTGAGGAGGTGCCACTGTGAATAGAAGCAGGATATGGGAAAGAGCACAGGCTAGGTCTACCATGGGCCTTGTGACACCAGTGCCACCTTGCATGTGGGTGTGCTGGTTCACATGCAGATCCGAGGAAAGCCCCCTTGCCCTCCCTACTGCCTGTGCGGTCTTTCTTTCCAGTGACAGGAAATAAACTGAAAGTGGTCCCTGTCCTTAAGCAGCTTATGTTCTAAAAATAACCATGGCGGAAGTACTGTTCTATATTGAATGTCTGTCCTCTAATATATTATTTTAACACTTTAATCATTTTTCCCATGTAAAATTTTTATTTCTCTGAGAAAGATAAAGATCAATATTGCAGATCATGTTGTCATAGATCTAGAAAGGTCGCCTAAGCAAGCCCTCTTCTTTACTAGTGGGGAAACCTCCACCCAGAAGGGCTGTGACCTGCACAGGTTTGAGTGATCAACCCAGAATAGAGACAAGGTTTTAAATTCCCGTTATATTTTGTTGTATTATACCATGTTATTTGTCCAAGCACTTCAGAAAGGAGAAGAAAGGGTTAAGGTTTAACAAGCACATTCATGTTGAAAAAGTCATAGATGTCTCCTCTTTTGTCAGAATAGAGATTTTGATCTCATGAAGAATAATAGGATGAAGATTCTTGTCCCATTTTTAGAAACACAGGTTTGGAAACCTGCATTCATCTAATCCTTCAAATTTTGCAGTGGCAGTACATTCTCTGACTGAAATGCCTAAATGCCATAACTGTTTGGAATAATATCGAGATGAAGAGGTCAGTAGGAGGTAGCCTTCTAGACCTTTCTGCTAAAGCTGTAAGGAGAGTTTGAGAGTGACAACTTCAGTAGCACTCTTGAGCCAAGAGGCTGGGAAATGAGGTCAGCAGCATCGCACTCTCAAAGAATGGCAAGGTTCAGGATTGTAAGTGGTGGTAACCAATCTGTGCTTATACCCTAAAGGACTTTGCCAAAAACAAAGTCTGTGCAAATTCTCTGAAGCTTTCAGAAGGTGGTGTACGACGTCTAGTTGGTTTTCTACCTTCTTCATCTCACATAATCTGTACACACCCACTTAACCCCTTTCCATCCCTATTGACTTTTTCTCTATACCTGGCCCTAATCATCTCACACCCAGACTGTTGTACCTGCCCCTCATTGTCTTCCTTCTCTTATTCTCCCTCAATTTGGCCAAGCAAAGTTTCTTAAAATGGCTCTCTTCATGTGCTGCTGACCTGTGAAAAATGAGGAGCGGGACCCGAGTGCCCTTCCTCAGTCTGCTCTCTGTGTGCTTCTCTTGTCCTCTCCCTTCCTCCTCCCTTCTTCTTCCTCCCTCGCCAGTCTCAACTGTCCATGCTCCTTAATTGCAAAAGGCATATCAGCATGGGGGGTGAGGGTGTAGTCCTGGCAGTCCAGTGGCCTGAGCCTGAATCCTGCCCTACCAGCCCGTGACCTCAGACAAGTTAGGTAACTTCTCTGGCCTCTTTTTGCTAATCTGTTAAGGGGGACAATAAGGCTGTGTAAGGATTGTATGAAATACTCTAGGTAAAAGTGCGTGGAGCAGTGTCTGCCACTTAGTAAGTACTGTTAGCTGCTGCTGTTATTATCACTCCGGTTTCTGTGCTTTGTTCCTGTTACTTGTTTCACTTTTTTAAGCCCTTCACTTCCTCCATGGCTCCATATTATCTTGTCTCCCGTTTCCTGACAGCACTGGTTCATAGAAGGTCCTTTCTCATGTTTTCAGCTGTCCTTGCAGTACCGGTGCCATGCACAGCACTATTCCAGCCACAGTGGCCTGCCTCTGTGCCTCCGACACTTCAGCCACACTCCCATCTCATGACCTTTGTGATGCTGTTTCTGCTTGGAATACTCTTCCCCCAGATGGCTTGTGGCTGCTCCTTCTTCATCCTGGTCTCTGTTTCCCTCAGAGAGACTTTCCCCCACTATGCTATTTAAAATAGCATTCCTCTTCACCTTACATACATTAACCTGCTGCATTCTTGTCATATTTATCACTACCAGGCAAGTATAATTATTTTTTTCTTATCTCCAGTTGGACTGCAAGCTCTGTGAGAGGATAGACTTTGTTTTGTTCACAGCCTTATCCCTAGAACCTAGAAACGTTCTTGGCATGTAGTAGGAGTTGAAACGTGTTTCTTTTGTTTTTTAGTTTTTAATGTTGTGGGTACAAAATGGATGTATTTATGAGTTACATGAGACATTTTGATACTGGCATGCAATGTTTAATAATCACATCAGGGTGAGTAGAGTATCCACCACCTCAAGCATTTATCCTTTGTGTGAAATGTGTTTCTTTGATAAATGTTTGGTAATAACAGCTTTTCTAGATGTACATTCCAGCATTAGTTGTGTAGAAACTGATTCAGAAAGGGAGTGCGCACATACAATAGGAGAATCATGCTTTTACATGAACCCTGCCAGGTGCATGAGGCCAGGGAGGAAGATTGTTGCTGAATGATGCTGAATAAGTGATTTCATCAGCAACATTTAAGGGTCCCTGCTGTGGTACAGGACTGGACAAGGTGTTATGGGAGATACACAGGCATAATACAGCGCCCTTGTCTCAAAAGTGTTGTACTCTTTCTTACTTGGGAAGGTAAGAATAAATACGTAAGAAGTTAAATACCAACCCACACTGAAAGAAATGTTGCCAAATTCTGAATGATTATCAGTGATTATTACCGACCAAAGGTTGGCAAAATTTATTTGCAAAGGGCCAGATAATAAATATTTTAGGTTTGTCATAACTGCTCAACTCTGTCGTCAGAGCTCAAAAGCAGCCATAAACTTTAGGGTAAGTAACAAGTGGGCATTGTTTGATTTGGCCTTAAGGCCTTTGCCAACCTCTCCTATTGACAGGAAATTCTGTAGATTTTGTGGAGTGGTCATGAAAGGTTTTTCTAAGGAGTTGCATCTTGAGTGGAGAGTGAGTGGTTGAATGAAAGGAGCAATTGAATGAGAGGACAAATTAGATTATATATGGAATGCTTAGGAGACATGGAACAAATCAGCCTAGCTAGTGTTTAGACACTTGGTTCCTTATTAAATAGATTTCTGTTGTAGGGGCATTTCTGAACATAAAGCACTAAGAAAGTCCTGACTTTAAGCTTGCACCTGGTGCATTAGGCAAGTATTGTTACCCCTACTATATTTGGAAGTAGGGATGGAAGCCTTGAGTAATTGCTCTGCTTCTAACCTGCTTCCTGCAGCAGAAATATAATTGCCTATCCTTTCTAGAGTGAGGTTGTTTAGGTTCGCTTCCCAGCTGTACCAGCTATTAGCTGTGTGACATTTAGCAAGTGACTTAATCACTCTGAGCCTCGTTTTCTCCATCTGTGAGAGAAGGATAATAATTATGTTGGGATTATGAGATGTAGTGGGATAATCTATGTAAAGTGCTGAGTACAGTAGTACTGGCAATAATAAAGCTTGGAAAATGATGGCTGTTATTTTTATGACCTCTAAATTAGATTGAAAACATTAGTGTTGTTTTGTTGGAATTATCTTAAATTCCTACCAAAGTGTGTATATGCTCAGGAAGCTTGACTGTGCCACTTTGCATAAATAGATTAAACTGATGAGCTTTATAAAAAAGATATACATGATGGAAATATTTGCCCGCCTTAGCCTTATCTCAAAGGGACAAATCCCTCCTAACCATTCTTAATTCATAATCCTATGCTTAAGAATTGCTAATCATAGAATATACCTGTGCAGGTTGATAGCTGTAGTTCAAACTGTCGGTGTGTCTGGAAATTCCAAGGTCAAAATTATAGATTAAAGTGATTGCAGGGTAGTAGTGCCCCCAGCTATACCTGCATATCCTCTCTGGAAGAACAATAGACTTTAAACCCAGATCTCACAAGCTTTGTACAGATTAAGTTCCAAGGAATGTAAGTTAGCAAAAACAACAAAACTCCTCATAACAGCACTATAAGCAAGGTTTAGTAGAAATAAGAATCAATAAACTGCAGAATCAGTTGGCAGCAGAGACTTCGAATATTGGAATTGGCAGATACAGACTATAAAATATACTTAATGTAATTCTTAGAAGAATTAAAAGAAAGTATAGAAACAAGTATAGAATTAGAAGCTATTATAATTGACCAGTTGTATTTAAAAGAATCAGTAGCAATGTGCTAGTCTAGCCTGGATATTTAGTGGCTCCTGTCTTGCCCTGGCAGACCAGGTTTGCACACACATGCATACACACTGACACAGTGTTTTTTGGTTTATTCCATTCAACAAACGTTTTTTATACCAAGCATTGTGTTAAGCACTGGGTAGAGAAGACCAAGAATATGATTACAAGGTGATGCTTATCTTTAAGAAGCTTATAGTCTACCGTTGCCTTTGTTTTCCAAAGGTGGTCAGTCTTTGGAAGGCTGAAGACAAAAGACAATGGAGACCACAGTCTTAATGGCCTAACAAGATTTTTTGGCTGCCATTTTGCTGCCCACACATAGCCAGGTCTGTCCTCCAGCATACTAGTCAGCTCAGTTCACCTAGACCAAAAATCAGTACACCTTCAGTACATAGTGCCCACTATTTTGGAGTTGTCATTTCCTTGGTAGAGTCCTTTGATACCAGGGATTTCTCTAGGTTTGGGACTTTATAAGCTCCCTGCTGCCTAGAATTCCTAACTCACTGCCCAAAGAATTCATTTATTTAAAAAATTAGGGCAATATATTAATAGGAAAACTGCCCATTTATTCCCAGGCATTTTATCACTTCAAGAAGTAACTGAAATATAAACAATATTAATTCTGAATATCCTAACCTAGTGTAGTAAAGACATTTATATAAGTACTTACAAGGTCCAAGTGAAGTAATTCACATCATGAAAGAATGAAATACTGTAAGACAATAGGGAAAGAGTGACATTTTGTCTGAGTAGGCGCCTGAAAGTTTCAAAAAGGACATGGCATTTGAACTGGGGTTTGAAATGACATTTTGATAGTTGGTTAAGGAGGTGGGGATTGTGTAGGGCATCCTAGCCTGAAAGAAGAGCAAGAGCAAAGGTACAAGTCAGAGGCTTAAAAATATGAGAACGGTTTCTGCAGAGGTGAGAAATGTGGCTGAAATTTATAAAAATGGCACTCTTACATCCCCCACTATGGAGTTTCCTCTTTCTGTGCTTTCCACCCACTTTTCCCTGTTACTGTGCATCTCCTGTGTTCCACTTGGGATGACCCCTGTTGAGATACTTGGAGAGGAATAACTTCCCTGTGCATATTAATGAGACTGCCAGAAATAAAATGTTTTATGTATGTAACTGTGAAACCAAATTTTCATGTGCATTACTAAATGATATCTTGGAATGGGCAATTGGGGACTGTTTTTCAGGTTGAAAATATCCTCTTGCATGACCGAGGCCACTATGTCCTGTGTGACTTTGGAAGTGCCACCAACAAATTCCAGAATCCACAAACTGAGGGAGTCAATGCAGTAGAAGATGAGATTAAGAAGTAAGCTTTTTCTCCTTTCTTGGAGTTTTGTCCATGATCAGATGAGCAACTTTGCTTTCAGCTCATGGATGAGAAGGTCAGGTGGGAAGAGAATGGTGATAATCAGTTGTCCTTCAAATCAGAGCATCATGTTCATGGTTGGGTTGTTTGACTTTAAGTGAAGAATGAGGAGGGGGTTTACAAGCATACATCAGAGTAAAAGGAAGGACTCTTAGAGTGCTTTATCAGTGGTCCTGTGGTCATTGTACATAGATATTTTGATTTATAATATCACAGAGCCTGTAAAAAGCTGAGAGGTGCACACACCATGAAAGTACTAGGATGTTTTTAAGTATGATCATAACAACCATGATATTATCAGTCAAACAGATGTGCTTTTTACTGAACCCTAAATTGCTGCTTCCTTCCTGTTCATAAGGCAGTTTAAGTGGAAATAATGGTGAGTAGGTTATTAAAGTCTCCACAAATACTGAATCACAGACTTTCACAAGAAAAAGCTTATTTAGATTTGTGACTCCAATAAGAGCTTGACCCATTTTCCCCTCATGTCCACAGTGTTGGATTTTTTTTTACAGGCCACAGCACTCACTGTTACTTGTAATAAATCAACAGTCTAGCCTGCACACCTACATCCTGATCTTCTCTGTCCTTTCATGCATCATCTCAGACAACCACCCCTGGGGCAGGAAGACCCTAATGGACCTAAGGCCCTGAGGGATGCCTGGACCTATCCCATCTGGGATCTAGAGACTCAAGCAGCATAAATCACATGCTTGGTAACACCAAGACACTCACTGTGAGGATGTGCTTATACTACTTTTTTCTTGAGCAAGAGATAAAACTGATATTTCAGCCTGATTCCAGGAGCAAAGATGAAGGGCTGATGATTCCATCCACTCCCCATCCCAGTCAGAGCCCACTTTCTGCTCTTCTCCAGAGTACCCCAGTCAGTATTACATCTCTGTGTTGACACACATTTAAAGGCCATTTTAAAAACAACAAATTGACAAAATATAGTATCAGAATAAGAGTTTATAAGAGAAGATTTTGTTATTTGAGGGCCCAAGAAAAATTGCTTTTCAAATTTATTTAATGCATTAGTGTCTGAGTCCCCACATGTTCTTAGACTAGGAGGACTTTTGCCAAAGGTCCATGGTGTGATGATATGATTGTACCAAGAACAGCCTTGCATTTTATTTGCACTAATATTTCATATTCTCTTCTGCAGATTGCTCCCAGGGATTCTATTAATGTAAAAAGGAAAAAAAAAAGTATTTCTGCTTCTCCTGGTTTTTAATTATTGTATTGACATATTTAATAAAAACGAATCTCTTGATTGTAGATACACAACACTGTCCTATCGAGCACCAGAAATGGTCAACCTGTACAGTGGCAAAATCATCACTACGAAGGCAGACATTTGGGTAGGTGTCAAGTAACCTATCCATACCTCAGATAGCAGCAGTCTTGATTGTAAATTCCCAAGATTAATGCACACAGTGCTATAGCATGGTGGCTACTGTACCATATCCTTATCTACTTACCCCTCAAGGCTATTCTTGTTGTGGGAAGACCGGCCACTGCTTCTTGAAGCATGATAAAATTACTTCCAAGCTCTGTGAAAATTATTTAGGTATTTTTTTCATGCAAATATTGCTAGTTCTTTTTTTTGATACAGAGTCTCGCACTGTTGCCCAGGCTACAGTGCAGTGGCACGATGTTGGCGTACTGCAATCTCCGTCTCCTGGGTTCAAGCAACTCTCCTGCCTCAGCCTCCCTAGTAGCTGGGACTACAGGCGTGCGCCACCATGCCCACCTAATTTTTTTGTATTTTTAGTAGAGATGGGATTTCACCATATTGGCCAGGATGGTCTTAATCTCCTGACCTCATGATCCACCCGCCTTGGCCTCCCAAAGTGCTGGGATTACAGGCGTGAGCCACCATGCCCAGCCCATGTTACTAGTTCTTAAGAGCAAAACAAATACTTATTCTTTACTGGAGCACGATTTGTTAATAATGGTACAAATAATGTAACTCAGCTGCTGAACAGTGGTGTTGGGTTTTAAAACTCACGTTTCTAATACATTGATAGTCTATAGTTTTTATATCTGCTAGTAAATGTGGATGGTGTGTTTCTCCTTAGATCCGTTTACAGTCATGATAAATAGACCACTAGTAGCAATCTGCTATGTTTTTTTTTTTAGGCTCTTGGATGTTTGTTGTATAAATTATGCTACTTCACTTTGCCATTTGGGGAGAGTCAGGTGGCAATTTGTGATGGAAACTTCACAATTCCTGATAATTCTCGATATTCTCAAGACATGCACTGCCTAATTAGTAAGTATTTTAAGTTTCTAGTTTCATATTTTTATTTTTATTCACAAAGAATGAATTGGGGGATAAAGGTTTACGATTTCAGGAATAATGAATTAGATGCAAAGATAAAGAAATTGGTTGATAATGATTGGGAACTCACAATGTAACAGTGTCTAGTTAGAGCAGTGGGTCTTTTTGCTAGAATTCTTAAGTTCTGCTTCACACCTGAGTCTAGCCACCCAAGCAGAAATCCTAACTGTGCCTTGAGCAATATAGTGCTTCTATATTCTGTTGCAATCTCTATGAAAGCTCTGGTACCAAAGGAGTCCAGCTGACTCATATCAAGTGATAAGAAATTCATCTTTGCAAAACTGGAAGCAATTCAAATGAAAATGATTGCAGTGCATTGACTGGAGTGAATACGTAATTAAGACTATATAACTCCATGGAACCAGGTTTTTCCTCTCATTTAGGTTAATCACTGGATTTTGATAACAAGCACCTAAACTCAATGCTTTCTTAAAAATAGTCTTAAGATTCCCCACTATTTGGTATCATCATAGCAAGCATATGTACTAACATTCATTAACCAGATGGTAGAATAAGTAATCTTAAAAAAAAAAAAAAAAAAAGAGGAATCTTTGCACAAGCCCCTATACTAAAATGCTAAAGAAGCAGAGATTTTTATCTTCTTTCCACATTGGTTGAGACTCTTGGCATCTAAGTTTTAATTGTTATAGATTGATTACAAATCCTAAGCAACCCAGTTTGGGTCCTGCATGGGGATACACTGGAAAAAAGAGAAGCAGCAAATGTGGGTGGAGCATCTGACATTTGTTGAGGACCTACTTATGCCTCATTTAATTCTTAAAATCCTTTATATATTAAGTGTAATTATTCCCATTACACAAATGAGGAAACTGAAGCTCAGAAAATGTAGGTAACTTATCCAGTTAACACAGATACAGCTTTTAAGGTATTGCTCATTCCGTTGTGCCAGTTTTGTCAATCAGCCTCTTCCATTTATTAACAAAAAAAGGTAATATTTAAAGGACTAGATTATGACATTTAATGATTGTTGGATTGTTTTCAGAGATAAAGCATTATATCCATATTAGAATTCCAGGTATGTAAGTGAAATTGGTAGGAAGTATGGGAAAATGGCCAACTTTGATGTTAGACTAGTATTATTTTTTGATGATTTTTAAAAACATTTATGTAGTAAATTCATATTGAGAAAAACAACTCTTTATGAATGTCTATACCATGAATATCTTTCCCAAACTGCTTGCAAACCATTTGGCAACTCCACTGTCACCCTAAACTCACAGATCTAAAATTAAGTTTATCATCATTAGCCCTCCTTCCTTCTCTTTACCCCCAATACCCATTCCCCTGCCTTCTTTTCAGTTTTTCTCAGTGGTATCACCATCAAAGCCTAGAAAAATAAAATTTAAGATTTCTTTGGATCCAGCTAGCAGGAGAGAGGAAAGTTTCAATCATTTACTCGGCCATAATTATTCCTTTTTTGGAGTTTCTACTGTTTTTATTGCGTTCTTTATATGTACATTACTGTCACAGTAGTATATACAGACTCTGTCAGCTCATGCCTCTACTGTTGGACTGGTCACCAGCTTTTCTCTTCTCTCTTCGATCCATCCAGCACACCCTCACCAAAAGATTCCTCTTACAAAACACCACCTCTCATGTCCCTGATTAGAAAACTCCGGTGGCTTGCCAATGGTCCCACAGTAGGGCCCAGCTTTTTAGCATGGCATTTAAGATTCTGATTCTGATTGCATTCCACCCACTCAGCCTTCTCTCTACCCTGTCCTTCTGGCTCCTCTGTTTCTGTGCAGCAAGGCATTCTCTTGTCTTTCTCCAAGTCCTTCTTTGCTAAGACTGTTCTCTCAAGTGGATGTCTTTTTCTCTTTCTCCCTGACTGAATTCTGTCCTGCTTTCAAGGGCCAGGCCGAGTCCTTTCTCTTCCGCAAGGCGGTCAAAAGGCTGCAGCCTCACTGATCTTTTTGGAACTCAGTGTCCAGAGCATTCACTTTATTATTTAAGCAATCAGCTGCCTTGCATTGTTGTTTGCATATATACATGTGTGTTTGTATTCTTCTCAAAGATTTTTTTTTCCTGAGGATTTCTCCAGCCTCAGAGAGGCAGAAGCTTAAAGGACCTGGAAATAGTCAAGTAATCTATAGGTCACAGGAAAAGCAGATATGCATATGTTACTTTGTAATTTCTTTTAATCTGGAAACCAGCTAATATTTCCAACAAAAGAATAATAAGTAAACTCATTAAGTTTGGGTTTTGGTTATAATTATTAAGAATAATCGTTCGTTTAGTAAGATAAGATGAACCAAGGAAGCCCATGGTGAGACTGTGTAACCGCCTCGATATCAGAGTATGAAGGTGAGAGCTTGAGTCCCTCTGGTGCAAAGCATAGAGTATGAACTTGAAGTATCTTTGTTGTAATTCACATATTTTATTTTCTTATGGATATTAAATATTTTATATTCAGGAACATTAGAACTTCTCTAAGGGGAGAAAAGAGGCTAATTATACTGTCTGACTTCTATGAAAAATAAAAACTTGAAAACAAAACATTGGGAGTGGAGAGAGGAATGATGTTTCCTAGCTATGCAATAACTGTTGGAATATTATTAAATAAGTTCACCTATGTTTGCCTTAGGGTATATGTTGGAACCAGACCCTGACAAAAGGCCGGATATTTACCAGGTGTCCTACTTCTCGTTTAAGCTACTCAAGAAAGAGTGCCCAATTCCAAATGTACAGGTACGTGCGTGATGCTATTTAAAGGGAGTTAAACATTATCAAATTGCCGTTTTGAGTTCCCGGGGTGCTAATCAGCTATTTAAATGAATATAGATGTCCTTTGCTTTAGCTACTAGAGGGCATTCAAACAAAGCTAACTGTGAAGCAATTGCCATAGAGGGAATCCAATTTTCCCATGGAATTTAATTATAAAACTGAAGCAATTGTACTGAACAAAAAAATGCCCTAGGGATTGAGATGAACACTTTCGATGACGATTGACCAACTTCATGCCTATCAACTCTTCAAGTTCTCTGAGAGCCACATGCCTGGTGTAGCCACCTGAAGGTGATTTGGCAGGCTGCTTTCCAGAAGCGTGGTCTGGGACATGCCCCCGTGCCTGTTAGAACCTACACCCCTTGTCCCTGTTCTCCTTCCTTGCAGCAGAGCTTCCTTGATTTTGCTTCTGCTGTTAGCCATTTATAACTCACACTCCTCTTTCTCTGTCCTTCCAACACATCAAGACGTGCGAATATTTTCTACATTTAGTAATCTTAAACTCTGCACTCACAATTGTCAGAGTAAAATGCTTGCAAATGTCTTTTTTACAATCTTTGCATATTTTTTGTGTCATATTATGATCTATTTTTCTTAAATATTTTATTAATGGATGCTATAATAAATAGATTCTGACCTGAAATTTTCTTGCTAGTTTCTCGGGTAATGGGCTTTTGATTTCACTGTTGGGGCTTAAGGGTGCTGCTTCTCTTTCACTCTCACTTTTGGAATCAGATGTGGGGTTCATCCAGGTGGAGCTCAGACTATTGGCTTTGTTACTAATAAGCTTGAGTCAGAAGATGTAGCTTGACCAATCAGGCTCCCTAGCATTAGACCACATGACTCAGATGTAAACACCTGATTGCTGGGGGACCGGCTCTTCTATAAAGGAAGGAGGGCAATAGCAAACCAGACCAGCTCACTTTTTCCGCAGTCTTATCAGTCACAGAAGTCAACTCTTCTCCTTTCGGAGAGGAATGCTTGAAGAAGAGGAAATGCAAGAAATTTTCTAGCAGAGATTCCCCCCACCTGGAAACATGAAGGAAGTGAGAAGACCCTCCTAAAAGGCCAGTTTTATCACTAGTATTCTGTGTGTTGGGTTTCCCAGATTAAAGCGAGGGATACTGTGCAGTAACCTGCCATGACTGTGTCTTCTTTTGTAGTCCCACTTTACCATTCATAGAGTTAGATAATGTGAAATCTAAGTGAAAGCATTCAGATTGGTAACTAGCTTTTTAAAAGTACACCTCACAAGTCTCATGTCATTTGGTACTCAGTAGTGGTAAGCATTTGTTTTAGGGTTAGGGACAGCTAGCTGGTGCTCCCTCATGAAGCATTGTTAGATGGATAGTGCAGATTTCAAGCCAGAGGAACTCTCCTTGGCTTGTGGATTGAGTAGTGCCTTACATGTTGGGAAGGGGTACTGGCTCAGCAGCCATACACAGGGGTGGCTGTGGTTTTCTCTGAGCAGACTCAGTGCACCCTGGTTTGACACATTGGTAACCTCAAATGAAGATCTGTCTGGGATCCAGAATAATACCAGCTACAGACATTTCCTTCCCATTCCTTTCATAGCATCAGTTCCAAGCTGTGCTATAGGAGGAGAAGGGTACTGAGAAGATCAAGCCGCAGTGACTCAGCATGGTACACAAGGTGGGGGGAGTGTATGCTATATACAAGCTACTCTCTCCTCTTCTCTGATACTTTACTTCCCTGACTGTGGCTGAGTCTGATACGCTTTTGGTTAACTTTCCTTCCCTCTACCAGACAGAGCTCAGGGCCTGGAAGCTGCTCCAGAAGATCCCAAAATGTGTTTCCATCAGCTCTCAGTCCCAATCAGGCTGCTTATTCTTTAGCAAAAGAAATCTGTGATATCCTTTTTTTTTTTTCCTTTTCTGCAATTCTATAGAACTCTCCCATTCCTGCAAAGCTTCCTGAACCAGTGAAAGCCAGTGAGGCAGCTGCAAAAAAGACCCAGCCAAAGGCCAGGTAAGACATGCCTTTATGAGCACATGCCCTCCTTGGATTGCCACAGCTGCAGGGAATGATACCTGTGTTTCTTGATCCTTATGTATGAAAGAGAATCGAGAACTCTAAAGCTGTTTTCTTTGCATGGGAATAGGCTCAGGGGCATTCAAAGATGAGGCAACAGTAGACTTTAAATGTTGCTAGTATGGCGGGGCTTGGTGGCTTACATCTGTAATCCCATCACTTTGGGAAGCCAAGGAGGGTGGAACCTGAGGTCAGAAGTTCAAGACCAGCCTAACCAACATGACAAAATCCCATCTCTACTAAAATTATAAAAATTAGCCAGGTATGGTGGCACATGCCTGTATTCCCAGCTACTCGGGAGGCTGAGGCAGGAGAATCACTTGAACCTAGGAGGTGGAGGTTACAGTGAGCTGACATGGCACCATATCATTCCAGCCTAGACAACAGAGCCAGACTCCATCTCAAAAAAAAAAAAAAAAAAAAAAAAAAGAAAAACAAAAAAAAAAAAAAAAAAAAAAAAAAAAAAAAAAAAGAGGAAGGTTGCTAGTACAAGTTGCTGGCTAATCTGAAACATTAGCCAGGCGTGGNTACAGTGAGCTGACATGGCACCATATCATTCCAGCCTAGACAACAGAGCCAGACTCCATCTCAAAAAAAAAAAAAAAAAAAAAAAAAAAAAGAGGAAGGTTGCTAGTACAAGTTGCTGGCTAATCTGAAACATTAGCCAGGCGTGGTGGCACCTGCCTGTGGTCCCAACTGCTCTGGAGGCTGAGGCAAGAGAATTGCTTGAGGTCAGGAGTTTGGGATCAGACTGGGCAATACAGCGAGATCCTATCTCTTTGAAAAAAAAGCAAAAAGTATCCTAAACATGTGTCCTGGCTTTTGGTTAGCCATATTCAGCACCCTAATACTCAGCCTCCCTTTCCTTCTTACTTTCTGTGGCTCCAACCACATTAGGAAAGTGTAGGTCAAAGCACCAGGTCCATGAACAGCAGAAGACTCTTTGGGTCTTAGCTGATCACAGTCTATTCAACCTAGGGACTTCCAAAAAGCAGATGCCAAAAGAGGATTAAACAAACAAAGATGTTATTTGGGGAAATGCCCAAGTGAGAAAAAACAGGGAGGGAACCAGGAAAGGCTGGGAAGGCCATCGGAAGGCAATGCTTAAGAAGAGAGACAGAGGACATTCACCAGTTATTTCCTATGGTTTCTGGAAATGGCAACATAATAATCTTACATCTCATGTAACGCCAGGACTTAGAAACAGGATCATATCAATTTGCAAAAGAGACTGGGCAATGTGATTTTTATTCTGGGTGACCCTGTGCCGAACTAAAACTTTTGTTACTATGGAAAAAAAGTAGTATCTATATTGGAGGAAATGGAGTTTCTGTCACACTTCCCATTTTTAAATGCTTTGACTTGAATTATTTACTTTTTCCTTCTAGTGCCATGTTGGATTCACTCATTTGCATGCTTTTCATTGTAGAGAGACCACTTTGACAGCTAGTTACTGCCCAGTTTGAATTCTCTCTGCATCTGAAAACCACGTGCCTCAAACCCCTCTTTGCATCGTCACCCAAAGTGTATTCTGGGAAATCCTAGGAGGTGCTGAGTAAAAGGGCCACAAGATGAAATAAGCTTGAGAAACACTGCATTCTATATAGCATTTTCTTTGAGATTCTCCATGCCATGCATATTCACACATGAAAAGCTCTGCTAGAAGGAGAGCCACTCAGTATATTTTGATCAGTGTTTTACAAATTTATTTGCCCACCAAGCCTGTTTTCAGAAAGTCTTGTAACATAATGACATCCTGTGGAAGATCTTTTGGGAAGCGTCAGTTAAGCAGATCTGGAAGGTTTGGGTTGATGTGGAAGTGGAAGCATCATGTCCTCTGCTCATACCCTTCCATTTTTCCCATACTTTAATATGAACCTTTCTGTTTTCCCTTTCTAGACTGACAGATCCCATTCCCACCACAGAGACTTCAATTGCACCCCGCCAGAGGCCTAAAGCTGGGCAGACTCAGCCAAACCCAGGAATCCTTCCCATCCAGCCGGCCCTGACACCCCGGAAGAGGGCCACTGTTCAGCCCCCACCTCAGGCTGCAGGTTAGTATCTAGATTGGTTTGAAGCTCAGTATACCTCTTTGTTATTCTGGACAACAGGGAAATCTTGGAAAGCCTGGTTTGCTTTAGGATTGGAATCCAGAGGTGCATAGAGATAGCAGTGTTCCTTGAGGAACAGGAAGAAGCTGCCATTGAAATTGTATGGCAATGGCCAAGCTTGGTGGCTTATGCCTGTAATCCCAGCAGTTTGGGAGGCTGAGGTGGGTGAATCACCTGAGGTCAGGAGTTAATTTCAAGACCATCTTGGCCAACGTGATGATAACCCATCTCTACTAAAAAAAAAATATAAAAAATTAGCCAGGCATGGTGACATGCACCTATAATCTCAGCTACTGGGGAGGCTGAGCCAGGAGAATTGCTTGAACCCGGGAGGCAGAGGTTACAGTGAGCCAAGACCATGTCTTTGCACTCCTGCCTGGGTGATAAGAGTGAAACTCCATTTTTTTTAAAAAAAAAAAAGAAAGAAAGAAAGAAAGAAATTGTATGGCATATCAAAATATCCTCCTTTAATTCTGAGATGGATCTCCAAGACCGCTAAAGCCCGTTGTCTCTGTCTTTTTCTAGACGTGGCCTTGATTTTTGGGGTTTAGAACCTTATCCTACCTCTTTATTTCATATATTTCCCTTTGCCTTTAAAGAAACAAGACTCTTCCGAAGTGTTGAGTTCAGTCCAGGGCATCTTCCCTGTTCTGTTAATTAAACTTTGGGACATTGAAATGGGCCAAGGGAGATGATTGGGTAGAAAGCATGATTCTATTCATTTGCCTCCTAGCCTACAAAAATGCCTCCTTGGGTCTAATAAATCAACAGTTAAAGATGCCTAGAAGAGACAGGACTGAAGAGGCTGAAGGGCTTGGACTAGCAAACAGGTTACATTCAATTTTAGGAAGTTTGGGGTCTGATTAGCTGAGATACAAAGAAACTGATTTGTTTTCATATATGCCCCCCCCCCGCCAAAAAAAAATAGAAACAAGACTCATCTCTTTTGACATTCGCAGAGGAATATTGTTTCCTTAATGCTTTTCCCTTGAAGTATCTACCACACCTTCATGTTTTGGTATTCTGTTTCTAATGAGTTGAGTGAGCTTTGTTTCATAAGAAGGATTGATCCAAAATATCAAGTAACTGAACTCTGCCTGGAAGCTGCTTTTGGTGAATGTGGTGGCCATCTACTTATAGTCAAGCATCCAGACTGGGATAAGCTACATGTAAATCACCAGGGAATGATTTTGTCATGCTGCATGCCAAGAGGGGCAAAACTTAGGTATATGTACCAAAGGCCAGTTGAATAGATAGACACTTAGGGTGCCAAATTAAGTTGTAATTGACTAAATGGGGTGATTAATAAAGGAATACTTTCTTAAGGAGGCATTATTGAACCTTGTTTTGAAAAATTTGAAATACATAATTTAGCAAGAAGATAGAAAGACATTCCAGGTGGGACAAAGCATGGGGAAGGACAGTGAGGAGCACATGTATCTTGGGATAATCTGCCCATTTGTCACCCCCTATTAACTGTTTTGGCAAGACAGAAAGCCACTTTTGTCTGGAAGAGTTTGGAGCCCTTACATGGAGTTTATTCTCTTTGCAGGATCCAGCAATCAGCCTGGCCTTTTAGCCAGTGTTCCCCAACCAAAACCCCAAGCTCCACCCAGCCAGCCTCTGCCACAATCTCAGGCCAAGCAGCCACAGGCTCCTCCCACTCCACAGCAGACGCCTTCCACTCAGGCCCAGGGTTTGCCCACTCAGGCCCAGGCCACGCCCCAGCACCAGCAGCAACTCTTCCTCAAGCAGCAACCGCAGCAGCAACAGCCGCCACCACCACAGCAGCAGCCGGCGGGCACATTTTACCAGCAGCAGCAGCAGGCCCAGACTCAGCAGGTAAGGTGGTCAGAGTGTGACCCTTGCTTGCATATCTGAGTCATGACTATGACAAGGCCCACTACGTAAAGGTATCTTCCCAGAGAGCCATTAGACATTACTTCAGCATTTCTCATAGATGTAGATACTAAAGCATTGAGAAGCGGATCCATCACACACACCCCTTCATCCTTTTTCTCAGGCCATGAGGAATCTGTCACCTGATTGAGGAACATCAGTACAAGAGCTATTTTTTAAGGACTGCTTTTTTTTTCCCTAATATAATTGTAGCACCATTATCATAATAGAGGAAAAAATAGCAAGTTTCTTATTATCAAATATGCATGAGTATTTAACTGTTTCTGATGTCTCATAATTAAGTTGGCTTGTTTGAATCAGTATCCAATAAGAAGAGATTGTATTAAGTTGGCCTATATTGTTTTCCATTATCTTTTCATATATTTTTTCACATTTTTTACTATGAACGTATTCATTTTATAATGATTAGTATATCTTTTTTTTTTTTTTTTTGGAGATAGGGTCTTGCCCTGTTTCCCAGGCTGAAGTGAAGTGGTGTGGTTATAGCTCACAGCAACCTCCAATTCCTGGGCTCAAGTGATCATCCCAGCTGAGTCTGTCAAGTAGCTAGGACTATAAGCATGTGCCACTATGCCTGGCTAATTTTTATTGGTAGAGATAGGGGGTCTCATTATTTCGCCCAGGCTAGTCTCAAACTCCTGGCCTCAAGCCATCCTCCCACCTCAGCCTCCCAAAACACTGGAATTACACACACTAGCCAATGCGGTTGGCTGATATATCTTTTAAGTCCCCTTTTATCCATAGGTTCCTTCTCCCTTTTTTTTTTTCTCCTTTTTGTCATTTAATTTTTCAAAGAAATTGGATCATTTGTCTTGTGGAATTTTCCGCCTTCTGGGTTTAGCTGATTGCATGCTGTGGTGTCATTTGATGTGTCTGACCATCTTCCATGTACACTGGTAATTTCTTGAGGCTTACTCAGTATTCGATTCAATCTGACAGTTGTTCTTTGTTCTTCCTGTTGCATGGTGTCAGGAGGTCTGTAAGGCCTCTATTTCATTAATATTAAGATCAGGGAGCATGTACTTTCAGATCTCCCTGAAGACCACGTTTTCCAAAAATATTTTAAAAAGGAAAAAAAAAAAAAAAGATCAATCAGTATGTTGAGCTGTTGTCTGTCTGATCCATTTGTTTAACATTCCCAATTAGCTTAGCAGCCATAGGTGATCATTTCCCAGGTTCCTTAATTCATCAAGAATGGTACAATGATATTCTAACCCTCTTCATTTGGGGGCTGTAAGTTTTCCATGAAGAAATTTTTTCATCAGCTCTTTAGTTACCCTGAGGTATTGTTTATACAGAAAAGGCAGGAGAAACACTTGATTCTTTCCTTTTGTTTACTGGTTTTCAGAGAAATAAATTTGTTCCCTCTTAGCATCCAAAGGTGAACAGTGAGGTTTTTGTTTTGTTCAGTTTAGTATCATTAGGAATTCTTAGATTTTAACATATTTGATATATTTGAATACAGTGCTCTTTTTGTATGTGTGTGTTTACTAGAGATGGGGCCTTGCTGTGTTGCCCAGGCTGGAGTGCAGCGACTATTCACAGGCAGGATCCCACTACTGATCAGCACAGGAGTTTTGACCTGCTCTATTCTCAATCCGGGCTGGTTCAACCCTCCTTAGGCAACCTGGTGGTCCCCTGCTCCCAGGAGTTCCCCATACTGATGGTGAACTTAATGCAGACACCCAATCGGCATATCACACTACAACCCAGAACTCCCGGGCTCAAGCAATCCTCCTGCCTCAGCCTTCTGAGTAGCTGGGGCTATAGGCACACACCACTGTGCCTCGTATATTGCAGTTTTTAAAAATTTATTTTAAAGCTCATATTGTCCCAACTTTGGCCAGTGGAAGTCTATTCAAATTGACTCCTGAGTCCTTTGGATGTAACTCCAGTGGTGTTTAATGATTTCCTTGCTGTCTAGGATCATGCTGCCCTCTAGGATTATACTGCCCTCGACTTGAAATCATCCATTTTTCTTAGGAACCCGATTTCCTTTTAGTGGAAATGATGTTTAGAAACCACAGTTTTGATGCTAGAGATACCATTTGCCTAATGGATTGGTTGTTGTTTCTAGGTCTTCTCAGTGGACAATTAGAAAATATGTTTTGTTTTGTTTTGTTTTGTTTTGTTTTGTTAGAGAATAGGCATTATGAATTCAGGTTTATATTCCTAATTTGGATTTGTAATTGCTGGATTTCTGTTTAACTTCTTGGATTTTGTTGTATTTTTATCTGGAAATCTTGAGTCTTAACAGCATTAACGTAGTTAATTAATTGATGTGTCGTTTTAAGATAGCAATAACTATATGATTACTGAAAAGAGTTTAAGATTTCCTTGCCCTTTTTACCCTTAGAATGTTTATCACATTATTTTCTGGAGCATTCAGCTACCAATTTGACAAACTGGTTTATTTGCATGGTTTTGCTTTTGATTTTTCGTTATTGCTTTTTAAATTTTAGTTTAATTCTGTTTTGTGGGTATGTAAAATGTTTACATAGTTTCAAAGTTAAATCTGCAAAATTTCATCTCCTGCCAACCCATATATAGAGGGTATCGCTCATTCCTATTTACAATTCCAGGGTATTCCATTTGATATTTCCTTCAGGATATATCCATCATGGCTTATTTAATCAGCCAGTCTCCTGTTGATAGACATTTGGGTTGTTTCCACTATTTTGCTGTTTTATAGACAGCTATTTTTTTTGACATTTTCTACTTTGTTAACCCTTTAACTTTGCCCCAGTAGACAAACAGTATCCTCCCAATTGACTCTAATAACTACATAACAGTACATGGGATGTTCAGAGATACAGTCTTGACCTTTGTTCATCGGCAGGCCCTTATTTTGAGCTCTTTCTGTACGTAGCACATAACCCTTAACAGTGGGGATTAGAGAGACATATAACAAGTATGTGCCAGGCACAGTGGCTCGTGCTTGTAATCTCAGCACTTTGGGAGGCTAAAGCAGGAGGATTGCTTAATACCAGGAGGTTGAGACAGCCTGGGCAACAATTGTGAGACTGTGTGTCTACAAAAAATAAGAAAAAAAATTAGCCAGGCATGGTGGTGTGCACCTGTGATACCAGCTACTCAGGAGGCTGAGGTGGGATGATCACTTGAGCCCAGGAGATGAAGGGTGCAGTGAGCCAAGATTGTGCCACTACATTCCAGCCTGGGCAATAGAGCAAGACCCTGTCTCAAAAAAAAAAATAAAGTGTCATAGAGTATATTGACTATTTTGGATGTTTAAGGAAGTTTGATAAAAATAGAGCTCTTGGGAAATAATTTTTAAGAAGATTTGAGATGAGTCTTAATAGTTGAGTTAACATTTAGGTTATTCTTTTCAGTGTCATCATTGCTTCATCCTGTTCAGGTAGGGAAGCATTTTAATCTTGGCTACTTCAAATCCCTTTATAAGAAGGATTACCTCTGTGATTAGGAGATCGTTTATTAGCTCCTGCTATACTCTGGCTTATGGAGTCACATGATGTTTAGTCAGATAGCTTCCCTTACACAAGGCCCAGAAACCCTCTTGGAAGGCCAGTCTGTAGTGCAGGAGGCAGCCTGGTGCAATGGATGGCGCCTAGCGGTGTAAGGTACTGCTGTGTTATATTTTAATGCCCTGAGGTCTCCATCATGAGATTTTAGGTCTAGCCTAAAGACTTTTCTTCTTTTTTCTTTCTTTTTTTGAGACGGAGTTTCGTTCTTGTTACCCAAGCTGGAGTGCAATGGCGCAATCTCGGCTCACCGCAATCTCCGCCTCCTGAGTTCAAGCAATTCTCCTGCCTCAGCCTCCTGAGTAGCTGGGACTACAGGCGTGCACCACCATGCCCAGCTAATTTTTGTATTTTTAGTAGAGACAGTGTTTCACCATGTTGACCAGGATGGTCTTGATCTCTTGACCTCGTGATCCACCCGCCTCGGCCTCCCAAAGTGCTGGGATTATATAGCCTAAAGACTTTTCTACTTGCCCTTGCTTTTGGCTTTAGCATTGGTCTTCACTGTTACTGAGACATTTGTCTTTTGTGACTATTATTCTGGGACAGGCCCTTACTCACCTCCTCATTTCTTGCTCAGTTTCAGCCAGTACATCCAGCAACCCAGCAACCAGCAATTGCTCAGTTCCCTGTGGTGTCCCAAGGAGGCTCTCAACAGCAGCTAATGCAGAATTTCTACCAGCAGCAGCAGCAGCAGCAACAACAACAACAGCAACAGCAGCAGCAGCTGGCCACAGCCCTGCATCAACAACAGCTGATGACTCAGCAAGCTGCCTTGCAGCAAAAGCCCACTGTGGCAGCAGGACAGCAGCCTCAAGCACAGCCAGCTGCTGCCCCACAGCCAGCCCCTGCCCAGGAGCCAACGGTAAGAATCAGCCAGAGCTCAGAAGACAAAAGCAGGAGAGGAGTGTGCAGTGAGAGCTAGGGAAAGGGTGGCAAAGATGGCAGCAGCTGATGAGGGGCTAGGTTGCTTTCCCACCCTGGTGGTTCAAATATTTGAACTTTCCTTGATATAACCAAGAATGGTATGAGATGTTCTGTAGAAGATAGAGGTTTTTTTAAAAAATGATTCTAGGCTACTGATGAAGAACCTTCTTAATTTTTATCACTCTGAAACTAGGCTAGCAGGAAGGTCTGTTCATCATCTCTGTTAGTGTCACTTTGAACAGTCAAGGACCTAGGTAGGATTAGAGCTAATTCCTTTCCCTTCCTCAAGGGGCAGTTTGATCCATTATGTCCTTTCCAGGCTCTGGAAATTGTGTGGCCCCACCTTTGCCTTGAGTCCTACATGCTGTGTTTATTCTTTGTTTTAGATGACGTTACTCACTATATTATTTAAGTTTACCTTGCAGCTCCTGTCAAGTACCTGCTTACCTGGGACCATTTACCCTGGTGTAATCCTCCTGGGTACTAGAGCATCTGAGTATCCAGTCATTTGAGCAATCTTGTCAATTTAGAAATTGGGCATGTCCACTTTTAGATATGGGCTGAGTATGGCATCAGAACCCCTCTTCTAATTGTCCCCTACAGTTTCAGCACACACGGGCATATCATGCTTTGGCCTTTAATAAGTGGCTTTTTTTCTGTGCTCATATTTTTTTGAGTGATAGTGATAGAAAATTTTATGGTATTAGAAAAAGACATTTTGCATAGCCAGCTGATAGAGTGTCACAGCTACCCTCTTACTCCCAGGGAAGTCCAACTACTAGACAAGCAAAGAAAAAGTAAGAAACCGCCTTTCTGAGAATTGATTTCTAATAGAGTTTTGTCTCCCATGTTAAACCAGAAAACCTACATCCCTTTGAAAGTAAGCAGTGTCGTAAATAGATTGTCTTCTTTAAGTCTCAGCTAAGTGTGTGTTTAGTGTCTTTACACCTTTGTTTCTAAAACAACTCAGACTTCCTGCAGGCATGGATTAGACAGTGAGTCTCTATATTTTTAACAGGAGATAAAGTTCCTCTTGTTCGTGGAAAAAGAGTTTTTAAAAAAATTAGCACACAATGTAGCTAGAAGGGACCTTAATTATCCAGTTCAGTCTTCTCATTTTATGGAATTGGAAACTGAGGCACAGACTAGAAAATGATTGCCCAAGACATACAGACTGATCGTAGCAGAGCTGGGGTAAGAATCAAAGAATCCTGATCCGTGTTTAAGTTTGATTATAACAAATGCTCATCCAGGGTGATGAAATGATCAACTGCTACTGACTACACTTCTTATGAGAGTCCCCTATGCTTTTCCTAGACAAAAGTGTCCACTGTCTTGGGAATGAATTATGAACCTTCTCCATGTTCTCTGGATGAAAAAATACTTTGAACACTTTGCTCTGGGATAGGTGGTTTTGGGGACAGAGAGGAAACAGAAGTAAACTGTGCTTTGGCCAGGAGCCATAGAGCTTCTCAGCTTTGACCCATCCCTGTCTCCACTGACTCTTGGCAGGGCTAATCTAGAGAAGCAAGTGAGTGGAGGTAAAGCATACCCTGTAGCCATCATAAAGCAGTAATTGGCAAAGAGAAAATGACCATATACCCTAGAAGTTTATTGCAGTCTTATTAATAATGGCCCAAAGAATGCAAGCAACCTAAATTGCTGAGGAACCCAACTGTACAGCCATTAAAGTGCTTGGTTATAAAGTCTGTACAACAGTATGAAAAGAAATGCTCATGAGGTAATGTTAAAAGAATGGTGAAATTATGGAAAAACTATGTACTTGAAAAGAGACTTAAAATGTAAGACACCAAAAATATAAGAATTGTATCTAGTCGTATTAGAGTGGTGGAATAGAAGCCTCTTTTCTGTATTCTTACATTTCATGATGTGATTATACTCCTTTTATAATTACATATTTTATTTTATTTTTAAATCTTCAGCAAGATAGACATCTGAGTTTTTTATTCCTTCTCCTGTGGTCTGTCTCCCCCTCCTCCCCATTTCCAGTCCTGTGTGGATGGGACGGCATCACGGTGCAGAAAGAGTCGTGAGCCCCAGTCAGGAGACACAGGCTCTGCTTCCAATTAACCCTGTGAGCTTGAATGAGCACTTGGCTTCAGTGGGCTGTGGTCTCACCTCTAAAGTACAGGAGTTGAAATCTGTGTTTTGTAAGACCCTTTCAGCTCTCACATTCTTTGATTCTAAGTGGAAGTAAAACTGTCTGCCAGAACCATGGGAGGTGTAGCTAAACAGGTACAAACCGCTTAGTGTCTGTAGATTGCTGTTATAGGGCAAGGTCATGAAGGAGGCATCTGGTCTTCAGTGTGCTGCATTTGGAGAACAGGAGAGAAAAATGTTCTCCAAGTGGTAAGAACACCTTAGTTCAACCACTGTGGAAAGCAGAGCTCTCTGCAATTCTTCACAGAACTAAAAACAGAACTGCTATTCAACCCAGCAAACCTATTACTGGGTATATACTCAGAGGAGTATAAATTGTTCTGCCATAAAGACACATGCATGTGTATGTTTATTGCAGCGCTGTGCATAATAGCAAAAACATGGGATCAATCTAAAATCCTATCAGTGGCAGACTGGATGAAGAAAATGTGGTACATATATACACCATGGAATATTATGCAGCCATAAAAAAGAAAGAGGATGGAGCCTTTGCAAGAACATAGATGGAGCTAGAGGCCATTATCCTTAGCAAACTAATGCAGGAACAGAAAACCGAATAGCACATGTTCTCACTTACAAGTAGGAGCTAAATGATGAGAACTCATGGGCGCAAAGAGGGAAACTACAGACGCTGGGACCTACTTGAAGGTGGAGGGTGGGAGGAGGGAGATAATCAGAAAAAATAACTCTTATGTACTAGGCTTAGTACCTTGGTGACAAAATAATCTGTATAACGAACCCCTGTGACACGAGTTTACCTGTTTACCTCTATAACAAAACTGCATGTGTACCCCTAAAATAGAAGTTTAGGCAAACAAAAAAGCAGTAACATTTATTAATCACAGTTGAATTCTATCTGACTCATTCCCAACATGCAGTCTTGCTACAAGGCAGAGAGTGAGGGATCTCTTAGCAGAAATTATTCAGCTTAAATGTGTTTCAGCTGGAGGTATGTCTTCATTAGCCTCTGTGGTGATAGGATCTATTGCCTGCCCTTTGGAAGCATTCTGATTGGGTTTGTATGTGTCTCCAGAAATAGAAAGTGGTCCTTTATGATAAATTCCAGATCTTTACAGCTAGGAATAGTTTCTGCATTCTTATGCTCTGGGCTGATTATGGTTAACATATGGTTACCCTGTATATTATTGCTGATGAAGATTGAAATTTATGTGTATCAGACAAATACCAAGTTGTAATTGGTCTTAAAGTTGCAGCACAAATTGTCAAAGCCTGGATTTTTCTTTCTGGGTGTTAGTTAAACTTAGCCATTTGAGTCCCTTGTTAGCGCTCATGTGGCATTTTTTGTTGTTGTTGTTAACGCTTATCATTTGTTTTCCCTTTAACTTTTTTTTTTAATTTAATGAAATATTTTCCATCTCTCTTCCTAGCAGATTCAAGCCCCAGTAAGACAACAGCCAAAGGTTCAGACAACCCCACCTCCTGCCGTCCAGGGGCAGAAAGCTGGATCTCTCACTCCTCCCTCATCCCCCAAAACCCAACGTGCTGGGCACAGGCGTATTCTCAGTGACGTAACCCACAGCGCAGTCTTTGGGGTCCCTGCCAGCAAATCAACCCAGCTGCTCCAGGCAGCTGCAGCTGAGGCCAGTCTCAATAAGTCCAAGTATGTGGTGCTTCCTCTTTGTTGTTCTTAACTCTGTGGGCAAGTTCTGCCTGTGGCTGTTAGTGTGTGATTCTTTGCATAAGTGTGCAGATGTGTGTAATACAAATACAGTGGTGTGTACCTGTGTTCATTTATTTTTCTGAGTGGCTTGTTTCATCTTGCATGTACTTGTGTTTAATGAGCAACTATGAATTTGTCTTTAGTGCATGGGCCACACTAATCTTAAGAAATCTTTTCCTACTTGGCCCACTGTTTTCATTCTCTCACTCGTTCCATGCTCTACAGTGTCTTTTCTAAACTCTCGATCTGACCGAGGCTCTTCAGGCTGAAACTCTTTCATTGGCTCCTCATCACCTGTCAGATGATAGCTGAGCACACTGCTTAACACAGCAGGGCCCGTTGTGTCCCACGGGCCGACTTGCCACTCCTTACCTTCTGAAGCCCTTTGTTCCTCCTGTGACCTCTCCTGGGACTGCTGCACTCCTCCTTGCCCACCTAGGGAATGTTCATTTATTCATCAAGATCCATGTCAGAGGTTGACTTTTCTTTGACACTTCCTCTGATGTATAATTTTTATCTGAACCCTTTTTTTTGCACTTGTATGACACTGTATTATCATTAATTATTTGTATGTCTGACTGAACTAGTTTGTGAGCTCTCCAACGACCATATCTTAGTGAACCTTTGGAAACCAGTGACTGACTCTGTGCCTGACAAGTAGATTTTGATGAGTGTTGAGTAGATGCAGTTTCAGACCCTTAGCTATATTGGAACCATGCACTCTAAAGTTAAAATCTTTCAATTAAGTTCAGAGAGACTTTATAAGAAAATGATGTAATGATACTTAAATGCACAAAGTAGTGGTAACTGTCTTTATTTCTTTTTAATTGTGAGGTGGTCCTTAACTCTATGCATACTGGATCCTGAAAGATGGGATACAGCCTAAATAGAGCTCTTTCCTGCCCCTCCAGGGGTCAGTTATTGTAGATGTTATGGTGGTTACCACAGGATACACAAGTCTAAGAACAGGTTGTTTTTAGATCCTGAACTGAAACAACTTGCAGATAAGACTAAAAACCTAAGCAAGAGATTAAAGAAGTAGTGGGAGGTAGTGAGTCATGAAGGAAAGGAGACGTTCATTTCACGAAGTGGGAAGGATATCTGTGGAAATTGTTCAGGTGCTGTGGAAAGCCCTTTTAGGAAAACACTGTGGGCTGGAAGCAGTGGCTCACGCCTGTAAACCTAGCACTTTGGGAGGCCAAGAAGGGTGGATCACCTGAGGTCAGGAGTTCGAGACTAGCCTGGCCAACATGATGAAACCCTTTCTCTACTAAAAATACAAAAATTAGCCAGGCGTGGTGGCAGGCACCTATAATCCCAGCTACTCAGGAGGCTGAAGCAGGAGAATCGCTTGAATCCTGGGGGCAGAGGTTGCAGTGAGCCAAGATTGTGCCACTGCACTCCAACCTGGGTGAAAGACTGCAACTCCCTCTCAAAAAAAAAACAACAAAACACTGTGGTAGAAAACGATGGTTTGACTCAGAAAAGAATTTGATCCTGAAACAAAGAGAAAATAAGTTTACCCTTTTTGTTTTGTTCAACTTTTATATCTGTTTGTTTCGTGGGGATGGGAACCTACCTAGGTCTGCAACCACCACTCCATCAGGCTCTCCTCGGACCTCTCAGCAAAATGTTTATAATCCTTCAGAAGGGTCTACGTGGAATCCCTTCGATGACGACAATTTCTCCAAACTCACAGCTGAAGAGCTACTCAACAAGGACTTTGCCAAGCTGGGGGAAGGTGAGTAAGCTGTGTCTTTTTTGGTGCTTCTTGTTTGTAGATTCTCTATGCTAAGAAATAACCAGGAGTGAGAAAGAATTGTAACTCTAGAAGGGTGTGCAAGTGAAAACATAGGCTTGGGCCTTTCCATAAGGCTTGATTTCAAAGTATGCATACAAATTGGTTTTTGTTTTCACCATGGCCCTGAAGTCTTCATCTTTAGGAAATCCTGATCTGTTGTGGGTGGTAGCAAAGAGAGTGTGAGGCTTAGGGAAGAAACTTAAAGAAAAGGTTTGATGGCGTAGATCAGGATAACAGCATTGTGCATGGTCACTCCTTGGAGGAGTGTTCCCTCATCCTAGGTTGGTTTACTGTCCCAGAAAGTTGTCACTGCTTGTCCATGAATGTGCCCTTACATGGACACTGAATCTTTCTTTCACTATGATCAGCATTCTGTATTACTGTTGACTGACCACAGAAAGATGATTAAATAAATAGAAGATACACTTCTGCCTGGAAAACAGTCTACTTTGGAAGGCAGGACACACACACACAGGCACATGCACACACTTTGAAACAAATTCTGGTATGCATTACTCTAATAATATTAGAGAGTACTCTAATAAAAAGAATACTCTCAATGTAGGTAAGAGTGCAGGATAAAGGAACGATGAGAACCAATTGTGTGGTATGAACTATTGGCCAAATATTTTGGTTTAAACTATTATTTTATAGAAATCTTTTAAAACTCCAAGGCCAGGTGTGGTGTCTCATGCCTGTAACCCAGTACTTTAGGAGGCTGAGGCAGGAGAAACCCTTGAGCCCAGGAGTTCAAGACCAGCCTGGGCAACATGCCAAGATCCTATCTCTACAAAAAAATTTTTAAAAGTTAGCTGGGCATCATGGCACACACCTGTAGTCCCAGCTTCTTGAGAGGCTGAGGTGAAAGGATCACTTGAGCCCAGGAGGTCGAGGCTACAGTAGACTATGAATTCATGACTGTTTTCCAGCCTGGGTAACAGAGTGAGACCCTGTCTCTTAAATTTAAAAAAAAAAAAAAAAAAAAAAAAAAGATTCCTATTACTTCTTGCCTTTTTAAACAGAAGATAGGGCATAATACACAACTTTCTTTGACAACATCTCATTATTGCCACCTCTGCCACTCCCTCTTCTCATTTGCTCTCCTAAACTGCTTCCAACATGGAAAGCAGATCGTCAAATTCATTAGAGCTATATAAAGTAAATACATTACAAGTGTGGGCTGGAGGCATTAAATGTACAGTTCCGTAGTGTTAAGTACATTCACACTGTTGTGCAACCAACCAATCTCCAGAACCCTTTTCATCTTGCAAAACTGATGATATGCTCTTTTGATTCTTAACAATTTCCTTTTTTTTTTTTTTTCTCAGCTGTTCTCTCAGTTATTGCAATGACTAGACAAGGATCTCTAAATAGCCAGCGTGTCACCATAATGCAATTAAAGTAGTTAAGTCGAGAAGTCAGTTCAGAGTGTACCCCTCACGTCTTCCATGGGTGTGTGCCTCACAAGATTTTGCTAGAAGGAACTGAGTGGTGTTTTGTCTCTCCAGGCAAGCATCCCGAGAAGCTTGGAGGCTCAGCTGAGAGTTTGATCCCAGGCTTTCAGTCAACCCAAGGTGATGCTTTTGCTACGACCTCATTTTCTGCTGGAACTGGTTAGTATGGCAAATACCTGGAACACGAGGTTCACTGTTGTTACCTTCACATTGTTTTTCACTCCACAGATAACTCTAGCATGCCAGTGAAACCCAAATCCTGGCAGTAACATGTGTATATATATATTTTTTATTTTTTATTTTTTTATGGTCAATATTTAATGTACAACTTTTTAAAATTCAAGATCTTTCTGATCAAAAAGGGATAAAGATTTAGAACCACTTTGAATTCATGTGGCAGGACAATCTGGCAGTGATATACATGACTTGTTCTCTCTAGGCCACAGGCATGCCTTAAGCAAATATGTATAGATTTGAGGAACACCAGTCTGTTTATTGCTTGTAATTTCTTAGGTTTCTGGGAAATTTAATTTTAAAAATTCTTGAAGAATTTTTAAAATTAAATGTTCTGTTATATCTAACACTCCTCTAAACTGTGTTTGTGTGTGTATATATTTTATTATATAAAAGTTAGTAATTTATAGAGAAGAAAGTTAAAATTCTTCATGATCTCACCACCAAGAGATAGCCCAGGGATACCATCTTGATGTCTGTTAGCGGCACTTAATCTTTTGAGTATCTTTGTGAATCTAATGAAAGTTATAAGTCTCTCTGACCAAAATGCACATGACCACAATTTTTTATTTTTTATTTTTTGAGACAGAGTCTCACTCTGTCACCCAGGCTGGAGTGGAATGGCAGAATCTTGGCTCACTACAGTCTCCACCTCCCAGGTTCAAGTGATTCTCCTGCCTCAGCCTCCTGAGTAGCTGGGATTACAGGCACCTGCCATCATTCCCGGCTAATTTTTGTATGTTTGTAGAGACGGGGTTTCACCCATGTTGGCCAGGCTGGTCTTGAACTCCTAACATCAGGTGATCTGCCTGCCTCATCCTCCCAAAGTGCTGGGATTACAGGCGTGAGCCACTGCACCCAGCCACATGACCACAATTTTGTACACTCTTTGGCCCACTTCTTGAGACTCTGATATGCATCTTTTTTTTCTTTCTTTTTGAAATGGAGTCTTGCTCTGTCGCCAGGCTGGAGTGCAGTGGCACCATCTTGGCTCACTGCAACCTTTACCTCCCAGGTTCAAGTGATCCTCATGCCTCAGCCTCCCAAGTAGCTGGGATTGCAGGCATACGCTACCACACCTGGCTAATTTTTGTATGTTTAGTAGAGATGGATTTTCACCGTGTTGGCCAGGCTGGTCTTGAACTCCTGACTTCAGGTGATCTGCCTGCCTTGGCCTCCCAAAGTGCTGGAATTACAGATGTGAGCCACCGCGCCCAACCTGATATTCATGTTTATAGTCATATTGAAGCCTAATTTTTCCACTTAATGAACCTGGCACATTTCTCCTTCATCATTAAAGAAGCTCCTAAAATATAATTTTTTTTAAGTACCTGCATTAAATTCCATCATATGGCCAGGCGCAGTGGCTCACACCTGTAGTCCCAGCACTTTGGGAGGCCAAGGCAGGCAGATCACTTGAGGTCAGGAGTTTAAGACAAGCCTGGCCAACATGGTGAAACCTCGTCTCTACCAAAAAATTAGCCAGGTGTGGTAGCACACGCCTGTAGTCCCAGCTACTCAAGCAGCTGAGATGGGAGGTTCCCTTGAACCCGCGGGGCAGAGGTTGCAGTGTGCTGGACCTCTAGCCTGGGCAACAGAATGAGATCCTGTCTCAAAAAAAAAAAAAAAAAACTTTTAGGATACACTAGATGTATGATATATCCTAGTATATTTAACCAATTGCACTTTATTTCAGTATTTACTGTTATAAATACCTCAGCAATGAATGTGAGCTTTTGAAAATATTCTTTGTAAGATACAGAATTTGGCATGCTTCTAAAAGTGATCTTTTTAATTATATTGATTAATATCTATTTTTAACCTTATCATATATTCTTTCTGCCTGCTTTCTTTAGGTACGTTAGTAGCTTTTCTAACCTCATAAATTTATTTCTGAATAGAACTTTATTATTTAAATAATATTTGATATGTAATGCTCTCTTATTTTCTGGATATTTTTAAACAGAAGTTTCAATTTCTTCTTTAACCAAAAGTTACTTAGGTTATGTTTTCATTGCACTATGACCAGTATTGTCTGTCCAGTCTTTGCTGTAAACTATACTGAAAGGCTTTCTGTGGCCCAGTTTGTTATTCATTTTATAAATGTCCTCTGGAAATTAGCAGTTTCCATGTCAATAAATATTCATCTACAACATGATTGTTCATGGAAAAATAGTAACATTTATTTAATATCCCCTTTTATGAATATTTACATTGTTATCAATTTTTTACCGTATAAATATTCTTGAAGCTAAATTTTTGTTTATATCCTTTACAGTTTCTTTAAGATAACTTCTAAGAGACTATGTGCTAAATCAAAAGTATGTATATTTTAAGGTTTTTGATACACATTTTCAAATTGTACTCCAAGAAAGCTATATATATTTTATTTCAATTGATAGTGAATGAGAGTCATTTTCCCTACCATTTCTTCACCCGACCCAGCACAGCCCAGCCCAAAGATTACAGACAGAGAACATTATGTACTTATTTATTTTTTTGAGATGGAGTTTTGCTGTTGTTGCCCAGGCTGGAGTACAATGGCACAATCTTGGTTCACTACAACCTCTGCCTCCCGGGTTCCAGCAATTCTCCTGCCTCAGCCTCCCAAGTAGTTGGGATTACAGGCATGTGGCACCACGCCCGGCTAATTTTGTATTTTTAACCTAAATGGGATTTCTCCATGTTGGTCAGGCTGGTCTTGTATCTTCCAACCTGAGGTGGTCCGCCCACCTTGGCCTACCAAAGTGCTGGGATTATAGGCATGAGTCACCATGCCTGGCTAGAGAACCTTATTTACTGACCCATTTTTATTTGTTTGAGATTTGTATTGTTTGTGTCCTTTGCCTTTTAGATTCATTTGTAAGTGTTCTTCATATGTGACTTTTCCTAGAAAATCATCTGCAGTTTTAAAGTTTTTCATTAAAGTACAATATGTATATATCTTTTATACTAGTTTATCTGTATACATTAATTTTAATTGTATGTATTTGTGTTTCCCTTTTTCTTGGTAACTAGATAGAGGTTGGATGTTTTATTATATTTTCAGAGACAACACTTAGGTTTATAAAATCTTCTGTTTTCTGTCTATTCTTTAACTTTTGCTTTTATCTTTATTACATTTTCTTGTTTGTTTGTTGGGGGAGGTTTGAGATTGTGTCTCGCCCTGTCACCCAGGCTGGAGTGCAGTGGTGGGATCTCGGCTCACTGCAGCCTCCACCTCCCATGTTCAAGTGATTCTTCTGCCTCAGCCTCCCTAGTAGCTGGGATTACAGGCGGGTGCCACCATGCCAGCTAATTTTTTGTATTTTTAGTAGAGACGGGGTTTCACCATGTTAATCAGGCTGGCCTCGAACTCCTGATCTCAGATGATCCACCGCCTCGGCCTCCCAAACTGCTGGTATCATAGGCGTGAGCCACCGTGCCCAGCCATTTTCTTGTTTTACTTAGATTTGCTTTGGTCATATTAAGAGGAACAAATAGTAAAATATTTTAAAATTCTTTTTTAAAAAATAAAGTACTTGGGCTGTGTTTCTTCACAATTTGACAGTCATTTTCAGCCAGCACAAAAGGGGTGAGGCTAATTATAATCTTCAGGGAGGCTTTGGCATGTGAAAATATTCCAATGTCCTCTTTTCTCTTTCTCCAGTTGCCTTGCTTTAGCCTTTGAAGATTACACTGTTTATTGAGAATGCTTTCTAATAAGTGTGTATTTCCCTAGTTAAAAAAAAAAAATGGAGTTGTATGGAGTTTAACCATAGCTTATAAATCTTCATATGATATTCTCATTATTATTTTGGAGTTATGCTTTTCATTATTAAGTTGTAAAAAAAGTTTTGTTTCACTTTTAGCTTTGTTTGTGCAAATTTTATAAGTATGTTGATATTTTGGTGAGATTTAAAAATGTTCCAAAACCCATTCATGCTGCTTGAAGTTTGATGCGCCACATGGTTGACCAAACGTATCAAACATGTAAAGCGTTGACTATTGTCTTTGAAGTAGAACATCAAAATGATGATTAGCCATGGACCTGGGTACGATATAGTTTGTCTGGAAAGAGGGTCATGGAATAAACTCTGAGAGTCTTATTTGCTACCAAATCTCAGAATTTGGCACAATGTTTGGCTCCATATAGATGTGTTGAACGAATAAGAAGGGTGGCTTTGTGCCAAACTTAGGACCTTGGATTTACCAGTGTTAACAACTGAGGTCTCTGATCATTTTCCATCTACTCACCCTACCATCCCCAGTTTTAATGCCTAGTTCTCATCTATTACACATGGTTATGTCTCATTGTTTGTGTGAGCTGTTTTTTAATGAGATTTATTTTGGTTTTCTTTCTGCCTTTCCACCACTTTATAAACATAAACACGCATTTGAGTAAATTTATGACATTAATAAAATTAAACATATGTCAAGCACATGACGCATGTTAAACCCACTGGATAAGCGGTTTTTTTGCTCACTATCTTAAGTGATCCTCACAGAGGCCACCTGCTCAATGGCACAGCTGGAGAATGACAGAATAGAGATTTGTACCTGCAGCCCAGCTCAAAAACTAGTTATAATCATGTCTCAGAAATCTCATAAACCAGGAACACTAAGCTTTTGCAAACATTAAAAAGTGTCTTTATAGTTTTCTCAGTTTATCTGGTCTTTTTCTGTGAACACTTGGTATTTTCCCTCTCTCTTGTTTGCAGTGTAAATGTTTCTTTTCTGTGACACCTTCATTCTTTACAAATGACAGAAAAGTATGTCTAGATCCCAGGAACTAATTTGCTCTCATTTGTACAAAGTGCAGGATGGCATCATTTTCTATAAATTTTCTATCTGAACTCAGACTCTTTACAGATTTTAAACCTCATGACTGATCAAAGGAGAAATGAAGCAGGAAATTTCATAATGGGTTCGGGAGGATGGCACAGGGCTATATTAAACATTTTTATGGGAAAAGCTGCAAAAATGATGGACTGTCTCTATACATTGGAGGAAAAACGGGCAAACATTTAAAACTTCACACTGTGTCTCTTTATTTTCAGATGTTTTCCTGTATATTAGTTATACATATTCATTTATTAAAATGTGGATAAATGAATAAAAGCCCAAAGTAAAGAAAATAAAATCTAACTCCACCTTGAGAGAGCATTTGCTGACATTTTAGAGTATTTATATCTAGAATTTTATTTCTACATATAAGTTTTTTCAGACATGACTTACACCATGTATTCAATTTTGCAGTTTGCTTTTTTTTCTTTTACATAGCTTTCATTGTGTCTCATTTTAAAATATTTCAGGGATTTTAAAAGCAGTTATTTTACCCTTCTTGTCCTCCTTCTACCTTTAAAGCAACTTAGTTAAAAACCCACTTAAATAACAAAATTATAGAGACTGAAGACAGAATAGTGGTTTCCAAAGCACAGTAACAGGAATAAGGGGTGGGCGTGACTGCAGAGGAGTAGAATGAGGAGGTCTTTGGTTTCATGGAACAGCTCCTTATCATGGTTGCAGTGCTGCTCATTCTAATCTATACATAGAATCAAGTTTCAAAGAACTATACACACAGGTTGGAGGAAGTGAAGGTCCCAGAGGGAACTAGGGGCCCCAGGAGGGAGTGCTGTAAAGACTGAGAAATACGGTTTGAATGAGGAGTTGGGGGTCCTAGAAAGAGGTTGAAGGTCCAAGAAGTTGAGTGTTGGAAGGTGTGAGATTAGGATCCCAATGAGTGTTGGAAGTCCAAGGAAGGGCTGAGGGTTAGAGAGTGGGCATTCAGAGTCCAAAGAAGAAAGGTGGGGCTAGCAATGTGTCACTGGGGGCTGGAGGTGACCTCTCCTCCCGTCCCCACTTCCCAGGGCAGGCCTGGAGATAAAGAGGACAGATGTTCACAGTCCCGAGAGTTCTGTGTGCTAGTCACTGAGCTGGGCCTGGTAGCAGCTGCTGGCACACTAGGGCTCACTGGCCACTGGGCAGGAAATGGCTGTGGAGGTGGCAGGGAGGTGGGCAGCAAGTAGCCTCACAGTGCCTCCTAGACACCCACACCTCTGTTACCCTTCCTTCTGCTGGGTGGAGTGTCTGGGCAGGGCCACCAGGCTGCCCACTGAGGGGATGCCACTGAGCCTCCCCATTCCCTTCTGCCATATCTGGGCATTAACACCCCAGTCTGTCCCTGTTGCATTTGCCTGTTACATATCTGGTTGAGCTGTGGGTGGGAGGTTCCTGCATACCTGAGGAAGGGTAGGCACCATGCATGCCACCTCCTCCATGTCTGGGTCTGGGGCACTGGGGCACTGGGTTCCCACATTTCAAGGGCCTCTGGAGTAAAAGCAAGCACCGTATGTCTTTGAAGCCAGGATGCAAAGGAGGCGGCCAGATTCCAGGAACCAGAAGGGTCACCGGTCTATCCAGCAATGCCACCTTTGCCTTCTACTTTGTTGTGCTTCTCAAACTGCATCTTGCTGGTCCTGAGGAGGTAGCATTAAGGATGGCAGAGGTGGCTGCTGTGACAGTGATAGAGTCTGTTGAAGAGATACTTCATACTGAGCAAGAGAGAGCAAGGGACTGGGGCACTGGGCTCTCAGGGGCAGGAGAGGTGGGGAGAAAGAGGCCCAGCCCGCCACTGGCTAGGAGAAACATGGAATAGAGGTGGGTGGGGTGGGAACTCTACTATCTCATCCCAGCTCCCCTAGCAGACCCCAGAGCATCCTCCTCATGCCAGAGGCAGAGCTGGAGAGAGACCAAGATTCAGATACAGGTAAAGTCTGAGACAGGTAAAGAAGGAAATCAGAACCAGGTGCCCACAGAGATGCTGCCAGCGATGCCCACACATGCTCAGCACTTTGACTCCTCTGCAAGCTTGTTTTACAGACACAACACTGAGGCCAAGAGAGGTGAAAAGAAATGTCCCACATTTGATGGCCCAAGCCAAGAGGGTTAGTAGAGGGGAAATGCTGGGCCCCACAATTTCCAAATTCAACTCAGCACCACTCAGGTTGAAAAGGAGGGATTCAGGGGTCATTGAGAAAGACAGGGATGTCCAGGGAGAGAGATGAAAAGAGGCAGAGAGGCATGAGTGGCATAGGGTGGGGTGGGAGGAGAACTGAGCAGAGGGTGCGGGTGCGGTGCCAGAGCCAGAGGTGTGGGCAACACCAGCACTGAGGGAAGAAAATAAGAAGCATACGCACATACACAAATAGGGTCACATAACAACTGGTGAGCACCAAGGAGCATAGGGCCACAGTACTGTGCTGGTGTCAGTGATCTCGGGCTACAGTTTACATAAGATATTACCACTAGGGGAAGCTGGTTGAAGGGTTCACAGGACTGTATGTGCAGGAATTTCTTGTGATTCTGTATTACTTCAAAATAAAAAATTTTTTAAAAACCCACTTTATAGAAAAAAAAATGAAGTGGGTTTTTTTTTCCTAGAAAGACAGCTGACAAAATGAGTTTCTGATTAATGAACAAGCTGAATACTAAAATGCAAAGTAAAGAATGATAATGTAAAGCTGGGTGTGGTGGTGCATGCTTGTAGTCCCAGCTACTAGGGAGACTGAGGTTGGAGGATTGCTTGAGCCCAGGAATTTCAGTTCATCCTGGTTAATATAGCAACACCCCAGACTCTTAGAGAAAAAATAAAAATAAAAAGAATAATAATAATAAAATGGAAACCTTGAAACCTGACTTCTGATCCTACCTCTGGCTAGTCTCTTTAACTTTTAGGCTTCATTTTCTTTTATGGGAAATAAGAAAATTCTGCCAGAAAATTGAGACCACATCAAGCTCTGCTATTCCATAGGGTGTGTAGGTTTCTGTAAACCTTCATTTTGCTAAATATAGAATGAATGCTAATAGTATGCTAAATATAGTACAGAGATTAGGGCTTGTCTAATCTTGCAATAGGCAAGAAGTCTATTTCTGCCCCTTTCTGTGTGTCTGCCTATTACTATATTAGACATCTTGGTGATATAATTGGACTTAGTCCTTAAAGGACCTGAAGAGGGTAATAGATACATAGGAAGTACCTATATGCATACTAGATTACAAAACAGACAGTGTTACATTTGTTTATGTGCTAAAATGTGTGATATGGACAATACCTCCTCTAGACCTTCTGAAAGAGATCACTGTAGACTGCAGTATATCCAAGGAAGAAGTGGTGTTCAGACATAGAATACCCTGGTTTTATTGTTAATTACATCTCATAATATGTTACAAGGACCAGGTTGAATATCTCATAGACACTCTGTTACACTGGCCACAGCCACTCATCCCCCTATATTCTAGGTTTAGATTTGCTCTGTAGTTTGAGCTGTTGCATTAATAAAGGGTAAACTTACCTAGATTTACTTGGTGTTTTTGCTTTTCTCTTTTTTTCCTCTCCTGACTCCTCCTTTTCTTCCAACCAAACTCCAGCTGAAAAAAGGAAGGGTGGGCAGACTGTGGACTCTGGCCTCCCGCTTCTAAGTGTGTCTGATCCTTTCATTCCTCTTCAAGTACCTGATGCACCAGGTAGGTAAATAAGAACTGTTTTGAGGTTAAGCAGCTTGGTTTGCATGTCCCAGGCCCTGTGGAAAGTCCTGCCTTAAACACCCCATGAAAAGGATTTGAATTCCAAGCCCTAATAATAGACTGCTATTGTATATTTTTACTGTGTCTCAAAAAGAGGGGTAAACTTGTCTTGGAGGGTACCAGCCCTTAGCAAAGATAAAATCAGTTCAGTTTATACCAAATTGATTTCCATATTATATCAGTGTTCAGTTTTTCACCCTTGATTGTGTTAATGGTGACGTGAGGGGCCCATATTGGAATGATTATGATTATAACAGTGGTAGGGGAGCCTATAAGCGCATCATAAAGTGAACAAAATATGAATAGTGGCGATAGTATGATAATGGGATTGTGGGTGACTTTCGTTTAGCTCTTTAATGTATTTTTATTTTATAATATAAAAACATAATAATAATTAGGAAATGTGATAATAGGGAATGTGAATCAGGAGACCTGTGTTCCCTTCTAGGCTCTGCCACTACCTGTAAACCTCTGGGCTTGGCTCTTCATCAGTGAAGTACGTTGGACTGCAGGAGTTTGAATATCTCTTGCAGTCCACCGTATTTCAATTTTAAGTATCAGTCTTAAAATTAGAAAGTGGTTGGTGTGTTCTGATGGAAAGAGCTTTTGGAACAGTCATTGGATGCCTCCCATTTGGAGTTTACGTTGCTAAAGCTTTTCCTTTCTACCTTCCTCCCCTAGTCTTTTTGGTGGGGGTAGTGGTGTGGGGAAGAGAATCCGCCCTTTCTCTTATCTATCAGTCTCTTCGCAAAAGCAGATGGTTCTAGCTCCTTAGAAGCAGCTGACAGTTGTTTTGCTTCTGATCATTTTTCCGTTTTTCCCAGTGTTGTCCCTGCCAACTCTTGACCTTGAACTGATAGGACTGGCTTGGTTTTTTTTTTCTCCCAATATGTTAAAGGTATTTGATTGCTTGCTTCAAGATTGGAAGTGATTGTGATGTTCATATCCTTTACTATGTCTGCCCACCGTCACTTACTAAGACAGACTGCAGCGAGGGTACCAAGGCAGTTTTTATTTTGTATTTTTAGACAAATTTGTTTACCCCTCTAAGGAGAAGCAAACACTTGACTTGATCAGGTGGTACTGTGTAAACTGTGTCTTACTGGACCTAGGTATAGCCTAAAAATATTGAAAACTACTAAGGAATGATTCAGTGCAGTGTAGTTAAAAGGGAAGAAAGGAATGAAATAGAGGCGCTTTTTTCCTTTGCGCTCTTCAGGTATGCCTGGCAGTACTTGGACAAGTTCATTTTGAACAGAAGGTTAGAAAAGTTGGGCTGTAAACTCCACATGGGGCTCTCTGTTTTCTTTTCCTCCCTGTTTTGGTAATCATGGGATCAGACAAGGGAAAGAGGTGATGAAGGCATTCTCCTTTTGATACCCCTTCAGGTTCTTGCTTTGCTGTTGCTTACGTAACCCATGGGCTGCAGAAGCCAGGAAGAAGGCCCCTTTGCACAGGGCAGTTACAGGCCCTCCGGCAAGTAACTGTCCTGTGCAGCTGTCTCAGGAGTCCTCTGGATCAGGGTTGAAGAGCCAGGCACACGCCCAGGTGGCTCAGGAAATCAGCCCCAGGTTGTGAAAATGCGTCTGAGGCTACCAGAGCCAGCTGGCTGCCATCTTGCTTTCCTTCTTGTCATCTTTCCTGTCTCCTGGTCCTCCATGCTTCTCTCATCCTGGTGGAGTCCTGCTGAAATGTTACTGGCATATGCTTTAATACCAATTAAGCCAGGACCTCTCTTGAGTTTCAGTGGAAAGATCAACTAAAATGAGACATTTTAATAGAGAACTCCAGGAGTGTCTTATTTACTTTCTGATCTGTCAGACCAGACTCATCTGTTGAAAACGTAAGTTAGACAGTTAACTCTTCTGTGCTTTGGTGAATTCTCATATCACTGAGGGGGCATAAAATCCAGGCTGCTTACTGTGACCTGCAAGGCCCCAAGTGGTGTGGCCATTGGCTACCCCTCTAATCTCAGCCGATAGCATTCTTCCCCGCCATCTTGTCTTTCCTCCAGCAAGCTAAGTTTATTCCCAGGGTCTTTACACTTGCTGGTGCTCAGCTTGGAAAACCTTCCCTTCAGCTCTGTTGCCTTGTGTCATTCAACATTTGAATCTCAGCTTAAACGTCCTCTCAGAAAGGCCCGGTGTAGTCCCACGGGCACTCATAGTCACATCCCCTGGCACTTTTTCTTCATAGCCCTTATCAGGACATAGTCTGTCTTTCCTCATCTTATCACTCTCTGAGGGAGGGGCCTCATCTGCCTTATTTGCCACCTTTGTCAGCTGTACCAAGGACACTGCCTATATTCACTCAGTGAGTATTTACAGAGCAGACAAATGAATGAAATAAAACCAGAGGCTGGAAGCCTTTTAGGTGGCCCCATTACCCTCCATTTCTGTCCCAGCTCCCAAGCACCAGATGACTGGTTCCATAGCCTTCTATCTGCACCTCTACCAAATCCCAGCCAGTCCCCCCGACACCTACTCTTTAAGGGTGAATAAAGGAAGGCACAGCTCCCAATGTCATGCAGCCGCCAGCCCCGGGGCTGATGAGAGTAGTAGTTAGGCTCAGCAGGTCCTTCAGCCCATCCTTTCACGGTCCCCTGAAGAATTGTGCTAAGTATGTTATATTACCACGGTGGCTTTGCCTATTCTACCTATTTTAACATTCAGCCTTTAGCACATTCAGTTACACAGCTCCTCTATCAAGGCCACTGCATCCTTTTTTTACATTTTTAAATATTGAATGAGGAAAGGGCTCAGGGTTCATTGTCTCTCTGGAACCTGGGGAAACTACAAGTTTGGTTTTACCCCACAAAAAGCAAGCAGTCTTTCGCACCTCGAGCCCACTATGGACACCAGTCAGGTTTTTTGCCTGTTTTTCTTTCTTTGTTTTGCATACATGCTCACCTTCTGCTCTCAGCCATACTGATGATAAGACTCATGGAAGGCCGGGTGCAGGGGCTCATGCCTGTAATCTCAGCGCTTTGGGAGGTTGAGGCAGGTGGATCACCTGAGATCAGAAGCTCGAGACCAGCCTGACCAATATGACGAAATCCTGTCTCTACTAAAAATACAAAAATTAGCTGGGCATGATGGTGTGCGCTGGTAGTCCCAGCTACTTGGGAGGCTGAGACAGGAGAATTGCTTGAACCCGGGAGGCAGAATTTGCAGTGAGCTGAGATTGCGCTATTGCACTCTAGCCTGGGTGACAGAGCAAGACTGTGTCTCAAAAAAAAAGAAGGATTGGCTGGGCATGGTGGCACATGCCTGTAATCCCAGCACTCTGGGAGGCCAAGACAGGTGGATCATCCGAGGTCAGGAGTTTGAAGCCAGCCTGGTAAGACCCTGTCTCTACTAAAAATACAAAAATTAGCTGGGCGTGGTGACATGTTCTTGTAGTTCCAGCTACTAGGGAGGCCGAGGCAGGAGAATTGCTTGAACTTGGGAGGCGAAGATTGCAATGAGCTGAGATCGTACCACTGTACTTCAGCCTGGGCAACAGAGCAAGACTCCGTCTCAAAAAAAAAAAAAAGAAGAAGAATGGAATCTCAGTCTCCTGAAGACCATGCCTTTCATTGATTTTTTTTAACATTTTTATTTTATACTTTTAAAATGATTTCACATATAAGTATTTTTGATCTTATAGACACTGGGAAGTGGTAGGTGGTAGATAATGTCAAGTAACACCTTCATTGTGTGGGTGAGGAGGTGAGGCCTTAGTGTTGTTCTGACAGTGCTCAGCCACACATTCCTTCTCACTGCCCACACTCCCCAAACAGTGGATGTTTCATTTATCTTTGGGAAGGTTCCTAGATCAATAAAGGCTTTGACCAGAGAGCTAAATTTAAGGCTTCAGGGAATATAAAAATAGATTTGAAACTGTAAGACCTGGGGTTCTAGCTATTAGTGGCTAGGTGATTGTGGTCAAATCACTTAAATTATGTGTTCTTATCCTTAAAATTGGCAATACTGAAGCCTACCTGACAGGGTGGTCCCAAGGTTCAGATGAAATCATATATTTGAAATTTCTATGTGAATTTTAAATTACTATAACGATGGGAAATGTGTTTCAACTTTGGTTCTATATCCTTATTCCTAATATTCCCAATGGGGCAGTCCTATAGTTATCATAAAGTGATGTTTTTCTCTTGTTGAAATTAAACTTGCTCTTATGACCTTTAACTTTTGCACAACTGAGAGCCATTAAAATAGATTTCCTGGATACAGTGATTGTCAAACTATGGGTAAAGGGCACTGGATAATTCTAAGTTGGTTCATTGGTTCATTTTAAGGAGAATTTTTATTTTTATTTTTTTTCTTGTATGCCCACATTTTTACTTTTCAAAGCACTATAAAACAAATTTTCTTAGAAAGTCTGGAATATGAAAACCATGAACATTTGTATGCTTACAAATCTGCCAAATGATGCATGGCTAGTGATTCTCAGAGTACTTCATTGATACTCAGATGCTGCTTGTCCATTTATTTGCCTTCTGTATGCATTAGGAAACAGATAAGTAGTACCAGTGTTTTAAAATATGGTAGAAAAGAGGCTGGGCCAGGCTCAGGCCTATAAACTCAGTGCTTTGGGGGGGGGCCACGGCAAAAGGATCACGTGAGCCCAGGAGTTTGAGATCAGCCTGGGCAACGTGGTGAGACCCTGTCTCTTAAAAAAAAAAAAAATTTTTTTTTAATTAGCCAGGAATGATGGTGTATGCCTGTAGTCCTAGCTACTTGAAAGGCTGAGGCAGGAGGATCCCCTGAGCCCAGGAGTTTGAGGCTGCAATGAGCTATGATCACACCACTGCACTCCAGCCTGGGTGTGACAGAGTAAGACCCTTCTCTTTAAAAAAGAGTGTGTGTGTGTGTATGTGTGTACAGACATATGTTAGAAAGATTAAGGAACTGTCTCTGAAAATTGGGGAAAATATTTTTAAATCATTCTTTTAAATTGTAGTAAAATGTACATAATGAGATTTACCATTTTAACCATTTCTAAGTGTACAGTGCAGTGGCATTAAGTACACTCTCATTGTTTTACAACCATCACTACCATCCATCCACCCACCTTTTTTCATCTTGCAAAACTGAAACTCTGTATCCATTAAACAACAACTCTCTATTACCCCTTCTCCCCAGCCCTTGGCAACCACCGTTCTACTTTCTGTCTCTATGAATGTGACTACCCCAGGAACCACATATAAGTGGAATCATACAGTATTTGTCCTTTTGTGACTGGCTTATTTCACTTAGCATCGTATCTTCAAGATTCATCTATGTTGTAGCATATATCAGAATTGTCTTCCTTTCTCAGGCTAAGTAATATTGTATTGTATGTATATACCGCATTTTCTTTCTCCTTTCATCTGTTAATGGACACTTGGGTTGCTTCCATCTTTTGTCTTTTGTGAGTAATGCCGCTGTGAACATTGATTGTGCAAATATCTCTTCCAGAACCTGCTTTCAATTCTCTTGGGTATATACCCAGAAATTGAATTGCTGGATCATATGCAAATTCTATTTTTAACTTTTTGAGGACCACTACACTGTTTTCTGTAGAGGTTGCATCTTTTTACATTCCCACCAGCAATGCACAAGGATTTGAGGAAACGATTTTTATAACAACTCTAGCTCAGTGTTTCACAAGACTAAGCAAGAAGGCATTCGTTGCCCCATCAGTGCTGCTTCTTAGAATTAGAAACTTTTTTTTTAAAGTACCTCTTGGTTTATGGCACTTCATCATCTCTTGAGAAGTTAAGCAAGAGAAGCTGTGTTTTCTCAGTGGTTTGTCAAGACAGGAATTCTTCTTACAACTTTTTGCCTGGCATCTCCCTTATTTCCAACTGCAGTCTTGTGATGCCGAGAAGTCCAAAGGTGATCATAATATGTGTTTACTCTGGAAAGCTTGTCTTTCTGCAGATTTAATTCTCTGAAATGAACTTGGAATGGGGCATGATATTTGACTTTTGTTTCCAACTTGCAGATGTCACAAATGGTTTCTCAATGCTAAGAACTCTTTAAAGTGGCGAGATTTTATTTTATTTTATTTCATTTTTTAGGGTGACCACAGATTTAAAACATCATCTCTCATCATGAGACATCAGGGCTTACACCCCAAGTCAGACAGAACATAGATTTCCAAAGCCACAAGGTGGGAGCAACTGTGTCCTCTTTTTTGGTGGGGCTCATATTCAGCTCTTCCATGTTTACCAGTTCAGCCTGCTCCACTCCTCCTGTTCATATTCCTAATTAGAGTCAGAGTGGGCCTTGAGAAAGCCCTTGGTTTAAGCATGTATAAGTAGATACCTGTCCTCTCCCCCGACTTTTTTTTTAGACGGAGCTTTACTCTGTCACTCAGGCTGGAGTGCAGTGGCATGATCTCGGCTCACTGCAACCTCCGCCTCCTGGGTTCAAGTGATTCTTCTGCCTCAGCCTCCCAAGTAGGTGGGATTACAGGCACGCACCACCACACCTGGCTAATTTTTGTATTTTTAGTAGAGACGGGGTTTCACCATGCTGGCCAGGCTAGTCTCAAACTCCTGACCTCAGGTGATCCACCTGCCTCAACCTCCCAAAGTGCTGGGATTACAGGGATGAGCCCCACAGCTGACTTCTCTTTTGATATTTTAAAAGAGAGGGGCTGGACATGATGGCTCACTCCTGTAATACCAGCTCTTTGGGAGGCTGAGGCAGGTGGATCACTTGAGGCCAGGAGTTTGAGACCAGCCTGGGCAACATGTAAGGACCCCATTTCTTTGAAAAGAAAAAAAGCTTTAAGTTAGCTAGGTGTGTTGGCATGTACCTGTAGTTCCAGTTACTTGGAGGCTGAGGTAGGAGTCTGAGATTACAAGCGTGAGCCACTGCGCCTGGCCAGTTTATCTTCATTTTGTCAATAAGAGAACTTCAATCTAGACAGAGTAAGAGATTTGCCCAAAGTGCTATACAAACTTAGTGCAGAAGCAGGTCTCCTGTCACTTAGTACCTTGTCTACCTCTCTGTTAGACCATCCTGCCTCCTCCCCACCTTTCACTTAATTCTAACAGTTCTGCTTATTCTGTTCTCATTCAAGGCATTTGAGTAAAATATGGAACTTGACCCATATTCACTGCTGTAATCACAGGCACCTGTGGCTTGGTGACCCTCCCCCCGCCCCAGCCTATCCAATCCTCTTACTTAAAAGAGAAGTTAATCCCCTTTTATGTACCATATACTTTATTTATACACATGCATTAATTCTGATAAGTATACCCTTTTAATTCCAACAGCACTTTAAAGCAGTTCTTAATCTTCTGTTTACAGGTGAGAAAATTGCTTAGAAAAATCAGGCAACTTAAATTCAGGCTCTTTTACTCCTTATTTTTTGGGTTTTGGCAGGCCCCTGCTAAAATTCCAAAAATGTATAGTATCACAATAAAAGGTAAAAATAAATCAATAAAATGATACCCTCTATCATTTTTTAAATAACATCAACTTACAGTCTAGATTTAGGGGATACATGTGCATGTTTGTCACGTAGGTACATAGCATGATGCTGAGGTTTGGGGTACAATTGATCCCATCATCCATGTACTGAATATAGTACCCAATAGTTATTCAACCTTTCCCCTCACCCCCCACCACACACACATGTTTAGAGTCTGAAGTCAGTTCTAAATACATCAGAGTAAGCCTAAAAACTAATGCAAAACTGGACCATTTTCTTCTCTTCAGAATTGTCCACTGCTTTTCACATATACTGGAATATGATGGGGTCATAGGCTTGTGATTCTAACACAAGGATGGAACAGCTCCTCTGAAACATTTCTTAGGAGGATTAAATCATTACTAAAATATAATTGATGAATAATTTGGGGCTTTTATTGGCCTGTCTTCTTAAATAATTGAGAATAACAGTGTAAGTCTTTGTACATTTCAGGCATGAACTGTCCCAAAAGATGAGTTTTGCCTTTGCATCCAGAGAAGCCACTCCTTATAACTCATGGGGAAGAAAGATCTTTGTTCATTAGACATCACTAAGTCACCATATGCTGAGGTGGCACTTGATTGACGTTTTTGGATCTGAAGGAACACTTCCATATCTTCCTATATTCACCACTCTCTTCTCTGTGCTGTTCTTCTCCATGCCCCATCATGATACTTGGCTTCAGTGTGTTTCTATTAAACAATAAGGGAAAGGACAGAATTTATAAAATAAAGGGTATCCGGTCCAGCCCTTGATGCAGATGGAAGGCCTCCAGGCTCCATGATTTATAGACTGTAGGCATCCTATAGCCTTTCTTGTGCCTCCCATTATATCCTTTTCTCAAGTTCTTCATTTACAATGACCAAAAATGGCCAATAATAGCTTTAGATGTGACTTCTTCTAAGAGTCCCTACATTTTAAAGCAATCAAAACTTTAGTTAAACCAGAAGAATGAATCTCTAGTGTGGTCGAATATCTGAGTCTTAGTATCAGCTAGCTCTCTTGCCTACTTGCTATGAGACCTTTGGCAAGTTACTTTAACCTTCTGGAGCTGGTTTCTTCATTCATAAATGAGAAGGCAGAGTTAGATAAGATATGAGATTCTTTCCAATGCTAACCTGTCTGATAACATTACCATTATGCCTGGGACCATGTTTATGTGAAGACTCATATTCCTGTTTTGATGAAGATAGGCAGACCCCTAGACACATATAGAGAGAACTTCAAAGAAGTCCAGGCTCTACCATGTCCAATTATGCCTGTAATCTCAGCAACTCAGGAGGCTGAGGCAGGAGGATTACTTGAGGCCAGGAGTTCAAGATCGGCCCAGTCAACATAGCAAGACGCACATCTCTACTAAAATGAATTTTTTTTTTTAAATTAGCTTGGCATGGTGGTGCATGCCTGTAACTATAGCTACTCAGAAGGCTGCGGCAGGAGGATCTCTTGAGCCCAGGAGTTCGAGGCTGCAGTGAGCCGTGATCGTTCCACTGCACTTTAGTCTGGATGACAGAGCCCTATCCTGTTTCAAAAAAAAATACACAGGCACAGTGACTTACACCTGTAATCCAGCACTTTGGGAGAGCAAGGCAGGTGGATCTCCTGAGGTCAGGCGTTCAAGACCAGCCTGGCCATCATAGTGAAACCCCATCTCTACTAAAAATACAAAAATTAGCCGGGTATGTTGGTGCACATCTATAATCCCAGTTACCCGGGAGACTGAGGCAGGAGAATTGGTTGAATCTAGGAGGCAGAGGTTGCAATGAGCCGAATTCGGTGGGCCATTGCACTCTAGCCTGGGCAACAAGAGTGAAACTCCATCTCAAAAAAAGGAGTTATGATTCTTCTTCAACTCCTGTTCTTCCCACCCCCGCAGTCAAGCCAAAAGGCATAGATGTGACAGGGCGTCTAAGGGGAAACCAAGAACTGGGATTCAATGGTTTGTAAGACCCTTCCCTGCCTTCAGTCATGTTTAAGGGCTGCAAGAGAATCGAGTGCAGGATGCTCCAGAAGGTTCCTGATGCGGCAGGAAGGTGGGGAAAGGCTTAGAAGAGATGTACTTGCGTGACAAGTACAAAAACATAGGGGGAGGTATCTCCATTTTACAGATGAGGAGATAATGTCAGAGGTTAGGAACTGTGCCAGGGTCACAGCATGTCACCATAGAGGCTAGAATTCAGACTCTGAATGAATTTTAGCCTGAGGTTTTGCATCAAGATAAACTGCTGTATGAAAGACAAGCAAGTAATTTTGGGTCTTTACTTTTTATCCATTGTTTTACAAGATTGCAAATATATGAGTGCTAAGTTAAAAGAAGCAAGTAATTTCATTTTTTTTGAGGAGATTTTTTTTGACAGATTTTTGAGGAGAGAGGAATGAAGCAAAAACTAGTGTTTGGAACAATGCAAAGTTAGACTTTTAGGAAAACCATCTTATTTTTACCAGTAAACTGAAAAGTATTAGAGATCTTTTTAACATCTTTTAATGTCATATACAGTGTAAGGTTAATGCTAATGTAATTACACTTGTATATTTGCTTAGTGCCCTGTGAGGATTTTTTCCTGCAACTGAGAAGCTTCTCTTTTTTTCCTTCCTTTTTTAATGTTTTTATTATTTATTATTTATTTTTTGAGACGGAGTCTCACTCTGTCACCCAGGCTAGCAATTCTCCTGTCTCTCAGCCTCCTGAGTAGCTGGGACTACAGGAACGCACCACCATGTGAGGCTAATTTTTGTATTTTTAGTAGAGGCAGGGTTTCACGGTGTTGGTCAGGCTGTTCTCAAACTCTTGAGCTCAGGCGAGCCACCTGCCTCAACCTCCCAAAGTGCTGGAATTACAGGCATGAGACACCGCACCTGGCTGTCCTTCCCTTTTTTTTTTTTTTAAATATAAACAAGGTATAAATGAGAAATGTAGCTTATTGTCATTTAATTAAAAGTTACCTACATTCCATACACTCCAAAGATGGTAAATTGGCTTTACATATACGTCTTTTTCTGCAGCGTGTTAATTATACTAAAGCAAATTATCTTGCCAAGACTCCGAAATCCATTCTTTTGTTTGACCTGTGTAGTTATAGATCACCTAAATTGAAGATCACCTAAAACTTGGTTCCTGTTTTTTCATGAATATCAATTTATTTCTTGCTTATCTCAATTCCCAAATGGCCTAGAAGAATACAGATTTATTACAATGTTATATACACGTTCTTGGACTTTAAGTCACTTTTTTTTCTCAAACAAACATTTCAATTTTAGTTATCTTAATGACATTTCCATGGTTTAAAAGAATGTTGTTGACATGCCTTTAATTGGGCAAGTTACAGAATTTATGTGATCTAAGTCTCCTCGTAACAGGAAATATGAGGTCTAAATTCCCTTCTTCCTGTAAGATTCTAGGATTCATTATTTTGTTTCAAGTTAATGCTTTACCTTTACTAGCTTAAAGGTAAATAGAGGGTTCTTGATGAATCACAGATAAATCAGGATTCCTTTGTGTACACACATTCGTAATGTGTACTCATTGTCAAACATTAAGTTACCAGGGTGACAAGTCTAGTGGCTCTGACGTCCTTTTATTTCTTGGCCAGAAGACATCAAGAGTAATCCATTTTGGGTCTTAAGTGAATTTTGTGAGACCATAGAATAATATGACGGCCAGCATGTCACAGGTGTATAGTTGGCAGATAATAAATGATCATTGAAGTCAACTTAGGTGTGGTTGAATTGATTCTCTTGGTTAGAATATAAACTGTTTCTAAGTAGAGTCCCCCCAACTCCTGAAAAAAGAGAGATTCAAAGCTAAGCCCAGGAAGGAAAATGAACATACAAAGATTTATATGCAGATGTTTATGGCAGCTTTATTTTTACTAGCTTAAAAACTGGAAACAACCAAATGTCCATCCGTTGGTGAACAGATCAACAAAGTGTGGTACAGCCATACAATGGAACAGTACTCGGAAGAAAAACACATCAAACTATTGATACTTGCAACCACATGGATAAATTTCATCTCAAAGGCATTATGCTAAAGGAAGGAAACCAGACACAAAAGACTACATACTTTGTGGTTCCACTTATAGGAAATTCTGGAAAAGGCAAAGCTATAGGGGTAGAAAGCAGAACTGTTGTTGCTAGAGTCTGTGGTGAGAGGAAGGCACTGACTGTAAAGGGGCATGAAGGAATTTTCTCAGGTTTTTTAGGAAATGTTCTGTATCATTTTGGTGGTAATGATATGAATGTATACATTTGTCAAAACTAACTAAATTGTATACTTAAAATGGGTGACTTTTACTATATGTAAATTACACCTGAAATAAAAACAAGCAGACACACCCAGGGCAGCATCTTGAATGCCTTACAAAGTAACTTCGTTAGGCTGGGTACGGTGGCTCACACCTGTAATCCCAGCGCTTTGGGAGACTGAGGTGGAAGAATCATGAGGTCAGGAGTTCGAGACCAGCCTGGCCAACATGGTGAAACGCTGTCTCTATTAAAAATACAAAAATTAGCCAGGTATGGTGGCATGCCCCTGTAATCCCAGCTACTCAGGAGGCTGAGGCAGGAAAATTGCTTGAACCCAGGAGGTACAGGTTGCAGTGAGCCAAGATCGCGCCATTGCGCTCCAGCCTGGGGACAGAGCAAGACTCCATCTCAAAAAATAATAATAATGGCAAAGTGACTTCGTCACTTGAGGAAGTAATCATTTTTGAACTTTGAATTTTGAAAGCCTGTTGTTAACAAGATATTAATAGTATTCATTTTTGTGGTGAATCTGTACCAAATATTGACCCCTAAAATGTGTTTGCACAGAGATTAGTGAATGATTTGCTTGATTTAATATCTCATTACATTTTTGCTTTCTTTTTGCCTCTCTCTCCAACCTAGAAAAACTAATTGAGGGACTCAAATCTCCTGACACTTCTCTTCTGCTCCCTGACCTCTTGCCTATGACAGATCCTTTTGGTAGCACTTCCGATGCTGTAATTGGTAAAGTCATCATCTCTGTTTCTTCAGTCATGCATGACATGTATGCCTGTTTCAAGAATGACAAGTACCTAGTTAACCGATCCCCAGGGAATAGCCCTGCCAACCCAGAAGCCAAGGCCACTCAATCTTACTTGTATTACTCCAAATAAAGTGTTTTCCCTGCTTTTCAGGGGTATAACACCTATTTTTTGCTTTTCTTGCTATCTTGAGATTTCAAGAGTGAATCTCTTATGAATGAGGAGGAATGTGGAAAGTTTCCATTTAGTGAGAAAAACTTCACCAGAAAAGTTGGTTTCTAATTAGACTTTACCTTTACTGAACTTAATGAAATTTAGCAGATTCTTCTTTTGCCTTTTTTTTTTTTTTTTTT
>NW_016107338.1:4249158-4267685 GCF_001604975.1 Cebus imitator
GACAGAGTTTCACAATTGTTTCCCAAGCTGGAGTGCAATGGCACGATCTCGGCTCACCGCAACCTCTGTCTCTTGGTTTCAAGTGATTCTCTTGCCTCAGCTTCCCAAGTAGCTGGGATTACAGGCATGAGCTATCACACCTGGCTAATTTTGTATTTTTAGTAGAGACATGGTTTCACCATATTGGTCAAGCTGGTCTTGAACTCCTGACCTCAGGTGACTCACCTGCCTCGGCTTCCCAAAGTGCTGGGATTATTGGTGTGAGCCGCTGTGCTTGGCCCAGATTCTTCTTTGAAGACCCATGTACATCCAGCTGCCGTGGCTCACGCCTGTAATCGCAGCACTTTGGAAGGCTAAGACTTGGAGGATCACTTGAGCCAGGAATTTGAGATCAGCCTGGGAAAGATAAAATAAGTTTTTTTAAGTTAGCCAGGTGTGTGGAGCACACCTGTGTTACCAGCTCTTTGAGAGGCTGAGATGGGAAGATCGCTTTGAGTCAGGGGGCTTCAGGCTGCAGTCAGCCTTGATTATGCCACTGCCCTCCAGCTTAGGCGACAGGGACCCATCTTAAACAAAATTCAAAAATTTTTAAAGGTCCTTGTATGTACCAAGTATCAGTAACTGAGAAAACATTCTACCCATTGGTTAAGCTCCATGAATAGAATCCAGGGCAGGGGCTTGGTCTGCTTCCTCTCTCACGTTTTCCTGTGTTCCAACAGCAAGGCAGGCAAGATGTGCAAAATGTCCAAGGCCTTTGTATTCCAGGAGGGTCCAATCATGAGGCACATAATAATGCCTTTGGGCAGAAAGTTCTAGAACTCAGAAGTGCTATGACTTTACATAGAGGTAGGCCTGCAGCTGAGAGTGTCCCATGGTGCAGAAGGCCTCCCAGCTGCATCATGGGATGGGGTTTGAGATGGATTAATGGCCTTTACATGGCACAGAGGATGTTTGCCCCCAGGTTTATCCCTTAAGAAAAGCAGAATTACCAGAAGAAAATGAAGGCACCTTTCACCCCATGTCTTTTGACATGGAAGAGGTTTTCTGAGCGACATATGCTCTGAATTTGTCTATAAGAACTGATCATTGCTGAGACTGGCCACAGTGGTTAACCTTGTACACACAAGCTCAGTGAAACCTAGACACTCAAAGCAGCAGAAGTGACTTATTGTGCTTTCTACCTTGACTGAGACTGGCATTTTAGAGACCTGTTAGAAGAAAGCCTTCACATAGCTGAGTGCGGTGGCTCACACTTATAATCCCAGGACTTTGGGAGGCCAAGGTGGGACAGATCGCTTGAGCTCAGGAGGGAGACACCATCTCAAAAAATAAGAATTAAAAAAAAGAAGAAAGCGTCACAGAATTTCCTGAAGAACCTCTGACTTCCTTTCCCTTACCCTTTCCTCTCCTTTCTTAATGCTCTGTTACGAAAGAAAAAGCTGATGTTGCTGTTGAGAGTCTCATACCAGGACTGGAGCCCCCAGTTCCCCAGCGCCTCCCATCTCAGACGGAATCCGTGACCTCAAATCGTACAGGTCAGTCAGGTGTCTCTGCAGCTGCAGGGACTGGTCATTGTGGTGAACCTCTGAGCCAGTCTTTTCACCTGGCTTCGTCGATCCAGGGCTTATTTTGCAGCTCAAGTAGTTCTTCCTGAAATGGACACTGAATTGTTACAGCCTAGCTTCTAGATGTTGAGGCATATATTTCCTTGCTAAAGAACTGAGTGCTTTTTGGAGCCATGTTCTTTGTGGAGTGATCTCTGGGCTTTCTGTGGTTATAGTATTTCTTTTTTGAAGATTCTTTTCACTGGTGGCAGGATCCCTCTACCTCCTTAATTAAAGAACTCCGCTGAGCTGTAAGATACCCTTAACCCTCCAGACTGCTGTGCATCTTTCTAGTCTACCAATGTCAGTCATGTCCATGGAGTGCATCTTCTGTATATTGATGTTCTGTTCCCAGCACAGTGCTTCAATCGTGTATAGGTAATTTGCTGTTAAATTGTAAGGCAAAGTTGAAGTCTTCCCTGGATCTAGTATTGCTTGTACTCTTAATTTCAGAATTCAGTCTTAAAAGAATTTCTTAACTGCCCATAAATACAGATTTGGTAACCTTTTTTTTCTTTTTTTTTTTTTTTTTTTTTTTTTATTTCCTTTTTTTTTTTTTTTGTCCCTAATTCCCCTGATAGAAGTATTTGGTTTTCGAACTTGGAATAGAAACAATTAGAAGCCTAGGAAATGTGAGGATAAATTCATCCAAGTGAAAAAAAAAAATTACCTCCAAAGACAATATATTTTCCTCATCCTCACTTAAATGTTTTCTCTTAGCAAGCTTTCTCAGAAAACAATTCTTGAGTTAAAATGCTTAAACTTTCTATTTTTGTTTTGGTTTTCCAAAATCAAAATCGTGTTCAAAGGGCCAATTTAAATGTAAAGAATACTAGTAAGAGGCATTGTGAATGGGAACCAGGATGAGTTCTAGAAGGTACTGTTTAATCCTGTCGAATTCTGCTAATAACAAGCCTGAGGCAACCCTCTCCTAATCAGTTTGGATACTTCTTCTTATAGTAACTTCCTTCTATGAGTGTTTAGGGAAGATTTAAGTGAAACTCTAATCATAAAGTCCTTTCTCTCTAATGGCATTTGCTAAGAACTGAAGTGCTAAAGTTATTTCAGCATCCAAATCACAGACTTGTTTAACCTCTGAGTAAAAAATTATCCTCTATTTATATATTAATGTTAAGAGGAATCTAGAAAGACATGTTTCTATAGCTAGAAATCCAGAAGGCTTCACACAATTCTTTTGGTTTTCTTTCTCCCACCTTGGCGTGTATGTGTAACGTGTAAATGCAGTAACTTAAAGGCTAAGATCTAATCTCATGATATTGTTGTGTGTGCCACTTAATGCCATCACTGACCTGGGATGCTATTAATCTGGACTCAGATTCTCTCACCGGGGAAGATTCCCTGCTTGACTGTTCTCTGCTCTCTAACCCTACTACTGACCTTCTGGAAGAGTTTGCCCCCACAGCAATCTCTGCTCCGGTCCATAAAGGTAAATGCTTTCTTCTTCTCAGGCCCACATGTGTCCTTAAAGGGAAAAGAACTAAACAACTTTTGAGAGTTTTTCTTTTTTTTTTTTTCTTTTTTTTTTNTTTTGAGACGGAGTTTCGCTCTTGTTACCCAGGCTGGAGTGCAATGGCGCGATCTCGGCTCACCGCAACCTCCGCCTCCCGGGTTCAGGCAATTCTCCTGCCCCAGCCTCCTGAGTCGCTGGGATTACAGAGAGTTTTTCTTATCAAAAGTCTTTACTAGTGAAGTTTTAAAACTACCTCCTTATATGGAAAACTTGAGGTTGTACTCCTAGATACTGTGTTATAATACCTCTCGGTGAGAATATTTAATAAGACAACACGCCAGGTGTGGTAGCTCAGGCCTACAATCCCAACACTTTGGGAGGTTGAGGCGAGAAGATCACTTGAACCCAGGAATTTGAGACCAGCCTGGACAACATATGGAGACTCAGTCTCTACAGAAAATTTTAAAATTGGCCAGCAGTGGCAGCATGTGCTGGTGGTACCAGGTTCTTGGGAGGCTGAGGTGGGATGATTGCTTGAGCTCAGGAGGTAGAAGCTGCAATGAGCCATGATTGCACCACTACATTCCAGCCTGGGCAGCAGAGCAAGACTCTGTCTAATAAATAAATAAATAAATAAATTAAATACATCAATAGAAGACAGGTACTAAAAAGAAATAAGATTAAGTGTAAAAAAGACTTAGCAGATTGGTGAAAGTATTGCTTTCTGGCAAGAACATAGAGTGCAGGTATTCCATGTTACCTTTAAGAGCTAGGTACCGTTGCAGTCAATTCAAGTGGATGGTTGAAGTGACTATCCACTGTCTGACTATAATGATTGATATAATGCTTGTTGGCCTTAGAATGTAAAATGCTTTTATCAAATCTGATTCAAAGTTATTGCACAGTGATGACTGCAATAAAGAAATAAGCATCTTGCCTCAAAAGCCAGTCCTCCAAGGTTGAACTTGTAGAAGTTTTGAATTTTAGTTCACCTTCAAGTCATGATTGGTTACTGGATTTCTCTTTCTAACCTACCATTTTCATTTGTTGGTCTTGAGTCAATAGTGGTTTGAAATCCTGCCGGACAGAGGTAGCTTGAATCCAATTCTTTTCAGTGAGTAGTTTGTGACAGTGTCAGGCTCAATGCCCGGCTTATTGTGCGCCAGCATTTACTGAACTTTCTGTGATTGGGTGGTGAAAGTGGTCTTCTGGAAAGAGAAAATGCATAGAAAAGGAAAAGCTTAAGTCCCTTCAAAAGAAAATTTAAGAAGGAAGACTCCCCAGGATGACTAAAAATAATCACCCCTGAGGTTTGCAATGATTAATAGTTGAGTTTTTGTTTTTACCCTGATGACTTTAAAATGATTATGTTTTTATAGATTATAGAGGAATGTTACCTATTTAGACAATGATATCTAGCAGTGGTGTGTCAGCAGCAATGTAGAATTACGGAGAAGCATCATTTGCAAAATAGGTGCCCAGCTAGCACTTGCTTGCTGGTAGGATAGCTTTAATTAGACCATTCTAATTTGTTAGAACACTGTTTGTTAGAAGACTGTTCTAACACACTTCTGCTTGAGGCCTTGGTATATGTGATCTTGCGCCTCAACGTTCCCTGGGGCATGTGAGTTGTTTCAGTGTCTTTTTTCCCAGTCACAGTGCAGTGAGTTCTTCCAGAAGTATTTTGTTTGCCTTGTATACAGCGGTTACTTCTTAAAGAACCGCCAGTTCTCTTCCTCCTTCCCCTGCCCCTGATTTTGAGTTTTTCAAATATTGTTAGGTCTCTGCTCCCTCAGTGAAGGCAACAAATGACTTATTCCTATGCCTTTATGGATTAGTGACATTAAAGAGATACCTCACAATAATTATAATTAATGTCTTATAAATAATACAGTTCTTCTAGGAACGCTTCTCCCTAATCATTTATAAAAGTCTTAACATGGCCAACTCTAAAGCATTTTTTTCTATATCTCTGTATTTTCCAGTTTTGCTACTTTTATTTCAACTCAGAAAGATAAGTACTTTCACCTTTAAAAACAACAGGGCTGTACAGTTGAGATCTTTGTGCCTCTTTCACATTCTCTCATTTGCTAATCTCTACCTCTGTTGTTTCTGCTTGTGTACTTGCATTCTGTATTAAGCTGCAGAAGATAGTAATCTCATCTCAGGTTTTGATGTCCCTGAGGGCTCGGACAAGGTGGCGGAAGATGAGTTTGACCCTATTCCTGTATTGATAACCAAAAACCCACAAGGTAAGAAAAAGGATGGGGAAAAGAGAAGAGCTTGCCCTCAGCTCTCGTCAAAACAGTCATGCACCTAATCGGCAAGGGGAAAGAAAAGCATCAATAATTAATGAAGGACATTGCGGGTAATGAGAATCATTGTAGGCTGGACCAATAGAGACAGATAGAGATAGATAGTTTTAAAGTTTGACCATGGTGTTTATTTAGAGAGAGTATTTAACAGTTGGCTAAAAGTTAGTTTTTACCATGAAGCCAAAAGCAAAGTAATCTTCAGTCAGTGGAAACCAGAAGGTATATATCAAAAGCACATAGCATTTTTTAATCATGATTAGAATAATCCATAATAAATATTGTTCCCAAAGAGATTAACAGCTGTGTTTTGGTATCATTCCATCTTTTTGACATTAATGGAGTATCCTTTTTCCACTTTGATGGATGAAAATCATTTGAACATGCCATAAAACACTAAATTGCCATAGGACCATCTATTTATTTTTTAAAGCGTGTTCTTATTCCAGTATCTTAATAACTAGTTTATCCCCAAAGCAACAATTATTGATTTTTACTTTATCAGGGAGATAGCTTGGTATTATCAGGAAGTTAGTGTGCAGCCAGCAATTCTCAACCAAAAAAAGTGTTAATTTGCAAATAGTGCCCTCTTTGCAAAATGTCCTGCCTATACTGTGGTGTACACAGTGCCTGAGCTTTTGGTGGGAGGTGGTGGACAGCTAACGCGTATGTTTCAAAGTCAACATGTAAGGGTTTGTAAATGTAAAATATTGCTTCTCTAGGGTTTGGATTTTTTGTTTGTTTGTTTGGTTGGTTTTTCTTCTTTGCTTGCTCTGCGCATCTAAACCTTAACCCTTTATGTTTTGTACTGAATTCCTATCTCTCCACTTCCAGGTGGGCACTCTAGAAACAGCAGTGGGAGCTCTGAGTCCAGTCTTCCCAACCTAGCCAGGTCTTTACTGCTGGTGGATCAGCTCATAGACCTGTAGCCGTGACCCAGTAGCAGATGCAGTTCTGTAACCTTCATACCGTAAAATACATTTTCATTACAGAGTTATGAAAAAAAATGATTTTTTAAAAAAAATCTGCAAATAAGGGGCCCTCCAGCCCTTTTCTCCTACCCCTTGCCTTCTCCTGTAGAAATGATAAGGAAAGAAAATCACTTTGGCCCTCCAGATATTTCTTGGCCAGTTCCTCCCGGTTAGTTTGCTGTGTTTTCTCATTACCCTTCTTCAATAGCATTATCTTAAATCAAGCGCTAGATGCTATGAGCTTCACCTCTGCTGGAGTCGACTCCACCAAAAGCTTAACTATAACTGAAACTAGTGAATTGACACTTTTGTCTCATTCTTGCTAGGAATGGCCTCCCAAATCAATTCTCCCAACCCGTGTCTCCTTTGGCCAGATGCTGATGAATGTGTTTCCCTGTTTTTGCTTTTTATCCTGATGCATTATCATGAGGACATGGCTACTTCAGTTGGTCTTAACTCTAGGCAGTAGCCTGGAGATGGGTGTTTTATTTCCAATGGTTTAAGAAAGGGTAAAACTTACTGACTGGTAGTATATATATATATGAGAAGAGAAATTGAGCCCAACTCTAGCCAACCAACTTTGACCTTGTTTGATCATAGACTTAGCCAAGGGATTTTACACCCCATGCAACCTGCCCAGCATTCGTCCAGCTTTCTGGCTTCCATTGAACCGTGATTTCTCAAATCTGGAGACGTGACTGCAAGTACTTGAGACCCTTGGATAAAATGTGTATGTTATATAAATCCCAAGTATTGCCATTCCTTTTCATGTTAACTGTCCCAAGTGGGATCTCAGAATTAGACCAAAACAAGACAGTGGTGGTAATATGATACCTTTTATTAGAAGACTTTTCACTGCGGGAGGGGGGAGGATGGGGAGGGGAAGGAATTGTAGCAGAAACAGATGTATTTTTCTTGTGATTTTTATTTTGAATCAAATATTGTAAATTGTGTATAAATGAAGACGCTGAATAGTTCTGTTTCCACTTGGCATTTCAAGTCTGATATCAGGTGTCTGTACAGGGTTTTGATCTCTTTCCCTTGTATAACAACACAACAATCCTACAGTGTAACATATAGAATCATTTTGAATAGACTTGTGTGTTGCTATAAGCTTTCAGCAGGTCCTCTGTCTCTAGAATAAGCATGTTGTTTATTTTCAGATAATCAGAAATAAGTGTGCTGACAAGCTGGACACAATCTGAGTGCCCACCTTACCTTTCTTTCTCTCTGATGTTTAAATCGAAGGCTGCAGCCAATGGAATATGTTCAGTTGATTTTCCTTGGCTTCCTAGATTAAAAAAATAATAATAATAAAACAAAACATAGTTCTTTATTAACTTTAGGATATTGTTCATAAAATAAATAAAGGCCCCTGCACTAACATGACAACATGCCTCATGGTCACCCTCTGTATATGTACTTACTCATTAAAGTGTGTTTTATTTCCTTATGTGGAAAGCACTTTTATAAAATCACCCTTTTGAAAAGAAATGGGCACAGAGAACCCCACTCTTGTTCTCTTCCTCTAGTGCTATTGTCCATCATCAAAAGGGAAACTCTTAGTTGATCAGATTTGTACAAATAAAATTCCAAGTCCATTGCTTGTTTTGCTATCTAGTACTTTTGTTTCTTCTTCCTCACAGTTGCACTTTAAGGGGGGAAAAAGTTTAACAGCAACAACAGCCTATGAAACACTGCATTCTGGAGGGCAAGGTTTGGCCCTAGGAATGGTGTGAGCAGACTTTGAAAGGTATTGGAGGAAAAGTCTGAATCTTCCAGCCTTCCTTCTGTCTTTAAATACGTCCTGTGCTGGCTGAAACAAGACGAGCTAGGTAAAGACCTTTAGTTGAATAATATTTCCAAAATGGAGAGAGGCACAAGCTTCCTGCCGAGGATTAAAAAGCGAAAGATATCCACGAAGGGCTCTCTGTGGTTGGGTAGCAGTGAAAATAGGACTTGGTTTACCCCTTTATGGACAGGAAAATTGCTGCAGTTTGGAATTGTATTCTCTTTCCTGGACATAGAAAGAATGTATTAACTAATGAAGGAAATGTTTATTTTTAAATAAGAATAATGTTTTAGTTCTGCATTTTCATATTTGCTTTTTTTCATATATACATATTAGAAATATAATGAAATATATAGTTTCTCAATTGAAACTATGAAGAGTACAGTTTAGAAATTAGGTATCTCTAAATTGTTCTTTTGATAATTACATTGAGATATATTATCTAGTCATTTGGCTCAGTAAAGCTTAATGGAGGCTGTTAATGAAAATGAGCAGACTAGAAGCCAGAGATGGTAGTAGAAGCCTGAGGAAGATAATGACAAGAAATTGTCTTGGGCCTACTTAGAGTAAGGCCTCCTCAAAAGGGAGAACTATTTTTCCGTTAAGGAACATATACGAGTGCTTTGGTAAACGGGGCCTTCCTTGGTTTATAGCATCATCCCTGAGCTAAAAGAGTTTATTTGAGATGAGCATAGTGTGCTAGTACCTGTGGAATCATAGCCTGAGCTACAAAGGGACCTTTGAGACCATCCTTTAGTCCACCATCCTCTTCATTTTACAGGTGTGAGACCTGAGCTGGATTGAACAGGGCCGGGGGAGAAGAGGCCTGGGCAGGACAGGCCACCTGGGATCTCATCCTGGCCCTTGCCAGCTACTGGCTGAGTGACCTTCAGCAGGCACTTCACCTCTCAGAGCTGCTGTTCCTTAGAGTTATACAATGGGTTTGGACTAGATGGTCTTTAAGATTATAGAAGCATAGGGTCCTAAGTAGATATTATTATGTTTAGAAGGGCTATGAAGGATTTATATAATCCTGATGTTCTTCAGTTATCTTCTATAGTTCCTGCTATTTCAGTGGCAGTGTTTACATTTTAAAGAATTATAATGGGCTTTTACTAACTTGCTCCTTCTTGATTATCTGAATAGAAGCCTAAATCATCATAGTCTGAGAGATTTTCCTTTTTAAGTATTACAGAAAAACATGCGTGTAAACACACCTACCTATTCTAATAAAATGATATCAGATTTCTTTTTAAATGTATAATCAGGGATTTACCAGTTTAAAACGGGCAAATACTGTAAGCATATATTTCTGATTTGCTTTTATTCCAACCATGTAAGAGGAGTAACTATCACAAAAAAAGAGCAGAAAACATCACAAATCGATTTTCCCTTTACAACATTCAAATGAGCCCCAATGTTTTCAAAAACACATACCTCAGAGGAGATAGGGCTTAAATGGGCACCCCTGAGTATGATTGTGATTATTATAATTAATGATTTCTTTAGCAGATATATTAGAATTTTGACATCTAATTAAATGTTTTCCCTTCAAAGTCATCTAGTTTTACTTATGAAGTTATTATTCTAATGAGGCTGCCATCCTTAAAGTTATTTTTGAAACTCTTCTCCTTAGAAGTAATATCAAGGAAGGTAATAAGGTATAAGAAAATCAGTTATATTTAATTCGTATCACTTTGAGAAAGCATCTGAAAGTATATTCTTTCTTTATCTACTTTTTCTACTACTCTTGGTTCTGAGTAACATTTAGCCATTTCCAGAAAGCAAATTCAACCCTGCAAGATGAAGAGTGGTTACTGTTGAAGACAGTAAAAAGAATAATCCACAAAAAAGTCTCAGAGAGGATCTTATAATAGAAAGTGAATATGATCAAGTCTTAATTTCTTTAATTTTCTGAATAAGGAAACTTCTGTGATTCCGTCGTCTTTAGAATGGTTTAAAAAATTGAAACATATGGGTATTAAAACACCTCTGAAAGAAGTTGTCACTTTGTTTAGTGTTGATATTGGACTTCACTTTTCCTGAATTAGAATTACAGAACTTGGATTGCTAATACTTGTAGAAAAACAAACCCAAGAAAAGAACTTACTTTTCTCAAGATGTAATATTTGTTTTGTTGTGAATACTTTTGTTTTTTCTGCTTTGAATACTTACTTCCTACTCTCCTGACAGATAATCAACCAATATAACCTTCCCCAGGTCAGGAACAGTTCTGCCTTCAGCGCTGCTATGGGAATGAAGGGATCTTTGGGGCTGACAGCCTGCAATATGAAGGGATCGCTGAATAAATACATGCTATAGATACCTTGGGCCAAAATAAAGTCTCTCTTGATAAGGTTTTTCTGGGATTTTCCAGAGTCCTTAATCTTCTCAGTCTATAAGATTATCAGACTCTCCTAGCTGCTAACTTTGAGCTTTGGGATGAAAATGACAGGATTGCCCAGTGTTCTGGGTTAAGCAACTTAGAGGCTGCCTGGCAGAACAGAAAAACTATCATATGAATATTTACAATGGAATCTTTCCTGAAACACTCCAGACACTGCAAAGCTATCTTTTATTCTTCTCTAAAGTCTATAATTTTATCAACACAAAGTTAGCCTTTTCTTTTCCACACTAGTAATGTTTCTGAAGTTGGATGTGCTTAGGTTTCTTATCAGAATGAGTCCCAGAAAATCTGTAACAAGAAAACTCTTTTGCTTCTCCCAGATTTCCTTTCACTAACATCAGATAGGGAGGCTCCTGGGGTAACGCTAACCTATTCAAGAAGTTTCCAAATGGTGGTAGTTGCTAGAATGAAAGACACTTTCTTGGATCACACTTTGATGTAGTGTCCTGAATTTACTCTTTCCCATGAGTATTCTACTCTGCCCTATTGCACTCTCCTTTGTCATGTGGATGTGTATTTATCATAGGTCTTTAACCTGTCCTTCCCAAGAAGACAAAGCAGACAGTTGTACATGAAGATACCTTATGCAGTAAAAATGTGAAATTTGAACATTGCTGCACAAGTATTGTATAAAAAAAAGTCTGTAAAGAAATTTCTTATGTAAACATACAGAGGAATAAAGACTTTTATCTGTTCAAATGGGAGCATAATGTTTAGAGATGTAAATAACTTAAGTTGTTCTTTTCCTGAGCTGAAAACCCACTTTTTTGCAGAAAGGATTTAATCACAGTGTTGAGTGACAATAAGTACCTGTACACAAGAAAAGTGTAGCTACATACTGAGGACATAGTAATGAATCATGGCTACCCGAAAGAATAAACCTTCTATGGCCAAGGAGAATTAGACGCCGGCCAGCCTACATTGGATATGACCAGACACAAGTTTGTAAAATGGAGCACAGGTTTGCAGCTTCCCTCCTCTAACGTAATTCCTAATATACCCAGGCCAACTTAATTAAACGTTTTACGTTGGCAGGAATAATTTTATCCCCAGTGAGGAAGCTCTCTCATTTAATTGCCTCATTGGCTTGAGAGGCACAGCTGGCCATTTTTGGCTTCCATCAGTTCCCTCATTTCCTAGTCATGGGTTTTAATGCAGCTGCCCAATATGTGGTGGAACCAAATGCCTACTTTTATTATGTGAACTAAAAGGTCATGGAAATTATTGGTTTGATGTACATCTCTTGGTTTCCATGGTTTGGTTCTAAGATTTTACATTTCAATTGCTGTTGCATTTCCAAGTTTTTGTGAAGGGGTAGTTTGCTTTGTATTTACTAACTATATGAGAAGGCTTCTTCTCAATACTCCAAGTCTTCATTTTCCATTTTTGGCAACAATTATATCTTTGATACTCCCTGTAACTGTTATTTCAGTTTATGGTATGAAGGAAACTAAACTTCTGGTTGTGCATGATATATTTCATTAAGGAACATCCATCCTGACATTTAAGCCTTAAGAGTTTGATTCTTTAGGGAGCATTCTGATGACCCTCACTATGTCAATCAGCTGAAATTTCCAAGGGAAACCAATCCTAAATGATTCAGCACTTTTGGTTGCTTTGGAAGTTAATAGGGAGCTGGTGAGGATAGTTGCCAAGTCATCAGGTATTTTAGGGACTCTTTCTCTTCCTTGAAGCATGTGAATTCTTGCTGAAATCTACAGAATTTGGAGCCTCAAAATAGACTAATATAGAGTTACCCATATCGGAAGTGTCAAAGTGCCCAATCTGACACACAGTCCTACATCAAAGCAAGAAAAAGAAGTGTGTTTTGACTTCTTGCTTAATTTTATGTACAGAAGGAAAATAAAAAGAGGCATGACCCAGTTTGAGGGAATTATAACCAAACCCTACCTTAGGCTCTGTGATAAGTAAGACCCTGAGCAGACTGTGAAGCCAGGCCCTGGGCTTAAGCCCCTGAGGTACAACAGGCAGTGTGTACTGAGTTCTGTGGCCACAGGTGTCTGCTATGGTGTGCTATTGGTTACCAGAGGAACCGGGCCAAGGCATGTGGTTAAGTTGGTATAAATCCTTCATTGTTAGTAGAGAAACTATTTCAAACACATTTTCTTGTTGACACAATGCTATCGTCATATAAAGGAACTGTTCACCCCGAAAACACATTTTCCCTATAAGAACACATTCACATACTCAAAAAAAAAAAAAAAAAAGAAATTTTTTTTTTTATTTGCCAACAAGATTTAATGGTTACCTTCTGTTTATAGTATATTTGGAATGTCTCTTTCTCTTGACTACCTTGTTTCTGGTGCCACCACCACCAGAATTCCTTAAGTGAATGTGGAGGTCTGGGCTTCCCCCATATTCTCTGGCATTTCTTTGGCCTTCAGAGTACCAGGCCTGGAGAGTTGCAAAGTGTGCTTGCTCTCTGCCTCAGTCAGTCATACTGTACCTCCTCTAAGAGTAGAAAGGTTAAGGGACTTGGCCTTCTCAGGAGAACCCTTTAAATGTAGTTTTCCACTCCTACAAAGCCTATTGATGCTGAAAGAAAGATAGGAAAGAGCTCTAGTCCTTGTTTTGAAGAACAGGAGACTAATTTTCCGTTCAAACTTGATATTATGGTATTTTTGTGACTGTTTTTGTGAATTATTCAAAGTTGTTGGAATTTTAAGTCTGATTTTCCCCTTAGTCATCGTGAAGGTCATAGAATATGCTCTGAGTTGGAATGTTTGCCAACCGGGTTCTTGACCGAAAACCTACTTTTTAACAAATAATTTTGATGGATTAGACATGTGCTTCCGTCCTCTCCAACTCTGGATGTGGGTACACACACACCCTTGGTACTCCCCAGTTCTCAAAATGTAATCTAGCACTCTAGGCATCCAGGGTGCCCCTGGCTCAATAGATAGCCGGTTTGCCAGTCTCCACACACAAATTGTTTTTACTGAATTTAGTTTAAATTTCTAAAAAACACTGACTCCAGTCAAACTAATGTTCATTGTTTACTGACCTGTATGATGTCAGAATTGGTCATTGGCTTGACTTTAAGTTTTTCATTTTTTTCCCTAAGAGATACTTTGCTCTCCTGAAGCACAAGCTTAATAACATCAGCTTTCAGGGTAGTTTTGGAAGATGAGAAATTGTGCTTTTGTTTTGGCAACTGAAAACGTTGTTCAACTGATGCTGTGTGAGGAAGCTGCTTCCAGGAGTTTTAGGGCTCTCTTGTCCCGCTTTAAGGCTCTGCAAACCTTATTTTAGAAAACTTATTTTTCTCCCTTTTATTTGAATTTCCTCCCAGAAATTATCATCTTGGTATCACTGAGACAAATCTAATATCAATATACTTGCCTGAGAAATTAGGATGATGTCTATCCACATAAATTACAAGGGAGAAGGTGTTCCGTTTATTTCCTGTCGGCTGACTGTTGCTTTTGTATTACCGTGTAGTTGCACATATTAAAATTATAATGCAAGGAAAAACTTATTCTCTTCAAAATCTTATTCTTCAGATACTGTTCAGAAAGCCATTTGGCAGCAGTACATAATTCAACTTAACGCTCTAATCTGAAATTTACTGAATTCATTCAAACTGTTAGAAAGGAAAATAAAAATGGAGGAAAAACACATTTTTGTTTTGTTTCTGAAAACAATATTTAAGGTCATAACTGTTTAAAAAGAAGCACTGCTAAAAAGTTATAGGATTCATAGAAACATAGTATTTTTGTACAGTATCTTATAAAATGTTCAGACCCCTCTCTACCTTCTCTTTACAATGTAATGTCTCTAAGTGACTGGTTTCCCAATAAACTGATTTTAATGCCTCTTCTGCTGTGGTGTCTGTGCTTAATTGAAGCAGAAACTTTAGCAGGGGATAATTTTGGGCAGATATTTCTGCTGGCTAATGGTTTGTGTAGGAGGGAAGAGGGTCAGTATGGGAAGGAGATGATTGAGTTGCATCTCTACAGAGGTTCTGGGTCATCTGTGGCTCCAAATCATTGTATGGAATATTCTTATCCTGGTGGGTTGGGAAAGTCCAGTAGTATCTCTTTACTGAGCCCATGGTGAAATGATACCTTTGCCCCCAACCACCCTTTCTCTGGATTCTTCTTGCTTAGTTACATATGCCTTTTTCCTGCCCTTTTGCTAACATGTGCCCAATGACATACTTCTAACCTGCTAATATTTCTTGGAAGGTAAGCTCTATTGCATTCTGATAATTGTCTATTTGATTTTAAAAGCCAGAGCACCCTGAGGCACCTCTACCTAGATAGAAATAGACTAGTATATTGGAGTTTGCTAATGCTTCTGTAATGACCCACGCATTTTATTCCTTCTGCTTAAAGAAGTTTATGACAGATTCATTTAAGCAGAGGAGATCTTTATGAACTTAGAAAACTGAAAACAAAATTCTGAGGCAACTCCAGCTGAAGGTGATTTATTTGGTCTGATTTCAATGCCGTATGTTCCCCTTAGAAGGTACCTTCAGTATTTATATTTTGGGCACTCTTGTGCTCTTTGAGTAGTGCTTATGATATAAGTCATCAAGTAAACTTGCATTTATCAAGCAGCCACATTCTGCTTCTTTGTCCCTCTGCATGTGGAGCAGATGACCACATGCCAGATTCTGAATTGAGTCATCCCCAGACAGTGTTTCTACATAATCCCAAACTGTCATGGTATATGTGGAGATGAATGACTGGGTTTGTTTTCATTCCATAATGAGCCAGTGCCAGGTAGAGCAGGTGTCCGTGCCTGGCCCTGTGTGTAGGAGCATTGCATAGTTAACGCTGAATGTCTGTGTGCCTAACATCTTCATCTCCTTTCCTGTACATCGTGCCTATCATGTTCCAAAACGTGAGACAGTGGTTGGTTGTGTTCCAGTTTGTGTGCAGTTTCCTTGCCTGACTTTTATTTTTCTGTTTTTCCTTTTGCATTTTCAACATCTATTATTTGGTCCCACAATGTTTTTGCCGCGGGTTGACCATTGAATGTTCCAAAGAGAATTGACCTATACCTTAATTCTGCGTTTTATGCTTTTCTAGGTCTCCAGAGAGAGTCCAGTCCCTGTCCTGTAATAACTGTAGAGCACTTTAAAGAATCACTGGGTGTTAAAGGCCTTTCCCTATATCAAGACCCCTCCAGAGTACCTGGCACAAAGACTCAGAACAACTTGGAATCCGACTACTTGGCCAGAGATGGCCCTTCAAGCAACAGCTCATTCCACAGCAGCGAAGAGGAAGGGACTGACCTTGAAGGAGACATGCTGGACTGCAGTGGGTCCCGGCCTCTCCTTATGGAGTCTGAAGAAGAAGATGAGAGTTGCAGACCCCCCCAGGGGAAGCTGGGAGGAGCTGTTCCATTCGCTCCACCAGAAGTCTCTACTGAGCAAGCAAAGACAGTGCAAGGTGGAAGAAAGAACCAGTTCTCAGCCCTCACACAGCCAACCACTGATGGGCTCAGTGAGCCAGATGTTTTTGCCATTGCTCCTTTCAGGAGCTCAAGGGTTCCAAATGATGACATGGACATTTTCTCCAAAGCCCCATTTGTCTCCAAGAGCAGTGTGGCTCCTTCGCAGCCAGAGGAGTCAGACGTGTTTTTGAGAGCTCCCTTCACTAAGAAGAAAAGCGTGGAGGAGTTAACAGTTACCCAGAGCACCTCTCAGGAGCTGCCTGCACAGGCTGGTCTCCTCAGTCAGACAGGTGACATCCCCTTGCCCTCAGGCCGTGAGAGAGCTGTATACACCTCTGTCCAAGCTCAGTATTCCACAGCTGGTTTTATGCAACAATCTAACCTCCTCTCCCATTCTGTACAAGCAGCAGACCATCTGGACAGCATCTCTCCCAGGGGATCCTGCCTGGAATCGGGGAGTCATCCTAACGACAGAAACAAAGGACCTCAGCCCCAGAAAGAAGCTGTCTCAGGCCCTGTGGCTGGCAAATCATTCCGCCCCCAGTCCTTATCCAAGTATTCCCGTCACTATAGCCCAGAAGATGAGCCAAGTCCAGAAGCCCAGCCCATTGCTGCCTACAAAATTGTTTCACAAACCAACAAGCAGTCAATAGCTGGGTCTGTTTCCATCTCATCCCTTTCTTCCAGGACTACGGAGCTGCCAGCTGCTGATCCATTTGCTTTAGCACCCTTTCCTTCAAAATCAGGCAAGAAACCCTAGGAGCAAAACCTGAGCCTCAGGCCTCTGTCTCTACCCCACCCTCAATACCCGCCAGGGCCCTCCCAGCTGAGCCTTCCCAAGGAAAAATATTATCAGTTCTTATCTTTCAGTTCCCTGCGTCAGAGCAGAATTTCTTGAGTCAACAAACTCAGTTGCAGTGATACTTAGTTGAAGCCCCTTTAAGTTATATTCATTTGTTTGTTTGTTTGTTTGTTTATATTGATTTCTGGACTTTGAGGCATTTTCATCTCCTTCACAGAGGTCATCCACTTCCACCAAGAACTCTGTTTTTTTTTTTCCCCAGAAACTGTTTAAATCCAGAAATACTTCACCCCAATCCCAAAGGGGCCTTATTGTTGCTAGTTTTAATTCCTGTAGCTCCTGTTCTAAGTCATGCCCATCGAATAATCAAGATTAGTCCCTCCACCAAATTAAAGATTTAGTGCTCTTGAAAAGGGGAGTTGTCTGATAAAAAGCCTGCACATCAACAGGAAGTATAATCCTGCACTAACTAATCATTCCTGTAGAAGCAGCAGCTCTAGGAGTCTCTGGATCTGTTTCTCAGTCTGTGTGCGAGCCAGGCTGGCCCTCGTGCATGAGTGTCTGTGGGTGTGGAATGTACGTCAGAGCCTATGTAGAGATACAGGCAGATGGGATAACTGCCTGTCTAGTCATGTTGGCAAGGCTTTCCCCACATCCATGCTTTTGAAATTAGTATGAGTGTACAGGTTTGTGTGTGCATGTATGTGTGCGTGTGCACAGGAAGCATTTCTCTTTAGTAAAGCCTGCCCCATCGTGCCTTCCTCTACAGTCAGATCACTCATTTTTTGGTGTTTGCTCGCCTAACTGACTTGAACACTGTTTTATTTTATTTAGTTTTCTTCTTGTGGCAAAATTGAATACATTGGAAAATGTAGGGAAATCCTGCTAGAACTGATGTTTCAGAGTAAATTTTTTTTCTCTCCAGAATTTCCTGTTTGCTATTAACAAATTATATTTACCGGGTTGTAAAAAATTAATTTTCCTTATACATTCTCTCCTCACAGCAATAGAAAAGAATACCTTGTTACAGTTCCAGCCTCTGAGTATGTGGACTAAATGCCATCATTAGGAAATTCATTCATCATCAGACTAGGCTACAAACTAGGCTTGCTTATTTTGGGGTTGGTTTTTTTGTTATTGTTGTTTTACCCAAATCCTTGCCATCTTTCTCTGCTGCCCTTTGAGGAAATGTAAATCTGAGACATGGAAATAAGTGTTTGGGAAATGGAAAAGAGCTGAATCAGGTAGGCATGAAAACTTTTACATTCTCTACCGTCTTTAGACGTTGAAATAGGTCAGACAGGTTAACTGTTTTTTAAAATGTCTTTTATTTCTGGAAAGATCTGACTTATTCCTAGCTTTTTTCATCTCTATTATTAGTGCCTTAAAATAAAGCTGGCCAGGTGCGATGGCTCATGCCTGTTGTCCTAGCATTTTGGAAGGGTGAGGTGGGAGGAAAACTTGAGCCCAGGAAGTTCAAGACCAACCCTGGCAACACAGTGAGACCCTGAACCTACAAAAAAATTTAAAAATAGGCCAGGCTGGCCGGGCGCGGTGGCTCAAGCCTGTAATCCCAGCACTTTGGGAGGCCGAGGCGGGTGGATCACAAGGTCAAGAGATCGAGACCATCCTGGTCAACATAGTGAAACCCCGTCTCTACTAAAAATACAAAAAATTAGATGGGCATGGTGGTGCGTGCCTGTAATCCCAGCTACTCAGGAGGCTGAGGCAGGAGAACTGCCTG
>NW_016107338.1:4267746-4288224 GCF_001604975.1 Cebus imitator
TATGTTTACTTATATTGAATTTTTTTTGAGAACAAAAAATAGGCCGGGCACAGTTGCTCACGCCTGTAATCTCAGCACTTTGGGAGGCTGAGGTGGGTGGATCACAATATTGGGAGTTCAAGACCAGCTTGACCAATATGGTGAAACCCTATCTGTACTAAAAATACAAAAAATTAGCTGGGCATGGTGGCACATGCCTGTAGTCTCAGCTACTCAGGAGGCTGAGGCAGGAGAATCACTTGAACCTGGGAGGCAGAGATTGCAGTGAACTGAGGAAATGCCATTGCACTCTGGCCTGAGCAACAGAGTGAGACTCTAAAACATAAATAAATAAATAAAATAATTATCTGGGTATGGTGGCTTATGTCTGTAGCTACTCGGGAGGCTGAAGTGGAAAGATCAATTGAGCCCAGGAGTTCGAGGCTGCAGTGAATCATGAGTGCAGCCTGGGTAACAGAGTGCGACCCTGTCTCCAAAAATATAAAAATAAAGCCTATATCTCAATGGAAAGATTTCTGCTAAGACAGTTCAACTTAATAGAGTTGCTGCATTAGGTTTCAACATGAATGCTGTCACTTCGAGTAAAGGGTAAGTGATTTTTCCATTAGCTGTAGAAGTCTGGAGAGTTATTTACCAAACCAGATCAATGATTTAAAACTTATTGGAAATTCATCTAAGAATCAAGTCTAAATGCCCAATTCTATTGCAGTTCATTAGTGTGATATTCTTTAAAGTTCAGGAATATTGGCAGTAAAATATGAGCAGCTACTTTTCAACTCTTTTTCCTTTTTTGGTTGGTTTCCATCTATTTCACATGTCCAGATCAAAACATAAATAGTTGGCATTGTGCCAAGATTTGGTTTTCCTACCAAGGTCTCAACTGTGCCAGAAATCTATGTCTTCCACTTTGGTGGATGCTAAATGTTTTTTCTGAGAATTCGCTTTTTTCAATTCTTGTTTCTGACTTTTCTATGTATGAGTGGATGCAAAATTGTCTTTCTAGTTGAGTGAATAATTTTGGCTAATGCACATGGAACTTTGCACCGCAGATTCTTCCCATGGCCATTATCAAGTGAAACCCTCAAAAGCATGAACTAAGAGGCCAGGAATATTTAGGGAGAGCAGGGAGAGTTCTCACCCCAACTGAGAAATTCTATTTTTTTCCCGAGATGGAGTCTTACTGTGTTGCCCAGGCTGGAGTACAGTGGTGTGATCTCAGCTCACTGCAACCTCCACCTCCTGGGTTCACCACTGCACCCAGCCCAGAAATTCCCCTTTCCAAATATTCAGGATTATCTCTGTAACAGCCCTGCAAAATGTTTTTTCTTTGGTTATTTGATAATTCTCTTCTAATCAAGTGACTATTTTAATTCGCAAGGTCAAAATCAGAATAAAATCATGGTGATTGTACTATAGTTGACTACTTCATCAAACATGAGCTTGTATCCTTTTTAAATTTTTCACTGGAGGCCAGCGGCTCATACCTGTAATCCCAGCACTTTGGGAGGCTGAGGCAGGTGGATCACTTGAGGCCAGGAGTTTGAGATTAGCCTGGCCAACATGGTGAAACCCCGTCTCTACTAAAAATACAAAAATTAGCCGGGCATGGTAGCACACGCCTGTAGCCTGAGCTACTAGGGAGGCTGAGGCAGGAGAATCGCTTGAACCCAGGAGGTGAAGGTTGCAGTGAGCCGAGATTGTGCCATTGCACACCAGCCTGGGCAACAAGAGCAAAACTCCCATCTAAAAAAAAAAAAAAAAAATTGTCGCTGGAGATATGGTGGGTGGAGACTCTACATACCTTCTTTGAAAACAGAAATGGATGTAAACACATGCAAATTACTCTTGTTTTTTTTCTTGGTGATACATGAAAAAACTTTGACTTGTGGATTATGCTAATTATTAGTAACTGTTATTCTGCAGACTTGTATTGCAGTAGGGTCTTATTTCCTTAAAGAGAAAAAAAATACAGTCATGCCCCACTTAATGATGGGGGAAACTGTCAGAGAAATGCATCCTTAGGTGATTTTGTCATTGTGTGAACATCACAGAGTGTACTTAGCACATAGATGATATAGCCTAATACCTACCTAGGCTACATGGTCTAGCCTATTGCTCCTGGGCTACAAACTGTACAGCATGTTACTGTACTGAATACTGTAGGCAGTTGTAACACAATGGTAAATATTTGTGTATCCATGTAGATATAGAAAAGGTACAGTAAAAATACGGTATAATTTTATGGGACCATCATGGTATATGTGGTTCATCATTGATGGAATCGTTTTTATGCAGCACAAGACTGCATATAATCAACAAATGTCTATACTTCTTGTTTTTATTTGTTGTGTTTTTGCTTTACACATTTGTTAGGGAATATAGAGCTTGTGTCCTTTCATTTCAGTGGAAAGCAATGAGCCAGAATATATTTATTCATAAAGCATTGAGCCACACATGCATTGATGAACCCTGAAAGAATCCACATTAATTGATTAACAGGAACTATTGAATTAATGATGTCATATGTGGTGAAAAATATTTAATATATTCGTTTCTTGGACTTACATACAGCCCTTTAGCTCCAAGTGCTTGGTTAGATTAGAAAATGGGACGAACACAATTTGATGCTGAAGCAGCTGCTGGGCAGCATGTAGGGAGTCTGGGTCATACACCCTATTTTGTTTTGGGTCCACTTATTATTGAGTTGAAAAGTCTCATATGTGTATACTAGAATGTATGTGTTTACAGGCCCATGTTGTATCCGAGTTTTCTCATGCAACTAAGATCTCTTTCTAAATGTTCTAGAAAGATACCAGTATCTTACTGGCCCATTATTTAGTAAGTTTTAGAATACGTGTACATCAGTGTTTCCAACTACTTGGTGGACATTTCACTAATGCATCATGGAATCAGAAGAATAATCTGACAATGGAAATTCTATATTTGCTTCCCTAAAGAAAAAGAATCAAAACATATATCAGATATAATGTGTGTGCAGTATATCACATAGGAAATTTTATTATAGAAAATGAGAGAAGGATGCTACTCAGTTCATTCTCTAGCAGGAAGAATACAGCTTAAAATCATTTGAGTCCCTTTAATAAAGAAAAGTGTGATTCTCTGTTGTGTGTTTGGAACTGAAATTGGAGAACACATACCAGTCAACTGTGAAATGGTTGCTGGTCTCACAGATGTGGTTTTATCTGAGAAATCTGGAACCCAAATTATTTTGATGAAAGGTACATAAGGGAACTGCAGAAAAGACTGTAGCTTCTGAGGAGGCAGGAGTACCTTGTTAATGTCCAAACCACCCCTGAGTTCTAATGTTCCTATTCCATCTAAAGTAAACACTGAAAACTTTAAATGGGATCATCTAATTTAAATTCTTAGTCTTTTCTTTGTCTTTCTTAACTGATACTTGTAGTTTTGTTTTGTTTTTAACCACCAAGAACACTTGCAGATTTGTTACTGAAAACATCACTAAAGGAAAAGAAGCGTTTCAAAATGCTTGAAAATAAAAAGTAGTATGTGGTTGGGAATTGTTTTTGTTCAAGTCCCTGGAAGTCTTCCTGGCTTACCTCCCTTGTTCCTGTTCTCACTTCATTTCCTTACTTGACATTCCGCTTTTTTGAGCATATCAATAAGTGCATGATGAAATGCACAGTTGAATGATCATGTAAACTTTAATTGCATCCTTTGTCGCTGTAAACAGTTTCTTCTTAAATTTCAGCCAAGTCTGTGACAATCTCACCAATAAGAATGAAATGGGTGGGGTGTGGTGGCTCACACCTATAATCCCAGCACTTTGGGAGGTTGAGGTGGGCAGATCGCTTGAGCTCACTGGTTCAAGACCAGCCTGGGCAATGTGCCAAAACCCTGTCTGTACAAAAAATACAAAAATTAGGCATGGTGGTGGATATCTGTAGTCCCAGCTTCTTGGGAGGCCTAGATAGGAGGATGGCTTGAGCACGGGAGGTTGCAGTAAGCCAAGATTGTGTCACTGCACTCTAGCCTGGATGCAATAGAGCCAGACCCTGTCTCAAAAAAAAAAAAAAAAAAAAGAAAAAGAAAAATGGCTCACTTCCCTATTACGTACTAAAAGAAAGGTAGGTTGGCAGGACCCTAGCCTTAGCCTTACTCTGTAGTGACACAACCCAGAGGGACCTCTCCTGGAATGCAGGGTCAAGTTTATGTGTGAAGGGACTCTAGAATAGCTGGCAAAAATGGCTACATGTTAACCATTCATGGCTTAGTCCAGTATTCCCATAATTTGTAATTCCATAAATTTATTCTCAACTGTCTCCCAGCCATCTCTAATAGGAATATATGTGCCCCAGTTTTGACAATGCTCTTGAAACCAAGTTAGTGTTACCTGCATTGCCTTAGAACTATATGTACATGTTAAAGGGATCCGTTTGATTCCTTTAATGTGTACATATAGGAGTTGCAGAATTGGTTTTTACCCATACCAGTTAAAGTAGGTTAGGTTAGGTTAATCTTTGGGGGCAGGGTGAGACAGGGCAGGCTTTTCACTCTGAAATGGCAAATTAGCTGTATTCTTTGAGTCTACCAGAGATTCCCATTTGAGTGTGAATGGGGCGTGTGTGTTTGTGTGTCTGTGTGTGTTTATTCATCCTCATGGTTTCTTCTGTAGTGTTAATTCGGGCTTTCCTAATAAAGACATCCAAAGAGTACTGAGAAGTGACCATAGGTATGTGGCATGAGTCAATTTGGTTCCTTTTGCCAAAAACTCTCAAAGTTACAATTGGAGTTCTCGACAAAAGGTTGGGGAAATCAGCCATGACTTTATCTTCATTCCCAAGTACACATCTTACCCACAAGGATAAAACTCTGTAGGGCTCATCCTGAGGGCTCATGTGTTGCATTGGGAGGGCAGCAGTGACCAGAACACCACAAGGCCCACAATATGTTTTGAATGAGGGAACATTTAATGTCATTTGTTAGGAGATAGAAACCAAATAATAAAGGACAAGGACCATGCTCATTCCGTGGAGAAGAGGTGAACTCCCTTTGCTATTTGGAATGGATTAAATAAGGAGGCCATCCCAGCCAGAAGGAGTATTGAAGTCATCAGGCCTCAGAAAACAATGTGCACATAATCTTGGGCTGTGAACAAGAGAAAAGAGGGGAGAAAACATGAAAGTCAATCTTAACAATTTTGCAATACCTCTTATTTGCAGACCATTGGATTTACGTTACTGCACTCTTGGTGTGATTTATCATATGTATCTGATAGTTTTTATGAATTGTTTTAAGTTGTAAACTCCTATACCCTTTATTAAAATGGACCGAATTAAATGATTTATGCTTTGTGCTATTTCTTAACTCAGATCTCCCTAGGATTGAAGGGATTCATAGGTATCTTTCACTTAGTGTGAAGCCTAGTAGTATACTTTTATATCCCTGAAGAGAGGACAGCATTAACTTTAAGAGAAGTCTAAGAGAGGCCAGCATTAACCTCAAGAGAGAAGTCTAAGAGAGACCAGCATTAACCTCAAGAGAGAAGTCTTAGGAAAAAAATATACCTATGAATTTTAAAAATCCATACTGGGAAGGAGAACCTGCCTATTTCCTCTCCAAATTTGAGAAAATAACACAGAGTGGTATTTGCCTGAACTTTAATGAGCTTGACTTTGTCATGATTCAGGGAGAATGGGTAACACCTCTGCTGAGTTTGCAGAGGTGGTGTTTGAACAAGACCCAGGAATCCAAAGAGTTCTGGTGTTATATGCATGAGTGAAGTCAAAGTTGCCTACTTCTGAAAATTTAAGACCTAAATATATACCCCACCAAATTCTACAATGTGAAGTTCTTATGCTTTTCCTATTTCAAGTTAACATTAAGCAAAAGCACAGTCTTTTTTGTCTGTTCCTCCGCAGTTGCTCTGGGGGAAGCTCTTTTCACACTGCCACTGAGCCTTCTGTTAAGGTGGGCCCTGCCTTCCAAGTAGGGAACACAGGAGTTGTAAGCACAAGCTCCCACAGGTGGGCTCTGCATTCACTGTGTCTCACTTTTGCCCTTAAGGCCAGTTGGTAATAGTCCAGCCAGGGAGGAGGTGCCCTTATATCACCCCTTAACAGCCAAGTGAGGAACCAGGGTGAGACCCAGGGGAAAGCCATGAGCAGATGGTTTAGATCTGCTTCTCTAGATTTAAGTCAAAGTTATTTCCCCCTCCCCTCTTACGTATTTTTCCTTGAGTTCCTCTTTTCTTATATTGGAGTAGTAAGAGTAAGTAGTAAGGGCTTAGCTTAGCATGTCAGATTACATGAAAGGAGACCAAGTAGTCCCTCAACCTGCTATTATATAAGCTTAGCCCAGATGCCCCAAAAAGAGACATATTCTCTTCAGAATGCAGCCCAGGTGCGGACGTGGATAAAGGACTAATGGGAGAAGCACATGGGCATATTTGAATGATCAAGCAGCTACGCTCAGCAGCAGAGGAGAAACTGTAGAGAAGGAACAGATGAAGGAATAATAGTAACACGTAAAGGGACAACAAGCACACCTAGCACTCAGTTCGTGGCTTTTAAATACCATTCTCTAATAAAAAGAGCCAGGGCTCCATGGAGAAATGGCTGATTCTAGGGCTAGCGTAGGAAATATACAAGATGAACCAGGAGCATCTTGTACTGCAGTGTCAGAAGGTTAAAAAGTACTTTAAAAAAAAAAATGGGGCCAGGCGCAGTGGCTCATCCCTGTAATCCCAGCACTTTGGGAGGCTGAGACAGGTGGATCATGAGGTCGGGAGATCAAGACCATCCTGGCTAACATGGTGAAAACCTGTCTCTACTAAAGATACAAAAAATTAGCTGGGCATGGTGGCGGGCACGTGTAGTCCCAGTTAGGAGGCTGAGGCAGGATAATCGCTTGAACCCGGGAGGCAGAGATTGCAGCGAGCCAAGATCGCACCACTGCACTCCAGCTTGTGCAAAAGAGTGAAACTGCACTTAAAAAAAAAATGTTAGGCTGGGCATGGTGGCTCATCCCTGTAATCTCAGCACTTTGAGAGGCTGAGGTGGGTGGATCACCTGAGGTCAGGAGTTTGAGACCAGCCTGAACAATATGGAGAAACCCCGTCTCTACTAAAAAAAAGTACAAAATCAGCCGGGCAGGGTAGCACATGCCTGTAATCCCAGCTATTCTGGAGGCTGAGTGGGAGGATTGCATTGAGCCAGGGAGGTTGAAGCTGCATTGAGCTATGATCATGCTACTGCACTCCAGCCTGGGTAACAGGAGTAAAAAAAAAAAAAAAAAAAAAAAGTTAAAAGTGGTAAATTTTAGCCTGGGCAATATAGTGAGACCTCATTTCCACAAAAAGTTTAAAAATTAGCTGAGTGTGGTGGTTCACACCTGTAGTCCCAGCTACTCAGGAGGCTGAGATGGGAGGATCACTTGGGCCATGGAGGTGAAGGCTGCTGTGAGCCAAGATCATGCCACCACTCCAGCCTGGATGACAAAGCGAGATCTTGTCTCAAACAAAATAAAAATTTAAATTTAAAATGTTAGGCTGGGCACAGTGGCTCACTCCCTCATCGGTTGCGATGAGCCGAGATCACGCCATTGCATTCCAGCTTGGGCAACCAAAGCAAAACTAGAGTTTCGCTCAGGCTGGAATGGTGGCATGATGTTGGCTCACTGCAGCCTCGACCTCCATGGCTCAATGGCTCCGGTGATCCTCCCATCTCAGCCTCCTGAGTAGCTGAGACTACAGATGTGAATTACCAAACTCAGATAATTTTTTAATCTTTTGTGGAAATGAGGTCTCACTATATTGCCCAGGTTAAAATTTACCACTTTAACGTTTTTTTGTTTTTGTTTCTGTTTTTGTGTTTTCTGACATGGATGACAAAGCAAGATCCAGTCTCAAAAAAAAAAAAAAGTGTATGTTTGTGTGTGTGTGTGTGTGTGTGTGTGTGTGTGTGTCAGGCATGGTGGCTCATGTCTGTGATCACGGCACAGAGGAGGCCAAGACAGGAGAATCATTTGGGACTAGGCATCCGAGACTAGCCTGGGCAAACACATTGAATTCCCATCTCTACCAAAAGAAAAACGGAAAAATAAAGAGTCGTGGGAACACAAGAGCCAACATGAAAAAACTCCCAATGGTCAAAACTAGAACAAATTGAGCAATAAAATAAACACTATATTATTAGATTATAACACATAGGATAAACATCCATGAGCCCATACTGGTATAAAAAATGATTAAATAAATAAACAGGATAAATGGGGGAAAAAATCTCTCACACAGAAATTCAATTAATCCCTCCCACAGGAAGTGGAACTCAAGACTTTCTGTATTGAAACACAGGCACACTCTTTCATTTTTGTATTGCCTGTGGCTGCTTTTGCTCTACAAGGACATGGTGGAGGCGCTGCAACAGAGACCATGTGGTCTACAAAGACAAAAATATTTACCCTCTGGCCCTTTACAGAAAAGTGACTTGACCCCCACTCTAACTAATTCTTGCAACCTGCTCCTCTCACCTCCTGCCCCTGATAAGCACATTCTACTCAGCAAGCTGGGGTCCCCTTCCCTGCTAGGGCCCCTCATTAGCAGAATCCCTCCAGGACAGCTCAGCCTGGCTTGCTTCTGCAGAGCCCGCTTGGCCCATAGGAAAGTCTTGGCATCCTTGTCCCACAAAATATCGGGAATGCAAGCTGGTCTCCTGTTCCTTCTCTCTTTGCTCTGCCACTTGTGGGCTACTTGGACCTGCCTCCCATCTCTGGAATTTATCCCCAAACTCCTGAGGACACTCCAAGGACTATCTTACCATATTTTATCCCAAAATTGGGGAGACTGACCCCAAAATTTCTGCAGGTCAGGAAGCCTGCAGCCAGAGAGCGAGACTTCACCCTCCTCTATCATAGGCACCCTGGGACCTATAAGTCTCGGTTGGCTTGTCTTCTGTAACCTGGATGGGTTGGGTGGAGGTGTCACCGTTTTGTTTTGTTTTGTTTTTTAAACATCTTTCAGGAAGCCTAACCACTTTAAAATGTTTTTGGCCTTATCACCCAATGTCCTTGACTTGGAGGCTTAAGCCAAAACTCCAAGTCAGCAGGAAAGTCCCAGTCCATACCCTGTTACACAGGGCTACCACGCTGGGTAACTCCCGTAACAATTCACATTGCATCCTATTTTATTGTGGCCCCTGGAGTTAAGCAGGACACACCCTTCATAACCAGAAGAGGTAGCCCTCCAGCTACATGTACATATACAGAGCTGCAAACCTGAATGACCAGGTGTTCCCGGGTATTCTCTTAGATCTCAAATCTAAGGACACCTGGCTTTGGAGGTAAAAGGAGAGTACAGTTTGATGAAGGAAATCAAGGTTTTGTTGGTTATTGAGGTAATCATTAGGTACAAAATAGTAGAAGAGCTATAAAGCTTGTAGAGAAATTTTGGGAAATATAAAAGCAGGAACTTTGTTTTAAAATGTTTATTCCAGGTCTGGCATGGTGGCTCAGGCCTGTAATTCCAGCACTTTGGGAGAAGGATGCAGGAAGATCGCTTGAGGAGTTTGAGAACAACCTGTGCAACATAGTGAGACCCCATCTCTACAAAAATAAAGATAAGAAAATAACTGGCACTGTGGTGTACACCTCTAGTCCCAGCTACTCAGGAGGCAGAAGTGGAAGTATCACTTGAGCCCAGGAGTTTGAAGCTGTAGTATACCCTGATCCCACCACTTCATTCCAGCCTGGGAGACACAGCAAGACTGTGTCTTAAATATGTGAAAGGTTTATTCTGGATTATTTAAGAAAGATTTTTCCCCTCTTAATTAACAAACGAAAGGCAGTGCAGAGGGAGCTGTATGTAATTAGAGTGATAAATGGAAAGTACTGTCTTCATTGTTATATGCTTAACCTTTTTTGAGATCTTCACCAACCTCTTAGTAAAAATAAGGTCACAGTACAATGTGACTCTGTCTCTACTCCCACCTTCCCTGTGGAAACAACGACTGACATCTCTTTCCATCCATTCCTGGGATCATGTGTGCTTGGAATAGGTTCTGTTCTGCTACCATTTACTCATGTTTTTCTTCAACTGCTCTGCTGCCTGCGACCAAATCAGCCCCAGAAGGTTGTTAACAGAAAAATTTTAGACAAATTAAATTTAACAGAGCTTAATTGAGCAAAGAATGATTCACAAATCAGGCAGCTCCCAGAACCAGAATAGATTCAGAGCAACTCCAGGATTGTCACATGACTGGATAAGATTTATGGACAGAAAAAGGAAAGTGATCTATAGAAAATAGAAGTGAGGTATAGAAACAGCTCAATTGGTGACAACTGGGGATTTACCTTATTTGACCTGGTTTGAACATCTGACTGCCTGTGGTTGACTGAAATTTGGCTCCTGTGACTGGCTGAGACTCATTGCTTGTTAGAAGAGTATGTTTACACATCAAGTTGGGTTACAATTCACTGTGTTTAGAGAAACGTAACTTAAAATATGTAAGGCGGCAGCTTTAGGCCAAACTTAACCATTTCCTCCTTTTGAACAACCTCTCAATTTGAGAGATTAACTAAAACTTTAGTCATTGATATAATTCTGTCACCATCATACATGGAATTATTTGGTCTCAAATTTCACTGAGAAATAGAAGAACAGTGGGTTTTGTAAGGTGGGAACAAAGAAACAGAACAATAGGAAAAAAACCTGATTGGCTAAGGGTTAGAGCCAAGGGGGACTTCCTTATCATGCTGGAATCTCCTGTTTTCAGGAGAAAAAAAGAAACAGGTCTGTTGGGGGGGTCTATCTGCCTCCTTCAAGTTTCAGTCTGATTACATTTAGCATGAGTCACTCCATTTTGGTTTGTTCTGGTCTGTTGGGACCTAGCACAGGGGCTCAGTCCAAAACAATGGCCTCCCATAATTTTATTTAACAAGACCAAGGCACCTATGGTGTAATGTCTTCCCACTTCCCCTGTTCAGATGGGGGCCACTGCAGCCTGCTTCAGACCCTCACATCCAATCAGCAGTTAACTGTGCTCCACTGGTCCCACTGGGGTACAACATGCCCCACTTCTTTCACTGGCTAGAAAGCAGCAGAACCCTGGGCTCAGGGCTCACACAGTCCTAGATGTTTTAATGAAACTTTTGTATGTCACTTTTGTTTCAAACCCTCTCCCTGAGCCTGAGACAGAGTTCATGGGGGTTGGTCCAGAAGACAGTCTGAGCATCTGGGCTCCCTGACCTTTGATCAAACATACGGACTGACTCTTTGCTCAAGAAAGGAATTCTTCCCCAGGATGAATTCTTTCCCAGAAGGCTTCACCATGCCTCAGGTAAATATTTCTCTGTTGCACCTGCCACAACAGCCCAGCAGAAATGCTCAAATCCATCTCATTTCTAGGAAGAACACAGATCAGTCAGCTGACCTCAGGCGTCACTCCTTGTAGAATGTCAGGAATGAATCTAAAAGTGTTACAGGAGAATAAAGCAACAGCATCATTACAGCTACCTATGTGACAAGCTCGGTTCAAGGCACTTTGAATGCATTTTCTCTGACACTCAACCATTTTCAATAGGTATTGCTTCCTACATTTTACAGATTAGGAAAGTTAGCTCATCCATTCAACAAGGTTTCTTTCGTGTTTTGTTGTTGTTGTTTTTGAGATGGAGTCTTGCTCTGTCGCCCAGGCTAGAGTGCAGTGGCACGATCTCGGCTCACTGCAACCTCTGCCTCCCAGGTTCAAGCAATTCTCCTGCCTCAGCCTCCCTAGTAGCTGGGACTACAGGCACATGCCACCATGCCCAGCTAATTTTTTGTATTTTTAGTAGAGATGGGTTTTCACCACGTTAGCCAGGATAGTCTTGATCTCCTGACCTCATGATCCACCCGTCTCAGCCTCCCAAAGTGCTGGGATTACAGGTGTGAGCCACTGCACCTGGCCCTAGAAAGTATTTTCATAGTCCAATGATATGATCTCCAAAGTTATCAGAAACTTGTATTCAAGAGTACTTTTCAGTCCTTTCCATAAATTCATTTAAAGAAGAAAATTTCCTTAAAGAAGAATATACACTACTTTTTGAGAAGACTCAAAGTAAAACAATTGTTTGTGGATGACAAAACTCCTAGAACAGCCATGGTTAAATACACAGCTGGCAAGGACATTTGGTGATTTCTGTGGCACCGAACAATTTAACATAATAATTATAATTATTACTGATATTATATACTAAGATATATCAGAATTACAGGAATCTCACACAATTTTGGAACACACATTAACCCAAAGAAAGTTAAACACCATTTCACATTCGACAATGCTTCCTGTCCCCCACATACAGTCTATTCCGCTAGTGCCTTTGTTGATTCACACCTCTTCTCCAGGAGCTCCCTGAGACCAGGAATTGTTTTGTTCATCTTAATGTCACTCCATGAAGGATTTCAATCATCTCTGAGTAACGGGAAACCTAATTAAACAGTACTGTGAGAAAATGTTGACCTAAAAGGAAGAAGCTGAGGCAAAATTAATATAGAGAATTTATTTGGGCCAAGGTTGAGGACTGTAGCCCTGGCCATACTTCAGCTTGTTCTGGAGAGTGCTCTGGGGAACAAAGGAGAGGCTCAACTTTTTAAAGAAAAAGACACAAATCAGGGGAGGGGAACAATTACAAAAGTTGCCTATCAGGGATTCTCACTGGACTTTTTAATTTTTTTCCTTGAGACACGGTCTTATGCTGTCACCCAAGCTGGAGTGCAGTGGTGTAATCACGGCTCACTGCAGCCTCAGCTTCCCAGGCTCAGGTGATTCTCCCACCTTAGCCTTCCAAATAACTGGCACTACAGGCATGTGCCACCATGTCTGGCTAATTTTTTGTGGAGACAGTGTTTGTTGGTAGAGACTCCCAAATTGCTGGGATTACAGGCATGAGCCACAGCACCCCGCCCTGATACTTTTTTTTAAGCTAGTCAGTGGGCCTGATAATTTAAAGGGGCTCATCTTCCTCAGATATTCTGCCAGGTGCAGTGGCTCATGCGTGCAATCCCTCCCTGTTTCTCAAGCTGGTCTCAAACTCCTGGGCTCAAGCGATTTGCCTGCCTCAGCCTCCCAAAGTGTTGGGATTTTAAGTGTGAGCCACCACGCTCAGCAGGTATTCTCACTGTTTACAGAAATAACATTGTTTGTGACTGGCTATGCACGTTGAACTATAGGATGTGTGGCATATCACAGCTTAACATTAGTCTAGTGCATACATAGCAAGTGACTTCGAGAAGTTATTCTTTAGCTCAAGGGGAATGAGATATTACTGCTGTTACATTTTAAATGCCTCTCTGGACCTGATGCTTTTTCTTTTTTTATATTTTTATAGAAATGTGGTCTCACTATATTGCCCAGGCTGGTTTCAAACTCCTGGGCTCAAGCAATCAAACCACCTCAGCCTCCCAAAGTGCTGGGATTATAGGCGTGTACCACAGCACAGGCCTTTTTATTTATTTATTTATTTATTTGAGACAGGGTCTTGCCCTGTCACCCAGGCTGGGGTGCAGCAGCACAATCATGGCTTAGTGCAGCCTTGACCTCCCGACTCAAGCAATCTTTACAGTTTATACCCACTAGGTGAAAGGGAAGCTGAGAAATAGGTTTCTTAAATTGGACTCATTGCTATGTGAATAAAATCAGTGTTCACAGGTAAGGAAGAAGGGAGAAATAGATATTGCAAGGTACCTAACATTTTCTGCCAAAATCCTCAACAGTTCCCAGCACCAAGAACCCACTTGATGAATAGTTATTGAATCAATGAATCGATGTATGAGTAAATGACTTTTTGGTCTTTGGCACATGGTCTGGGAATCTTCTTAGTCAACCAATAAAACATCTTTGCTAAGATATAGAGAAAACATCAGTTGTCTATGAGTTATGAATGTATGTATAACAGTGCATATGTGCATGTGTATGCGTGTGTTATGGGGGTTATAGAGCTATAGGTATCTCAAGTTGTATTTGTACTTTTTCTTAAAAAGTCGCCCACTCTCTAGTATATGTGGGAAGAAGGAAAAGCTGTTTCACCTCTGCTCCTGGCTACTGTCCCTAGTTTCACATGCCACTGGATACGGTCTTCTCCATAAAATGCTGCACCCTGGCTTGGCACAGCACCAGGCAAGGGGTGAACTGGAAAGGGCCACCCTTTGCTTCCTGACTTTCCCTTTCTGCTGTATACACAACCATCACACTGGGTGAAAACGTGTACTGAATTTGACAAAGGGTTGAGATGCCTCCATTCATTCACTCAACAAATTCCTTTTGAGCACCTACTGTGTGCCAGGCACTTACTAGGTGCTAAGGATACAAAAGTAAGGAGGCTAATATGTCCCTCAGGAGTCTGAGGCAGGAGCATCGCTTCAGCCCAGGAATTCGAGGCTGCAGTCAGCTATGATTGCACCACTGCACGTCTGCCTGGGCAACAGAGTGAGGCCCTCATCTCAAAACGAAAGAAAAACAAGAGAGACTGACATGTCCTTCATCAAGCTTAGAGTATGGCAGGTGAAAGGATCATTAATCAGTATCCAAATTCATCATTTCAAGTTGTGAGAATGTGCTATGAAAGTAAAGGACAGGGTGTTTTGAGAGAGGCTAACAGAGGAGACAATTTAGATGCAAGTAACAGGGGGCCCCAAGGAAGGGATATTTAGGCCCAGACCTGGAGGACTCAGTACAAGGGAGTTAAGAAAAGAGGAGGGGAAAGGCATTCTCCGTAGGGGGAAGATCTTATGCAAAGGCCCTAAGGGAGAAATAATTTATCATATTTAAGGAACTAAGGATGGGATTGTGGGAGAGAAAGCTGACAATCTGCTTTCAGACACCTCTTGTGCACACATATACAAGCACACACAGACACACAATTTTATATAAATGAGATCACCCTATACACAGTTTCTAATCTGCTTTTTATTTAATCTAAGTAATCAATAATTGGCAAAAATTAATGTTTTGTTAACCCAGATTTTGCAAGAGAGAGAAACATATTCTGGTGGCTGACAGAAATGCTAATTGGTGAAATTTGTCAATCACAAAAGAAAGGGAAGAGAAGAGGGCCTGGAATGGGGGCCCAAAAAGCACCAACATGGAGGGGAAAGCAGATGAAACCCTGCAAGGGAATCCGGGGAGGACTAACCAAAAAAGTAGCAGGGAAAATCTGTGGTTCCTGCAAAGCCAAGATATAAGATTATAAAAGGGAGGGAGAGGTCCTCAGCCTCTGATGTTGTGGAGGTCAAGAAAGAATGGAAAATGGTCCTTGAGGTTAACACCACAGAGGCTGTGGGTGATTTGACTAGATCAGGCCTGGGGAACAATGGGACATAGAAGTCTCCTTTCAGTGGCTTGAGGAGTGGGAAGTGAAAGGCTAGAGACTAAGAGTGTAGACAACTTTTTAAAGCCACTTGGCTCTGAAGGGAAGAAAAGAGAGTGGAAGAGGATTTGGGTCTGGGAGGATTTTTCTTATGATAAGAAATCTACAAGAGAGAAAACAATTGAAGACAGAGAACAATTGTTCCCAGGTGGAAAAGCCACATTTTATTCTTGATTCAGGGTCAACAAGAGAGTCTTGGACTGTCTCAACCTTGAGGTCTAGAATGGGGGTTGGGGTGGGAACAGAGAAAGGCCACTGGTGGTTAAAAACAAGTAGGCAGCATTGGGAAGCAAACCAAAAGAGGCACAGCCCACTCAGCGCCGAGGCTACGCTGAGCTGCAGGCCTGAAACCTCTTAGATGTGTCTCCAGGCCACAGAAATGACTAGGGTTGTCTTGGGTGTGGTCTCAACCTGTTCAACGACAGGTGTGCTGTTTCCATTCTAGAAACCAGTCCTCTGTCTTCCAGAACTGTGGTTCTCAAATTCAGCAGGCATCAGAATCCCGGGAAGAGTCTGTTAAAACATTACTAGGCAAGGCCGGGCGTAGTGGCTCACGCCTGTAATCCCAGCACTTTGGGAGGCCGAGGTGAGTGGATCACCTGAGATCAGGAGTTCGAAACCACCCTGACCAACAAAGTGAAACCCCATTTCTAAAAATAAAATAAAAACATTACTAGGCAGGGCGAGGTAACCTAAGAGCTTTTGGAGGCCTAGGTGAGAGGGATCACTTGAGGCCAGCAGAGTTCAAGAGTAGCCCAGGCAACATAGGGAGACCTCTTCTCTATAAAAATACTACGACTACCACTACTACTACTACTACTAATAATAAAAATAGCCAGGCAAGGTGGCTCACACTTGTAATCCCAGCGCTTTGGGAAGCTGAAGCCGGAGGATGAATCACTTGAGCCCAGGAGTTGGTTTTGGTGAGCTATGATCACACTCCTGCTCTCCAGCCTGGGTGACAGATAGATCCTGTCTCTAGAAAAAGCAAACAAAAAAAAACTAACAAAAAGATTTCTAGTCCCCACCTATAGAGATTCTGCAAAGTCTAAAGTGGGGCCCAAAATTTCTAACATGTTCTAACGTACCGTGTTCTCCTGCTGTTTTTGGCCTCTAGTCTGCACTTTGAGAACCGTTGTCCTTGAGAAAACTGAATTTCCCAGAAAGGTTCTGGAAATAATGGGCTTTGGAACTCTGCTCTGGAAACTAGTCAACGCCTATGTCAATCCAGAAAAGGGCAGCACTGTACCAGTACGTCCTCTGTGCTGGCTGGTCCAAGATGACCGAGTGGCGGGCGACAAGCACAGCCTATGAGGAAGGGTTAGAAACACGTCTACATCAGACCCATTGGGAAGAGAAACGCGAGAACCTTTGAGAGGGGATGCTCCGGGGAGTCTTTAGGGGCAGTCACTGAGCTGGGCCTGGAGACTGAGTAGGGTCCTACAGCGGGGAATGGGTCAGGTTTAGGGACGGGGAACAGCATTCGAAACCGCAGGACCAGCACCAGCTAAAAACCCAGATAGCAGTTAAAGCAAAGTACGGAAACAGCATGCTTTCAGGGTGCTACGTGAATTAACCAGGGCGCCTGCGCAAACAGCAAAGATTTTCCCCCGCCCCCGCGCCTCTCTGGGTCAGGCTGACGCAGTAGGCCGCAAACCTCCGAGCGCAGGCCACCGCACTTATCCGCAGCAGCGCCACCCGCAGCCTGTGGGGTGCGCTCTTCCAAGTGGCCGCCCAGCTCCCGGCCAGCCTGCGCCTGCGCAGATCTTTAATGGTTCTGTCCGGGAGACCCCTGGGCACTCCGGACTAAGATGGCGGCGGCTGCCAGGCGGGGCTGGGGAGCTGCGGCTGTTGCCGCGGGGCTGCGCAGGCGGTAGGTGACGAGCCTGGAGCTCCAAGTAGGGGTGCCGCTGGGCTTAACCCGCTGAGCGTTCGCCGCCTTGCAGACCCTCTCTTGAGGCGGGTGGGTAGTGCATCTGATGGAGCCGGCGGGTCCGCCGCAGTTCGGGGTGAGCCCTGAGGTGTGTGGCTGTAGGTGCAGGAGCTCGGAGCTTCTGTGGCCTAATCCGGGCGGACTCTGTGGAGCTTTGTGTTAGGCTCAGAGACCCGGTGCTTGAGTCTCTGTAGAGACTGGCTATAGAGCCAGAACGGAGGAGCTGTTTTTAAATCATGTGCCTGTCTGGCCCCAGGCACTTTGCCAGGTGCATGTCCTCTCTTAAACACAGAATCAAACTGTCACGCAGAAGGGAAGAAAATACCTTGTCTCGTTTCTTCATTTTCCCAATAAGGCCCTGAAAGAGGAGGTGACATGTCCACGGTCAAACAGTTTCTAAGTGGTGGAACTCCGAAGAGAATCCAGACCCCTAGATTCCCTGCACCCACCACCATTAAAGCCCACTCCGTTCCCTTGTTTTTCTTCCTTCCTTGAGCCGTACCTTTGATTTTCACCTTTCAAAGACTTCTCTGAACATTGTTAAGAGGACATTTATGTAGGTGTATCTTGATTTTACTTCTGGAGAAAAAGGCCTACAATTTGCCCTCGAGTATCAGACATTTTAGTGTCAATGATGTCTTGAGGTTTAAATGTATATCCTAAAAAGATTTAAGTTAGTAGAAGGTTTTTTGTTAGTTACCTACTGTGTTTGAGTAGACGCCGTCCTTGAATAATGTAATCCACTCTTACTTAAAAACAAGACTTTAAACCCATATGTCGGAATGTGCTGCTTCTTTATTCATTCTGCTACCTTTTCCCTGGGCTGAAGAGACAAGAATATTATTCTTCCAGTGTATTTCCAAATTCCAGTGCATCCGCAGATTCAGGTAGTGAGCTATGGAAAAAGGTATTTCTACCCCAAACCTTGGACTTCACTCATTTAATTAGTAATTATTGGGCACCAATTACATAATAAGGGGTAGCAGCTGCCATTTATTGAGCACTTACTGCATGGCCTGGCACTAGTTTAAGCACTTTACTTGGATTTTTGGATTCTCTATGAGGTAGCTGCGAAATTAGTTTTATTGTGAGATGAACTGAGGCCATTGTGCTAGCAGCTAGAAATGAAGACAGTTTCTCCCCTTGAGTATGCAGTCTAGCAAGAAAGATATATTAACAAATAATGACAAAGTTGTAAGTGCTGTAATAGATTCATATAATTTAAAATGGTGACAGCTCTTACCAGGATCAATACTGTTTGGAGCTAGTGTGGGGAATGGCAGTCAGGACTTCACAGATTATTTGATTCCCATTCAGTGTTGACTCCATTGTTCTCTTGAATCCTCAGTGCCAATCCTTTTATCTCTCCAATAGCATCTAAGAAACTCTATGGGTTACAGTCCCACAGTATCCCAGTAAAGTAGTCTTGCTTATCAATGGCGTATAAGGATTACTGAAGGTAGGAAACAGTTAATCTGTATTCTGTTAATACTTAATTTGTGCCCACTCATTCTTTTCCACAAGCAGAATTCCAGTTTTGTGAGAGAAAAAAATGTGACAGCCACTGTCTGTTGCTTCTTGCCTATTTTAAGCAGAAAATAATTAGATAAATCTTTTTTTTTTTAAAGTGATCTTGGGTATGATCACAATTTTTGCCTTTGCAAAAAATTTTAACAGAAAATTGTGACAGTGAAAGACTGTTCTAACCAACCACCATTTTGTCTTTAACCTCTAGACTGCCCATTCCTGGGCTTGGTCAAGCCAACTTTGGGAGACATTTATAGTTCAAATGATAATAGCTCTTCCCCAAAATTAAACCACCTTTATAAAGCTAACGAAAGACCACCAGGTTTGGAGGTTGAGAGGAGCCTGAATTCTACTAAGGTATAGATGTAAATGATTGCCTGCCATTATTCTGGAGGTCATAAGAGTTGCAACTTCCCCAATTACTCCTGCAGACAACATCACTCTTGTAGAACCTAAGATTAGCCTTTTCAGGTTTTTGCATTTCTGACTGGTCCACCCACAAACAGACTAAGCACTCAGTAGGACCGTTTTCCAACCCCTATGATTGCATCCTCAACCAATCAGGAGCAACCATTCCCTGGCCTGTCAATCTATCCTTGAAAACCCCTAGCCTCAGTTTCAGAGAGACTATTTGAGTACTAAAACTCCAGTCTCCCTTTCAGCTGGCTCCGTGTGAATTAAACTCTTCATTGCAGTTCCCTTGTCTTGATGAATTAGCAGTTTCTGGACAGTGGACAAAATGAACCTATTGGCAATTATAAATGACTCCTGTGCTTAAAATTTTTCCATGGCTCCTAGGAAGTGGCAATCGTAAATGGATAACGATGATATTTTCAAGTAAACTGGATTTTAAAGTAAATTGCATTAGGATTCTAAGAATTTTCACTATTAAAGTCTCCTTTTACTTCTTTTTCTAGTAGTATTTGCTTTCCTTCCTTTGTTTTCAGTTTGTCAAAGCCATCAAAAATAGCCTATTAAGTTTTCTCTGTAAGAGTAAAGTAAAGTTACTACACTGGGTTAATATGTTTCCATCCAAAAAGCACATAAAAAGCAGGGCATGGTGGCTCATGCCTAGAATCCCAGCACTTTGGGAGGCCAAAGTGGGAGGATTGCTTGAGCCCAGGAGCTGGAGATCAGCCTGAGCAACATAGTAAGAACCCATCTCTACAAAAAGTAAAAAAAAACCAGCTGGGCACGGTGGTGCATGCCTGTAGTCATACCTGCTTGAGAGACTAAGGTGGGAGAATCACTTGAGGCTGGGACATCAAGGCTGCAGTGAACCCTGATCATGCCACCACACTCCAGCATGGGTGACAGAACAAGACCCTGTCTCAAAATGAAACAGGAAAAGCATTATCAAGATTGTTGGCTGCATAATCTCAGCATTTTGGGATGTGGAGGTGGGTGGATCACTTGAGGTCGGGAGTTCAAGATCAGCCTGGCCAACATGGTGAAACCTTGTCTCTACTAAAACTACAAAAAATAGCCAGGTGTGATGGCATACACCTATAATCCCACCTACTAGGAAGGCTGAGACAAGAGAATCACTTGAACCCAGGTGGAGGTTGCAGTAAGCTGGGATCGCGTCACCACACTCCAGCCTGGGCAACAGAGCAAGACCCTGTCTCAAAAAAAAA
>NW_016107338.1:4288739-4291658 GCF_001604975.1 Cebus imitator
TCTTTCTCTTTCTCTTTCTTTCTTGTCTTTCTCTATTGCCCAGGCTGGAAAGCAGTGGTGCAATCTGGGCTGACCACAATCTGAGCCTCCCGGGTTGAAGCGATTCTCCTGCCTTAGCCTCCCAAGTAGCTGGGATTACAGGCATCCACCACCAAGCCTGGCTATTTTTTGTATTTTTAGTAGAGACAGGGTTTCACCATGTTGGCCAAGCTTGTCTAGAACTTCTGACCTCAGGTGATCCACCTGCCTTGGCCTCCCAAAGTGTTAGGATTACAGGCATGAGCCACCATGCCCAGCCCAATAGTATACTTTCTATTAGACTTTGTGAAGTATTGAAATACTTTTCAAAACAGGTAATATGGGTTATGAGAGAGGGAAACATGGTAAGGGACAGGAAAGGAGGGAGACTTTCACTATATATGCTTTTTTCCCTTATCAATTTTGAACCATCTAACTCTATTGCCTAGTTCTAATTTTTCTTTTTTTTTTGAAAGAGTCTCACCCTGTCACCCAGGCTGGAGTGCAGTGGTGTGATGTTGGCTCACTGCAACCGCTGCCTCCTGGGTTCAAGTGATTCTCCTGTCTCAGCCTCCTGAGTAACTGGGATTACAGGCACATGCCACCATACTTGGCTAATTTTTTTAGTATCTTTAGTAGAGAAGGGGTTTCACCATGTTGGCCAGGCTGGTCTCAAACCCCTGACCTCGTGATCAGCCCACCTCAGCCTACCAAAGTGCTGGGATTACAGGCATGAGCCACCGCGCCCAGCCCCTAGTTCTAAATTTTTTTAAAAAAGAAAAAAGAAAAGCTTATAGTTATTTGCTTCCTTTGTGCATAACTAAGAGTCTAGGACTACAGGTTATAAGTTACTAATGTAGATACAATTCTGTTTCTCATACCTGGATGCAGTATTCTTCTATGCATAACCAGTTATCAAGGGTAGTAATTTCCATTTGAGCTCTACCTGATTTTGAATTGTTTGTAGATATTGCTTGCCTAAGTAAGTGGAAATAACGTAGATGAAAAATGAAAAGTCAGCTCTCTGTTTCTATTGCTGGTTATGTTTACATTTTACATAGGTCTTTTTTATACATGAGAAGTAGAAACTGACTTTAAAAGATGAGAGCTCTTAAAATGTCATTCATTATGTGTTTTTAAATGTAGGTTCTGTCATATGTTGAAGAATCCATACACCATTAAGAAACAGCCTCTGCATCAATTTGTACAAAGACCACTTTTCCCACTACCTGCAGCCTTTTGTAACCAAGGTAAAATTTCACCTCTTTTATAGCAATTATGTTTCAGAAACTGTGTTAGGATTTTGTGGATCATAAAGGATGAGAATTTGTACATTTTCTAATTAGAAGCCTTTAGAAAGAATATTGATAAAAAAGCTATATTTTTCTTATAGGCTTCTAAGTAGAAAATTTATTTGCAAGGACATTGTCCAGTAGATCTGTGAAATCTCAGTATCTTGTATAACACATCCCCTGCAACACAGGAGTTGCTCAATAAACGATAATGAAAATATTGTAGAAAGAACTTAAAATCTGACTGGGTATGGTGGCTCATGCCTGTAATCCCCCTGCTTTGGGGGGCTGTGGCAGATGGATCACTTGAGCCCAGGAGTTTGAGACCAGCCTAGGCAACACAGTGAAACCCTGTCTCTACAAAAAAATAGCAGGGCATGGTGGTGTCCCAGCTGCTTGGGAGGCTGAGGTGGGATTATCACTTTAGGCCAGGAATTCAAGCTTGCAGTGAGCTGTGATCACACCACTGTGCTCCAGCCTGGGTGACATGTGGAATTCTGTCTCAAAAAGAAGTTTCAAATGGGGGTTGTGTTTCAAATAATTCTATGTATTTCAAGCTACTGCTTTCTTTTTTTTGATAAGAATACCCCTAAAATTAGTAAATTTCTGGCCTTTATCCAGACCTTAGAACACAGGATTTTGATGTAAAAAAGTACATACAAAATAAAGAAAAACTTTTTTGCTAAAATTAATTACTATGGTTTTGTTAATAATCTTGATTGCTAACAAGATATATACTTTGATTTTTTTTAATATGGGAAATAGAAGGAAAGGATTTGAAAATAATTTGAAGTCTGATGACTATAATGTGGAGTTAAGGAAGCTTAAGGGGAGAGGATGCGTGTGTCTACCTATATGTATATATGTATGTAAATGTATACCTATATGTGTTATGGAGCTGTAAGCATATAAATTCAGCCTCTCCTTTCCATCACTAGCTTGAACACATGCCTGTGGCCATACTCTGGAAGGTGGCTGATTCTGGCTAAAAGCATGAGTTAAATCAGGGTAGACCTTCCCCTTTCTGTAGCCAGCGGCCAGAAGAGGAACACTTTCCTGCAGGCTTGCCTGACTTCCTGAATCACAGAAGAGTTTAGATGTAAATATTGTAAATACTGAGTAACTCAGCCCCTTAAACCACTTTAATTGGACTTTTAAACTTCGTAAGACTGAAATACGTGGTCATATAGGCTTTTCAAATTGGAAACCCATTAATTTTAGTCATTGATATTGACTTTAAGCACACTAATCTGTATTTTGGGGGAGTTTACATCTACCTACTTAGGTACCTATTAGTACCAAGCATAATAGGAAGAAATAGACTGAGTGTGGTGGCTCATGCCTATAATCCCAACATGTTGAGAGGCTGAGGCGGGCAGATCCCTTGAGCCCAAGAATTTGAGACCAGCCTCAGCAACATGGTGAAACCCTGTCTCTACAAAAAAAATTTAAAAATTACCTGGGCATGATGGTGCGTGCCTGTAGTCCCAGCTACTCAGGAGGCTGATATGGGAAAATCACTTGAGCCTGGGAGGTCGAGACTGCAGTGAGCTGTAATCATGCCACTGCACTTCAGCCTGGGCAGCAGAGTGAGACACTCTCTCAAAAA
>NW_016107338.1:4292438-4303776 GCF_001604975.1 Cebus imitator
CTGCAGGTATAGTTTTTCTCAAATTGATTGAGTAGAATAAAGCCAGATTTTTTTTTTTTTTTTTGTCTTGGCTCACTGCATCCTCCACTTCCTGGGCTCAAGCAATCCTCTTGCCTCATCCTCCCACATAGCTGGGATTATAGACACGTGCCGCTGCAACTGACCAATTTTTGTATTTTTCTGTAGAGACAGGATCTCTGTTTCCCAGACTGGTCTCGAACTTTTGACCTCAAGTGATCCTTCTGCCTTGGCCTCCCAGAGTGCTGGGATTATAGATGTGAGCTGATGTACCTAGCCAAAGCCAGATTTAATTCTTCAAATACTGGTAGAGTACTGTGTGCAGATTTTGGTTAGCAATAAATTATTAATACAAGCTGCAATAAATGATTGGTTCAGAACCAGAGTTAGATTATTCACAGAAAGGGTTGGCAGCCCTTTCTTTAATGTGTCATTGAAAAATCATTCCCTTGTAACACAGATTTTCAGAAGAATATTTTGCTGGAAATATACATATTTTAAAGGAAGCACTTGGACATTGAGGTTATTTTTTCATTTTTTAGGATTTGCCTGGTGTCTGATTAGGACAGTGACTTAAGCAAAATGTATGGGAGTTCACTTTCAATTTTTTCTTTATCCACGAAATGGTTTTATATCAGCTAGCTGGAATTGCATGGCAAAGTGCAAAAATTACTCTCAGTTGTCAAATTAGAACCTTTTCCCTAATGGCTAAGAACAGCATTTTTGTACCAACCATATGTTTTGCCAAATTTAATCTCTTTCAAATTTAAAATAAAACTGTTGCTTTTTGATATTCTCTCTCCTAAAATAGGCAATATGAAAATTAGAACAGAAAGACTGATTTTAAATGTGTTTTCCTATTTCGCTTGGCAGTGTCAGATAAGGATTAGCAATATGTACAGTGGCTAAAAGAGTCAGTACCTAGAAAATTGTCCAGCTTTGAATCCTGGCTCTGTCACTTAGTAGCTTAGTGACCTTTAGTTTTCTTATTATAAAATAAGATAAAAACAGTATCTTGTTGAGAGGATGTAAGGATTAAATGATTTAATACATGTAAAGTGCTTAGCACCCAGCCCAGCACGTGATAGGCACTGAGTAATTTTTTTTTTTTTTTTTTTTTTTTGAGACGGAGTCTCGCTCTGTTGCTCAGGCTGGAGTGCATGGTGGCTTGATCTCAGCTCACTGCAAACTCTGTCTCCTTGGTTCAAGCAATTCTCCTGCCTCAGTCTCCTGGGTAGCTGGGATTACAGGTGCATATTACCATGCCTGGCTAATTTTTGTATTTTTACTGGAGACAGGGTTTCACCATGTTGACCAAGCTCCTGACCTCAGGTGATCCGCCTGCCTTGGCCTCCCAAAGTGCTGGAATTACAGGAATGAGCCACTGTGCCTGGCCAGGCACTGAATAAATTTTAACTGTTATATCCTATTGTCAATTTATTTAAATATACTCCTGTAAGATGGAGGATTTCTTCTTACTCAGAAGGCTCATTTTCTTTTTTTTGAGATGGAGTCTTGCTCTGGGTCACCCAGGCTGAAATGCAATGATGTGATCTGGGGCGATTCTCCTGCCTTAGCCTCCTGAGTAGCTGGGATTACGGGTGCCTGCCACCATGCCCAACTAATGTTTGTATATTTAGTAGAGATGGGGTTTTATCACGTGGGTCAGGCTGGTCTTGAACGTCTGATCTCAGGTGATCCCTGCCTGCCTTGGCCTCCCAAATTGCTGGGATTACCGAGTGAGCCACATTTTTTTTTTTTTTAACTGAATCTCACTTGTTTGCCCAGGGTGGAGTGCAGTGACACACTCTTGGCTCACTGCAACCTCTGTCTCCTGGGTTCAAGTGATTCCCCTGCCTCAGCTGCCTGAGTAGCTGGGACTACAGACGCACGCCACCACAACCAGCTAATCTTTGTATTTTTAGCAGAGACAGGTTTTCACCATGTTAGCCAGGCTGGTCTCAAACTCCTGACCTCGTGATCCACCTACCTCAGCCTCCCAAAGTGGTGGAATTACAGGTGTGAATCACCATGCCTGGCCTTCTTTTTTTTTTTTTTGAGACAGAGTTTCGCTGTTTTTGCCCAGGCTGGAGTGCAATGCTGCGATCTCAGTTAACTGCAACCTCCTCCTCCCAGGTTCAAGTGACTCTTCTGCCTCAGCCTCCCAAGTAGCTGGGATTACAGACACCTGCCACCATGCTCAGTTAATTTTGTATTTTTAGTAGAGACAGGGTTTCATCATGTTGGCCAGGCTGGTTTCAAACTCCTGATCTCAGGTGATCCACTAGCCTCAGCCTCTCAAAGTGCTGGGCTTACAGGTGTGATCCACCATGCACCTGACAGAAGATTCCTTTTCTTTTCTTTTTTTTTTGAGACAGAATCTCTATTGCCCATGCTGGAGTGCAATGATGAGATCTCCGCTCACTGCAACTTCCGCCTCCCAAGTTCATTCAGTTCTCCTACCTCAGCCTCCTGAGTAGCTGGGATTACAGGCACGTGCCACCACTACCAGCTAACTTTTGTATTTTTTTAGTAGAGAGGAGGTTTCACTATGTTGGCCAGACTGGTCTCGAACTCCTGACCTCAGCTGATCCACCTGCTTGGCCTCCCAAAGTGCTGTGATTACTGGTGTGAGCCACTGCCCCTGGCCAGAAGGTTCATTTTCCATAATGAATAATCAGGTCTGTTTAATAGTTTTAAAACTATTAAAACACCAATGCTGTATTTTTGTCCTGCAAGCCGTTGTCATAATAGCAAAATAGGAAATTAAAGATTCTGTTATATCTTTATTGCTTTAGTGAATTCATTCTCAATCTAAACATGGTCCTAGAAAAAACATAAGAAAAGAGGTGGCCAGGTGCAGTGGCTCATGACTGTAATCCCAGCACTTTGGGAGGCCAAGGTGGGTGGATCACCTGAGGTCAAGCGATTGAGACCAGCCTGGCCAACATGGTGAAACCCCATCTCTACTAAAAATACAAAACATAGCCGGGCGTGGTGGCGCATGCCTGTAGTCCCAGCTACTCCGGAGGCTAAAGCAGGAAAATCACTTGAACCTGGGAAGTGGAGGTTGCAGTGAGCTGAGATAGTGCCACTGCACTCCAGCCTGGTGACAAAGACTCTGTCAAAAACAAACAAACAAACAAGCATTAGCTGGTTATGGTGGGACGTGCCTGTAATCTCAGCTACTCAGGAGGCTGAGATGGGAAAATTGCTTGAACTCGGAAGGCGCACGTTATAATGAGCTGAGATCATGCCACTGCACTCCAGCCTGAGCAACAGAGCAAGACTTGTCTCAAAAAAAGAAGAGTCTCTAATGATATCTTTTAGGACAGGTGCAGTGCCTCATGCTTTTAATCCCAGCACTTTGGGAGACCAAAGGAGGCGGATCGCTTGAGGCCAGGAGTTTGAGACCAGCCTGGCCAACATTGCAAAACCCAGTCTTCTACAGAAAATACAAAAATTAGCTGGGTGTGGTGGTGCACACCTGTAGTTCCAGCCACTCGGGAGGCTGAGGCAGGAGAATGGCTTGAACCCAGAAGGCGGAGGTTGTAGTAAGCTGAGGCAGTGCCACTGCTCTTTAGCTTGGGCAACAGTGTGAGACCTTATCTCATAAAAAAAAAAAAAAAAGGTATCTTTTAAATATTCCAGGAAGTAAATTGCATAGATTTATGCTTATGTTATATTTTGTTATGTTACTTACTGTATCATTAGGCAACTTAATTAATATCTCTTAGCCTTAGTGTCTTCATTTGTAAAATGGCAATAAGAATTTCCTCTTTATAGGGTTGTTAAACGTATACATACATTTAAAGCACTTGGGCCAGGCCACGATGGCTCCTGCCTATAATCCCAACACTTTGGGAGGCTGAAGTAGGTAGATCACTCAAGGCCAGGAGTTTGAGACCAGCCTGGGCAACATGGTGAAACCCAGTTAAAAAAAATTAGGCTAAGCATGGTGGCTCACACCTGTAATCCCAGCACGTCGGGAGGCTGAGGTGGGTGGATCACCTGAGGTGAGGAGTTGGAGATCAGCTGGGCTAACATGGGGAAACCTCATCTCTATTAAAAATACAAAAATTAGCCAGATGTGGTGGTGCATGCCTATAATCCATGCCACTCTAGAGGCCGAGGCAGGAAAATCTCTTGAACCTGAGAGGCTGAGGTTGCAGTGAGCCAAGATCGCACAACTTTACTCCAGCCTGGGCAAAGAGCAAAACTCTGTCCCCCCCCAAAAAAAAAAATTAACTAATTAAAAATAAATAAAGCACTTGGCCCCAGAGCTGGATATGGTGGCTTATATCTGTAATCCCAGCACTTTACTTTGGGGGGCCAAGGTGGGATGATCACGTGCGGCCAGGAGTTTGAGACTAGCCTGAGCAACATTGGGAGACTCCACCTCTACAAAATTTTTTTTTTTTAAAAAGCCTTTGGCCCTGTATTTGGCATATAATAAGCACACAATAAATATTTATTATTACTATTATTATAAACTGCTAACTTTATTGTCTTTAAAACAATGATGGCACTTTGGAAAGAGAATGTAACATTTTACTGTATTAATATCATAGCAATAAGTGATCTATGATTATGATAGCCATTGGTATGAAGTCACCACATAGAATATATATAGGACTCCTGAATTATGAATATATATAAGACTTAAGTGTAGACTATTTCTGGAATCTGTTTCATAACACAACTATTTAAATAATCAGAATATTATTGGCTGGGCACAGTGCTCACATTCTAATCTCAGCACTTTGAAAGTGTGAGGTGGGAGGATCATTTGAGACCAGCCTGGGCAACATAGTGAGACTCTGTCTCTACAAAACAAACAAACAAACAAACACAAAAATTAGCTAGGCATGATTTAAGCTGAATAAATAGCTGGGACTTCGGGTGTGCACCATCACACCCGAAGTCCCAGCTATTTATTCAGCTTATATAGGAGGATTGCTTGAGCCCAGGAATTTGAGGTTGTGGTAAACTGTGATTATGCCACTGTACTCCAGCCTGGGTAACAGAGCAAGACCTTGTCTAAAACAACAACAACAAAAAAACCCAGAGTATTAATAGACAACTGTATGCACTTAAATATAGTGATATATGTCTTTGTTATCTTTATAAATGCTTTGTCAGGACAATAAAATCCTGGGTTTTCCCCCAGTCTTTTCTCATTTCTTCTGGTTCTCTGCAAATGAGCACTTCATACTCCATAAACTTGTTAACTATTTTTTCTAGAATAACATTTTCTTCTTTTTCTTTTTTAGTAAGATACATGTTTATTCAAACACAAGATACCCCAAATCCCAACAGCTTAAAGTTTATACCAGGAAAACCAGTTCTTGAGACAAGGACCATGGATTTTCCCACCCCAGCTGCAGCATTTCGCTCCCCTCTGGCTAGGTATATTACTGTTTTCATTTGCTTTTACCAAGAAACATAAATAACTGACATTGGGGTTAAGACAACCTTATTTAACTGTTGCCTTTCTATGTGTACTGTATTTTCTTTAAGTGTAGAGAATAATTTTTTTCTTTTCAGATAAGAGATTTTTAAAAAATGCCTGTTGCAGCGGCTCACGCCTATAATCCTAACACTTTGAGAGGCCAAAATGGGAGGATTGCGTGAGTCCAGGAGTTTGAGACCAGCCTGCACAACATAGAGAGACCCAATCTCTACCACACACACCACAAACACATCACACATACACACCCCCATACACCCGTCTCTATCACACACGCGCGCGTGCACACACACACACACACACACACAAATTTAGCTGGGTGTGGTGGTGTGCACCTCTGGTCTTAGCTACTCAGGAGGCTGAGATGGGAGAATCGCTTGAGCCTGGGAGGTCGAGGCCGCAGTGAGCCATGATAGTGCCACTGTGCTCCAGCCTGGGCAACAGAGTGACACCTTGTCTCAGAAAACCCCAAAAATGTTGAGGAGGCTGAGGATCACTTGAGTTCAGGAGTTTGAGACCAGCCTGGGCAACATGGTGTAACCCTGTATACAAAAAATACAAAAATTAGCTGAGTGTGGTGGTATGTGTCTGTAGTCCTAGCTACTAAGGAGGCTGAGGTGAGATCACTAAGCCCAGGAGGTTGAGGAAACAATGAGCTGTGATGCCATGATTGTGCCAGTGCATTCCAGCCTGAGCAACAGAGTGAGACCCTGTCGCAAAAAAGGAAAAGAAAAATGGGAGTTGATATTCAAAAATCTTTTTCCTGAAAAGTGATATATTTGAGAGATCTATCGCATGAATAAATAAAAACATATTTTTACTTAAGAAAAAATGTTCATCAAATTGATAAATGTGGTAAATTTCCATTTCAGATCTTTAAAAATCTGATTTTTAAGAATAATGAGAACTTGCTTATTTTATTCATAAGGGTAGTTGAATTTGTAGATGTTTCAAGATGGAGTAATTTATACAATACTCTATCAGAACTGTGAATGAAAATGAGTCAATGGAGACAGTTTTAAAATTTACCAGATAAAGGCATGTTTAAACCAGTAGTTTCCCCCCTTATCTGTGGTTTCACTTTCCCTGGTTTTAGTTACCCAAGATCAGCCATAGTCTAAAAATATTAAATGGAGAATTTCAGAAATAAACAATTCATCTGTTTTAAATTATGCTGCCTTTCTGAGTAGCATGGTGAAATCTTTCGCTGTCCTCCCCAAAGCATAAATTAGCCCTTTTCCAGTATATCCATGCCTTATACACTATCCGTCTGCCTGTGTCCTCCCCTCTGCTGATCCCTCCTTCTCTCCTGCCCTGCCTCCGCAGCACCATTAGTCACTTAGTAGCCATCTCTTGCAGTAAAGTAGCTGGCATATTGTTATAATTGTTCTATTTTTTTTTTATCAGTTATTAATCTCTTGTTGTGCCTAATTTATAAATTAAACTTTATCGTAGGTATATATGTATAGGCAAGAAACAGTACTTGCAGGGTTCAATACTGTGTATGGTTTTAGGGATCCACTGGAGGCCTTGGAACATATCCCTGAGGATAAGGGGGGCTACTGTATGTTAGAGATGATAAAGCACAAATGATAAAACTGTTGGAATTAACCACTTTTTAACTGATAGAGAAGTTAATAATAAGGAATATTAGAGTCATTCAGCATCAGTTGAAATTTTTGGGAACTGAAGCCTCAATCCGATTGCCAGGAATACTCAGAAAACAGAGCTTAGGTAACTACTTCTGTACATATAGCCATTTTATGTCTCATTTAAGGAACCTAGGGATTTGCTAAGCTCTGGAATAGTTTTTAAAATTTATAATTAGTAAGTACTTTTTTTTTTACTTAAATATATCAGTTTTCATAATATACCTTAGAGTATTTATTTTTCATATTTTATTTTTTACTTTTTATTTATTTTTTGAGGCAAGGTTACACTCCTGTCACCCAGGCTGGAGTATGATGGCATAATCTTGGTTCCCTGCAACCTCCGTCTCCTGGGTTCAAGCTATTCTCCTGCCTCAGCCTCCCAAGTAGTTGGGACTATAAGCATATGCCTCCTCACCTGGCTAAATTTGGTATTTTTTGTAGAGACTAGGTTTCATCATCTTGCCCAGGCTAGTGGTCTTAGACTCCTGAGCTCAAGTAATCTGCCCTTCTCGCCCTCCAAAGTGCTGGAATTACAGGCTGTTTTTCATACTTTTTTGATATAAGCCACAGTAAAAAATATTTTACATTATGTGTGTGTATGTGTGAGATACAAATGTTTGATGGGATAATTTTCACTTGTTTTTTCACCCATACAATGGGTAATAGATTCTTACATTTCCTTTCCTCATCTCTTTTTGTTGCTCTGTTTTATTTTATTAAATAAAACCCTGTCACTACATATTTGATTCCACAACTCACTACTGGGTTTGAAAAACCCTACCCTAGAAGTTACTTGCACATGTGCCCAAGCTGTGTGGAGGGATGTATTTACTGTCATAGAAGGACATCTGAAACATACAAGTGAAGAAAGCAACTTGCAGAACAGTGAGTCCAATAAAATATTATGTATATAAATACAAAAACCACAGAACAACAAATGCACTGACAAAAAGATCTGGAAGAATACGTACGAAACTAATAACAGAATTTGGGTATGGGTGGTCAAGGGGCATTTAAACTTTGTTATTTGAAACATTTACATCAAGAATGAGTTCATATTTTGTATTAAAAAATATAAAAGTAAAAAAGCCCCATTTCAGCTATAGATTAGTTAAATATTATTTCTGTCAGATGTTCGGTTGGCAAAATCTCTTTTCACATTAGTCTTTTGAAAATAGTCTATTAAGGCCGGTCATGGTAGCTTATATCTGTAATCCCAGTACTTTGGGATGCCGAGGTGGGTGGATCACCTGAGGTCAGGCATTCAAGACCAGCCTGGCCAACATGGTGAAACCCCATCTCTATTAAAAATATAAAAATTAGCTGGGCATGGTGGCATATACCTGTAATCCCAGCTACTTGGGAGGCTGAGTTAGGAGAATGGCTTGAACCCAGCAGGCGGAGGTTGCAGTGAGCCGAGATCATGCCACTGCATTCCAGCCTGGGTGACAGAGGGAGACTCTGTCTCAAAAGAAAAAAAAAAAAGAAAGAAAATAGTCTGTTTAGTGCTTAGTACAGTGCCTGGCACTTAGTTGGTGTCAAATTATTTGTTGAATGAATGATTGATTGTATGGATATAGCAGTCTATTCATTCACCAGGTAGTGGACATGTCCATATTTTTGTGTATGTGTGGCTATTTTATTTATTTTTTATTTTTCCTTAGTTCACATTTTTTAATAACATGGCACAGTTTACATTACACAAGAAGGTTCTGCCGATGAGAACATACTGAAGTTTCAGTTGCTTCACTTTTCTTTGTGGCTATTTTAAATGAAGCTGCTATAAAGATTTATGTAAGTCTTGGTGGAGCATGTGTTTTCATTTCTTTTGGGTATATACCTAGGAGTGGGATTGCTACATCATAGAGTAGGAATATGAAACAAAATTGGCCATCAATTGATCATTGCTGAAGCTGCAAAGGATATGTGGAGAGTTTTTCACTTTTCTGTACTTTTATGTTTAAGCTTTTCCATATTCAAGCATTTTATTATCTCTTATTTTTTCTTTATTTGCAGGCAGTTATTTAGGATTGAAGGAGTAAAAAGTGTCTTCTTTGGACCAGATTTCATCACTGTCACAAAGGTAAACATAGGATTGTATAAAATAAGACTTGAAATAATTTTTGTTTTTTTCTGAGTCCAGTGCCTCTCTCCAACATTTCCATTCTTTCTGTTCTTTAATTTTTATTTTTTATTTTTGAGACAGAGTCTTACTGACTTGCCCCCTGAACGTCACAAAATCAAGTGAAATATGCTGTTTTTCAGCAGTCAAGGCAGTATCTGCTAGAAATGGCTGTTCATTTTTGATGTCTCAAGATTGATGGGACATGAACTATTTAAATTTGAACTGTGTATCTTTTTAAAACTGTTAATTGACATATATCCACTTGCCTGATAATGTGTGAAAATCAAAAGTATTCATTAAACTCCCCTTAAGCAATTTGAAAGCATTAGTCTGAGTTCTTTATGTCCTTAAAAGTGGACTTACTGCTCAAACCTGTAATCCCAGCACTTTGGGAGGCCGAGGCGGGTGGATCACGAGGTCAAGAGATCGAGACTATCCTGGTCAACATGGTGAAACCCCGTCTCTACTAAAAATACAAAAAATTAGCTGGGCATGGTGGTGCGTGCCTGTAATCCCAGCTACTCAGGAGGCTGAGGCAGAAGAATTGCCTGAACCCAGGAGGCGGAGGTTGCGGTGAGCCGAGATCGCGCCATTGCACTCTAGCCTGGGTAACATGAGTGAAACTCCGTCTCAAAAAAAAAAAAAAAAAGTGGACTTACTGGGTTAGTGACATGTTAAATCTAGTCCAGTATTCTCTTGTAGTTATTTATTTACTTAGAGACAAAGTCTCGGTCTGTTGCCCAGGTCAGACTGCAGTGGCACGATCTCAGCTCACTGCAGCCTCAGCCTCCTGGGCTCAAGCAGTCCTCCCACCTTAGCCTCTCTAGTAGCTGGGACTATATGTGCATACCACCACATTCAGCTAATTTTTGTATTTTTTGTAGAGACGAGGTTTTACCATGTTGCCAGGCTGGTCTCAAATTCCTGAGGTCAAACAATCTGCTCACCGTGGCCTCCCAGAGTGCTGGGATTACAGGTGTGAACCACTGTGCCCAGCCCCCAATTCCTCAGTTTTCTTTCTTCCATGTTTTTTAAGGGGAAAAAGGACAAGCATTTATTTAATGTATTCAGTGTCAGATAGGGCACTAGTGCTTTACATATATTATCTAATTCTTATAGCTATTCATTTTATAAGTGGGAAATTATATGTTTATTTTTTTAAGTTATTTAGTTTTTTACATATAACCTATGCTATATAAAAATTTTTATAGATTAAAATGTGATTATATCTTAAAGAGTTTTTCTTTTTTCCTTTTCCTTTTTTTTTGAAGACAGAGTTTCAATTTGCCACCCAGGCTGGAAGTCTGGAGTGCAGTGATGCAATCTTGGATCACTGCAATCTCCACCTCCTCGGTTCAAGCAATTCTCCTGCCTCAGCTTCCTTAGTAGCTGGGATTACAGGCATCTGCCGCCATGCCCAGCTAATTTTTTTGTAATTTTTAGTAGAGGCGGAGTTTCACCATGTTGGTCAAGCTGGTTTTGAACTCCTGACCTCATGATCCACCCACCTCGGCCTCCCAGAATGCTGGGATTACAGGTATGGCCCCTGGCCTCCTCCTATTTTTCTTGATTAGATTTAGTAAGTCATTTTTTAGCTTTCTTTCTTTTTTTTTTTTTTTTTTTTTTTTTTTGGTTTTTTTTTTTTTTTTTTTTTTTTTTGGGGTTTTTTCTTTTTTTTTTTTTTTTTTTTTTTTTGTTTTAGAGGCAGGGTTTCGCCATGTTGGTCAGGCTGGTCTCGAACTCCTGAGCTCGGGTGATCCACCCACCTTGGCCTCCCAAAGTGCTGGGATTACAGGCATGTGTCACCATGCCCAACTAATTATGTATTTTTAGTTAGAGGCAGGGTTTCGCCATGTTGGTCAGGCTGGTCTCGAACTCCTGAGCTCGGGTGATCCACCCGTCTCGGCCTCCCAAAGTGCTGGGATTACAGGTGTGAGCCACTGCACCTGTCAGCTCTCTTACTTTCATTATTTAGTTACCCTATTTGAAATTGCTCTAGCTCTACTGTTTTTTCTTAAGTAAAATGACATAACTAATAGATAATATTCCAAGTTAGGGTATATGTTGATATAT
>NW_016107338.1:4304041-4305692 GCF_001604975.1 Cebus imitator
TTTTGAGACAATGTCTCACTCTGCTGTCCAGCCTGGAGGGCAGTGGAACCATCTCAGCTCCCTGCGACCCCAGTCTCCTGGGTTCAAGTGATTCTCCTGCCTCAGCCTTCTGAGTAGCTGGGATTACAGGCATGTGCCACCACACCGAGCAAATTTTTGTATTTTTAGTAGAGACAGGGTTTTACCATGTTGGCCAGGCTTGTCTCAAACTCCTGACCTCAAGTGATCCACCCTTCTTGGCCTTCCAAAATACTGGAATTACAAATGTGAGCTACTGCACTCAGCCTCTAAATTGGTTCTTAATCCATGAATTAAAATAGTTTCTTTTATCTATGTTGACTCAATTCTTTTTTTTTTTTTTGAGACAGGATCTTCCTCTTTTGCCCATACTGGAGTGCAGTGACATGAACGTGACATACTGCAGCCTCAACCTCCTGGGCTCAAGCAGTCCTTCTCTTCAGCCTCCTAGTAGGCAGGACTATAGGATATTACCATGTCCAGCGAATTTTTTATTTTTTTGTAGAGATAGGGTCTTGTTATGTTGCCCAGCCTGGTCTGAAACTCCTGGGCTCAGGCAGTCCTCCTGCCTTGGCCTCCCAAAGTGCTGGGATTACAGTTGTGAGCCACTATGCCCAGCCTCAATTTTTAATAGTATTTTAAGTGTAGACTCTAGCTAACAGGATCCTAAGAGTCTAAATAGACTGCATCTAATATTTTTTCCTCCTAGAGAACCTCCCTTTGAAAAACTAGAACAGGCTGAGTGCTATGGCTCATGCCTGAAATCCCAGCACTTTGGGAGACTGAGGTAGTAGGATCACTTGAGGCCAGGAATTCGATATCAACCTGCGAAGCATAGTGAGATACCATCTGTATTTAAAAAAATAATAAAAATAAAAATAAAAATGATTATCCAGGCTTGGTGGTACATGCCTGTAGTCTCAGCTACTCAGGAGGCTGGGGTGGGAGGATCACTTTACCCTCAGAGGTCTAGGCTGCAGTGAGCTATTATTGTGCCACTGCATTCCAGCCTGGGTGATAGAACCAGACCCTGTCTCTAAAAAATTTTTTTTTAACTTAAAAAGTTAAAAAATAAAATTAAAAACTGAAAAACTAGAACAAAACGTGTTGCCTTTCTCTTTGTAGATATTAGCACTATTTAGGTATTTAATAATTTCATCTTTTTATTTATGGAAACAACTAGTTGGCCAGGTATACCGGTGAAACAGTTACGGAATCCTTCTTTAGGAGACCAGTCTTCTTGACAGTCCACAGATCCTCCAGCAGAATAACATTGATTCTACAGTTATATCATTGAATTTCTTTTTTTTGTTTGTTCATTTCTTTTTTTTTTTGGGAGACACAGTTTTGCTCTTCTCACCCAGGCTGGAATGCAGTGGCACGATCTCGGCTCACTGCAACCTCCACCTCCCTGGTTCAAGCGATTCTTCCTCAGTCTCCCAAGTAACTGGAATCACAAGCCTGTACCACCACGCCTAGCTAATTTTTGTATTATTAGTAGAGACAGGGTTTCACCATGTTGGCCAGGTTCTTCTCGAACTCCTAACCTCAGATGATGATCCACCTGCTTTGGCTTCCCAAAGTGCTGGGATTACAGATGTGAGCCACCATGCCTGGCCGAATTTCTTTCTTT
>NW_016107338.1:4306088-4310109 GCF_001604975.1 Cebus imitator
ATGGTCTCGATCTCTTGACCTTGTGATCCACCCGCCTCGGCCTCCCAAAGTGCTGGGATTACAGGCTTGAGCCACCGAGCCCGGCCCTCCGAATTTCTTTCATACCCTTTAAGTAATATAGGTAAGTAAATTTTTTGTACAGTTGTAGGCTGTCCTGTATACTTGATCAAGCAGTTACATCCTATTTTTTTTTTTAAAGAATGGGAATCTCTTTATCATCCTCTTAACAGACAGAAAATCCATTTAATATTTTGTCTTCACATCACAAAAAAAGTCTTTTAATCATTTAAATCATCCCCTATACATAGTACATACAACACAATGAAAGTTTGATAAGTGAATAAATTAATGAATGAAAGGAGGATGTTTAAGATTTTATCTTCTAAAAGTCATTCAAACAGCACCCTTTAAGATGTGGAGCTAATATGTATTCTTCAGAAATGGTTGCCATTGCATAGGTATAGTATGTATATAGGAAAAGATATTTTTTTCTTTATTTTTTCTTCTTTTCCCTTTCCCTTTTCCCTTCTCCATCACTTTGCCTGCCTGCTTGCCTTCCTTCCTCCTTTCCTTTTTTCTGCTTCTTTTCTCTTTTTTTCTTTCTTCCTTTCCAATTATATATTATTTTTTAAAATATAAAAAGAGATGAAGTCTCACTATGTTGCCAAGGCTAGTCTTGAACTCCTGGACTCGAGCAATCCTCTTGCTTCAGCTTTGGGATTACAGGCATGAGCTATCACACCTGGCCAGGAAAAGATTCTTAAGAGGTATAAGGTAGTGTTCTGTATTGGTCTTTGCCCTTGCCTGAAAATATAGCATTTTCCTTTAAATGTTTATAGGAAAATGAAGAATTAGACTGGAATTTACTGAAACCAGATATTTATGCAACAATTATGGACTTCTTTGCATCTGGCTTACCGCTAGTTACTGAGGAAACACCTTCAGGAGAAGCAGGTAACATGTTGTATTGAGTAATTAATATCTGTCTTTTTTTTTATACTTTTCTTTTTTCACATTTACCTTTATTTCAGAAGTCATATGAATATAGATGTCTATCATTTAATAGGTTTAGCTCTGGGAATTTATATATCATTTTGAAAACTTGTATATAAATTGGCATTATTATATAAAACCGGAATTTTCAATTATAAAAATTTTCAAACATGCAGAAAATAATATCATGCTTACCAATATGCCCTTCACTCATATTTAACAAATGTTAATTAAGTTACAAAATGGGCTTTTAGGAAAAACAAAACAAATGCTATCTTTTGCCACAGTTGCTTTAGACTAATTTTAAATAAAATATTAAACATACAGTGTTAGATTCTAGAGCATAAATAAAGAAACAGCTAAAACCGCTGCACCCTCATCCCTTATCCCTTTCTACTTTCAGAGATGTGTGTAAACTTGGTTTGTTTTTATACTTTTATTATACATGTAAGTCTCTGCAGGAAATAGATAGTATTAGTTTTTGTTCTTAAGTTTTAAATATCTTTTTTTTTTTTTTTTTTTTTAAGACAGACTCTCACTCTGTCACCCAGGCTGGAGTGCAGTGATGTGAGGTTGGCACACTGCAACCTCTGCCTCCCAGGTTCAAATGTTTCTCATGCCTCAGCCTCCCAAGTAGCTGAGATTATAGGTGTGCACCACCACACCCAGCTAATTTTTGTATTTTTAGTAGAGGTCAGATTTCATCATGTTTGCCAAGCTGGTTTTGAACTCCTGACCTCAGTGATCTGCCTACCTAGACCTCTCAAAATGCTGGGATTACAGGTGTGAACCACTGTGCCCAACCTTAAATATCTTGTGTTGTACTGTAGCTTGCTTTTTTTACTAAGTATAATATTTTTAAAATATATCCATTTCAAAAAATATAGTTCTAGTTTACTCATTTTACATGCTGGATAGTATTTCATTAGAGGAATAAGATATAGTTAATTTGTTCCTTTGTGTTCAAGTGAAGTTTTGTACTAATTTTTATTGTAAACGTTGCTGTAGTGGGTATCCTTATACAAGTTGGTTTGTGAATATGTGGAGAGCTTCTTTATTTGTTTATTTATTTATTTTATTTTTATTTATTTTTGAGACAGACTCACTCTGTTATCCAGGCTGGAGTGCAGTGGCACCATCTCAGCTCACTGGAACCTCTGTCTCCCAGGTTCAAGATTCCCCCTCATCCTCCTGAGTTGCTGGGATTACAGGTGTGCACCACCACGCCCAGCTAACTTTTGTATTTTTAGTAGAGACGGGGTTTTGCCATGTTGGCCAGGCTGGTCTCGAACTCCTGACCTCAAGTGATCCAACCCCCCTTGGCCTTCCAAAGTTTTGGAATTACAGGTGCAGGCGTGAGCCATTGTGCCTGGCCAAGAGCTTCTTTAGACAATGTTCCTAGATGTGGAATTGCTATATCATAAGTTGATCTAATTAAATGTACATTAGCAGTATATTGTAAGAATTTCAACTTTCTTACATGTTTGTCATCATTTAGTGTCTCTTATTATTTTTTTCAACCCAGTATGTTGGGTATAAAATGGTATCTTTTTTTTTTTTTTTTGAGATGGAGTTTTGCTCTTGTCCCAGGCTGGAGTGTAATGGTGAGATCTTGGCTCACCGCAACCTCTGTCTCCCAGGTTCAAGCCATTCTCCTGCCTCAGCCTCTCAAGTAGCTGGGATTACAGGTGCCTGCCAATACACCCATCTAAGTTTTGTATTTTCAGTAGAGATGGGGTTTCACCGTGTTGACCAGGCTGGTCTCAAACTCCTGACCTCATGATCCACCAGCCTTGGCCTCCCAAGGTGTTGGGATTATAAGCGTGAGCCACCATGCCTGGCTGGTATCTTGTTTTAATTGCATTTCCTTGATTAATACTGAGTGTAAAGAGTTTCATATGTTTATTGGCCATTTACTTTTCTTGTCAGTAAATTTTCTATTTATATCTTTCCTACTTAAAAAAACAATTCAGTCATGTTTTTTTTTTTTTTTTTTTTTTTGAGACAGTGACCTGCTCTATCACCCAAGCTGGAGTGCAGTGGCATGATCATTGTTCACTACAGCCTCTGCTTCCCAGGCTAAAGCAATCCTCCTGCCTCTATCTTCCAAGTAGCTGGGACTATAGGTACCTGCCACCATGACTGGTTAATGTCTTTATTTTTTAAATTTTTTTGTAGAAGCCAGGCATGATGGCTCACGCCTGTCATCCCAGCACTTTGGAAAGTCAAGGCAGGGTGGGGAGTCATGAGATCAAGAGATTGAGACCATCCTGGCCAATATGATAAAACCCCGTCTCTACTAAAAATACAAAAATTAGTTGGGCATTGTAGTACATGCCTGTAGTCCCAGCTGCTCGGGAGGCTGAGGCAGGAAAATCGCTTGAACCCAGGAGGCGGAGGTTGCAGTAAACCCAGACCAGATTGTGCCACTGCACTCCAGCCTGGTAACAGAGTGAGGTGCTGTCTCAAAAAAAAAAATTTTTTTTTTTGTAGAGATGAGATCTTGTTATGTTGCCCAGGCTGGTCTCAAATTCCTGGCCTCAAGTGATCCTCCTGCCTCAGCCTCTCAAAGTATTGAGATTATAAGCATGAAGCACCACCACCTGGCCCATATATTTATTTAAGCATGTTTTAAAAAAATATTCTGGGCTGGACACCATGCTCCACACCTGTGATCCCAGCACTTAGGGAGGTCAAGGCGGCAGATTGTGTGAGCTCAGAAATTTGAGACTAGCCTGGGCAATATGGCAAAACCCTGTCTCTATAAACAAATACAAAAATTAGCTGGGCATGGTGATGTGTGCCCATAGTCCCACCTACTTGACAATCTGAGGTGGGAGGATTGCTTGAGCCCATGAGGTTGAGGCTGCAGTGTGCCATGTTCACGCCACTACACTCCATCTCGGGTGATAGAACTAGACCACATCTCTTAAAAAAAATAAAAAATCTGAGGCCGGGCGCGGTGGCTCAAGCCTGTAATCCCAGCACTTTGGGAGGCCGAGGTGGGTGGATCACAAGGTCAAGAGAT
>NW_016107338.1:4310544-4312263 GCF_001604975.1 Cebus imitator
AAAAAATTAGCTGGGCATGGTGGCGCATGCCTGTAGTCCCAGCTACTCAGGAGGCTGAGGCAGGAGAATTGCCTGAACCCAGGAGGCGGAGGTTGCGGTGAGCCGAGGTCGCGCCATTGCACTCCAGCCTGGGTAACATGAGTGAAACTCCGTCTCAAAAAAAAAATAAAAATTAAAAAATAAAAATTAAAAAATAAAAAATAAAAAATCTCATTTTCTCTGTATACATATAAATATTCTGAATATTAATTCTTCCTTAGGTATATTCTTAGCAAATGATAACTCCCTAACTGTGACTAAACTTTTTACTTTGTTTATGATGTCTTTTGTCGTACAGAAGATTTCCATTTTAATGTAGTCACTTTTGTTCATCTTTTTCCTTTGTGGCTTGTGCCTTTTGTACCTTGTTTTAGTAAGTTATTTAGTGTGAAGCCCTTGGAAAAGTAACTATACATGAAGTTCAATAAGTATTTGCTGATACCGTTATATTTGTTGTTGATGAAATTTTTCCTTTCTTTAGTATCACGAAGGTATTGTCATGTGTATATGTGTATATGTATTTTTATTTAAGTTTTATTTTTTACACTTACATATTTAATCACTGTGGGATTTGTTTTTCTATATAAAGTATAACAATTTTATCTTTGTCTACATAGGTAATCAATTATCCCAGTCTGTTCTTTCCTCATTAATTTATAATGTTATACATGGGTCTTTTTCTAAGATGTTTTTTGTTCGTGTGGTCTTTTTGCTCCCCTTCCTATTTCAGTAACATATATGATTTTAATTACAGTAGCTCTGTAACAATTAGTATAGTATATGATCATATCTGGAAGAAACAGTTCCTCAAAAAAACTTTCTGGTGGTCTGATCGCTTTATTCTTTGTAAATTTAATGATTATCTTGTAAAGTCTCCAAAAAACCCTTTCAAGAGTTTGGTTGAAATTGCATTAAATTTATAGATTAAATTTGGGAGAATTAACATTTCTTCAACATTGATATTTTTTCATCCCCAAATTTTCCCATTTACTTGAGACTTCTCATGTTATTTTCTTGATATGAGCTCATGTTAGTTCTAGGTACCATACAGGTTTTGTTGTCATAAATCGTTCTTATTTTGTTAGTAAGCACTTATTGCTGTATTTCAAGCACAATTCTAAGCATTTTACAAGTATAAACTCTCTTAATTCTTAAAATAACCTTATAAGATAGGAACTGTTACCACATTTCATACATGAGAAAGCTCAGGCACTGAAAGGTTGAGTAATTTGTTGAAGGTCACACAGGTAGTAAGTGGCAGAGATAGCTACGAACTTTGGGAAGTCTGGCTCCAGCGTTCATGCTCTTAACCACTACACCGTGTTGCCTGTATTTGTTTTTTCGGGGTTTTTTTGACAGAGTCTTGCTTTGTCGTCCAGGCTGGAGTGTGATGGCGCAATCTCGGCTCACTGCAACCTCTGCCTCCCGGGTTTAAGCAATGCTCCTGCCTCAGCCTCTTGAGCAGCTGATTTTTGTATTTTTAGTGGAGATGTGGTTTTTGCCATGTTGGCCAGGCTGCTCTCGAACTTCTGACCTCAGGTGATCTGCCCGCCTTGGCCTGCCAAAGTGCTGAGATTACAGACGTGAGCCACCTCACTTGGCCCTGTATCTGTTTTAAAATAATGTTTTCTTTTTTTTTTTGACGGAGTTTCGCTCTTGTTACCCAGGCTGGAGTGCAAT